>NC_135734.1:1614583-1937500 GCF_041903045.1 Epinephelus lanceolatus
ATTAGCTGGAGAGTTTTTTAGGACTTACTAGAGCTACCTGATAATAGAGAGTTACAGTAATCCAGCCTAGAGGTAACAAAAGCGTGGACCAATTTTTCTGCATCTTTTCAGGTCAGGATAGGCCTAATTTTCGCAATATTACGCAGATGAAAAAATGCAGTCCGTGAGGTTTGTTTTAAATGAGAATTAAAATACAAATCTTGATCAAATATTACTCCGAGGTTTCTTACGGTAGTGCTAGAGGCCAGAAATAGAAATATTAAGAACTAATAATGATGTAACAAAGAAGAAGGATAACAATGGATCTGTACTTGACATGGACCTGACATTTCATGAGCTGGAATGGCCTTAAAAGGAACAGGATATACAGCTCCAGGTCAAGATCAATTATGCTACGCTATGTTCAGACAACTGCCAGATGAAGGTCTAAAAATAATATTAAATCTGTTTAATAAGATATGGAGAGAAGGTGTAATGCCTAGCAGCTGGAAAAATGTTTGGGTCCTACCCTTTGTTAAACCTGGTAAAGACCCAACTAGTGCAGGAAGCTATCGACCAATAGCTTTAACATCACACTTGTGCAAACTGATGGAAAAAAATCATTGTTAGAAGATTATCATATTATTTAGAACAAAGAGGGCTGTTTAGCTCATGCCAAAGTGGATTTCGTAAAGGAAGATCTACAGTTGATGCTTTGGTGAACGTTGGTAATGAGGCAGAAAAAGCAGTTAGTATGAAAGAGGTCATGGCTAGAGTGTATTTTGACACTGAGAAGGCATATGACTCTTTGTGGAGAGAGGGACTGCTAATCAAAATGTTTAAAATGGGTATTGGTGGAAGAATGTATAACTGGATTCTAGACTTCCTATCAAATAGGACATTCCGAGTTAAAGTCGGGGATGCTATTTCAGAGGAGTTTGAAATAGTAAATGGTATTCCCCAAGGTAGTGCTATTAGCCCAATCCTGTTTAACATAATGATAAATGATATCTTTCAAAATGTTGGTGGAGATATTGAGTCATCACTTTATGCAGATGACGGGGCGATATGGAAAAGAGGGAGAAATATCATCCATGTGATTAACTGCATTCAGAGGGCTATACAACAGGTAGAGAGATGGTCTTACGATTGGGGTTTCAAGATGTCTGTTACAAAGTCTTGCTACATGCTCTTTACCAGGAAAAGAAAGCTAAGAGATATGCAGCTTAAATTATATGGGCAAAACATGGAAAGTGTAAGTGAGTTCAAATACTTAGGATTGTGGTTTGATGAGAAATGTATATGGAGAAATCATGTTAAACAGAGACTAAATGTTAAAAAGTGTTGAATCTCATGAGATCAGTGGCGGGATATGCATGGGGAGCAGATAAGCAATCTTTAATGGATATTTATAGGGCCTTAATACGATCTAGCCTTGATTATGGTTGTATGGTGTATGGAGCTGCAGCTAAGAGTGTTTTGGAAAAGTTAGACAGAATTCAGTTCAGAACTATAAGAATCAGTATTGGTGCAGTTAAAACAACTCCAACTAATGCATTACTGGTGGAAGCAGATGAATTACCATTACACCTAAGACGATTAAAGTTGTCGTTAGCCTATTGGGTTGAACTAAATGGATCTGGAGAAAATCAATCTGCAAAAGCGGTAATTTCTGACTGCTGGGAGTATTCACAACAGCATAAAGGGAGAGGGTTTGGATGGAATATCAAGTCTATAGCAGGAAAATATGGATTAAATAATTTGGAATTTGGACCTGGTGTTGTATGGGGCAATGTTCCTCCTTGGATACTCCCAGTACCCAATGTAAATTTACAACTTGTAGAACAGAAGAGCAAGTGGAGCAAGATGAATATGGATAACATCAAGTATTATGTTGAGGATTATTTGAAGAGGAATTATTATAACTTTCTCCCCATTTTTACAGATGGGTCTAAAGATCCAGAGAGTGAACAAGTAGGAACAGGAGTATACAAACCAGAGTTTGATGTAAGTATTTGTAAAAGAATCAATAATAGATTGTCTGTATTTACTGCAGAAATAACAGCCATAATACTAGCATTACAATGGATAGAAGAGGTTAGGCCTGAGAGAGTGGTCATTTGCTCAGATTTCACCCACTGCAGTTCTTCAGAGCTTAAATACAAATGAATCAATAAGAGAGGATCTAGTGATGGAAAAATGATAATGTGGAGATTACAAGGAAGTGGAATTCTTGTTCAATTTTGTTGGGTTCCTGCACATGTAGGTGTTAGTGGTAATGAAAAAGCAGACAATATTGCCAAAAGAGCTTTAAGATTAAGTAATGAAGAGATAATGAAAATTCTCTTTGGAAAAGGTGAGGCAAAATCAGTAATCAGAAAGGCAGTGATAGATTCGTGGCAGAAGAAGTGGGATACAGATGTTAAAGGGAGACACTACTATAAAATACAAAAGTCAGTTAACACAAAGGTTTTTAAAGGGAAATGCGGAAGAGAAGAAGTAATCATTTCCAGGGTAAGACTTGGACACACTAGTTTAAAATCAACTCTGTATCTAATGGCAAAGTCTGTGACTGAAAAATGTGATAGGTGCGATGCTCCAGAGAGTGTTGAGCATGTCATTTTGAAATGTAGTAAGTATGAGTTAGAAAGGAACAGGTTGCGTGATAGGATGTATGAGCTGGAACGGGAATGGAGCTTGGAGGGAATTTTAGGGATGAGTGGGAAAATGAGGGAATGTTATAGGGCAGTATTTAGTTTCCTCAAAGACACAGGATTAGAAAATAGAATATAAGGGAGTTTTACCTGTTTTTTTTCTGTTTTGTTTGTTTGTTTGTTTGTTTTCCTGTTTAGAATTTAACCTGGGGCCCGTTGCACAAAAGTAGGATTCAGACATCCAGGATAAATGACTGAGCTGGGTTCAAGGAATCCAAAACAAGAGCGTCCAGGCTTAATTGGTTGCACAAAGACCAAGCCAGGATGAGCAGACATGGATTCATCAAGCCAGGTGAAACCAATCCTGGATCAGTGCACACACGCGGCTTCCCCCAATAGACTCCGCCACTGATCACCGATTCACCGATTCACCATGGCAACAAGAGCGCTGTACTTTTCCCCGTCGGAGGCAGAAATCCTCATGGAGGCTTACGAAGAGGTAAAGGATCAAATCAAAAAGAAAGGCAATACCGCCGCAGTTATAAACAATGAGAGAAAGCGTGGCAAAGTATTGCAGACTGCCTGAATGCGTAAGTAGTGCACAAATACACACTCACTGCTCCGCTGAAACCATCACAATTACAATCCAAATAGTTAATTAACATCTCCGAAAACATAGTTGTACTCTGATTATAAATCAGTTGAAACTGTAACTGAAATTGACTGCAGATGTGAGTGAAATTGTGTAAATGTAACTCCATCAGACTGTATAACTCTTTGATAAATAGATGAGCTCACTGACTGCTCACTTAATTGAATTTCCCTTTGGGATAAATAAATTCATTTTATAATTTCAGATGGTCTGCAATGCTGATTATCTGATCAGCAATGTTGTGGCAAAGTGGCCCGGCTCGGTCCATGACTCCCAAGTCTTTCGGACCTCTGGAATCAGCGCCTATCACAAGGTGAGCCACACAACCTCTATTAATAACCACTTTTTACATCATGGCTGTGTCAAGCATGTCACTCTATTTATGAGGTTGTGATGATGAGATTTTGTATTGACAGGTGAATTCTCTGGTTTGTTGCTGGGGGACAGGGGGTATACCTGCCAGCCTTTTCTCCTCACACCATACACAGGAAGCACAGCAGGCCTATAATCATGCCCATGCCAGGACAAGGGCCAGGATTGAAATGACCTTTGGCCTCCTGAAGGCACACTTTCACTGTCTTAACCACTTAAGGGTCAGTCCTTTGAGGGAATGTGACATCACTGTGGCCTGTGCTGTCCTCCACAATGTGGCCTGCCTGAGGAAGGAGAGGGCCCCCAGAGTGCCATCACACATGGACTGGGACAATCCTGCCATCTTCCCTGATGACGACAGTGGTCGGCTGGTCAGGGACCAATATGTGTTAAATTATTTTAGTTAACATGCATGCTTTAAATTTAGGTTAAATATGTCCTGCAGTGGCAGAGACGCATGCTGTGAATTTCAGTTAAATATGTCCTGGAGTGGCAGAGACGCATGCTGTGAATTTCAGTTAAATATGTCCTGCAGTGGCAAAGACGCACGCTGTGAATTTCAGTTAAATATGTCCTGCAGTGGCCGAGATGCATGCTGTGAATTTCAGTTAAATATGTCCTGGAGTGGCAGAGACGCATGCTGTGAATTTCAGTTAAATATGGCTTGGAGTGGCAGAGACGCATGCTGTGAATTTCAGTTAAATATGGCCTGCATTGGCAGAGGAATTTGTGTTTTTTTATTCAATTTAAATTGATTTGGCCTCTTGTATTGTTTGTGCTGTATACTGTGTGTATACAAACTTGCAGGGAGGCTACTGCATCCATTCATTTGTCTGTTCATTTGTTGTGTATGGATTTGTCCTGCATTTATTTCAGTGTGCAGACATGCAGGGTGTATCATATACAGACCTTTGAATGTGTATTTATTCTTGTGTTGTATAATATGCTTTGATTCCATGCTTTCTATCTTGTAGAGTTTTGAAAGGAGCTGATGGTTTACTTGTTTGATTTATCCTTATTCAATAAAGGAACATCATGTTACTCTTTGATGTGTATTTATATTTATATGGGATGTGTTCTTTATATATAGTCTATGGGAAACTGTAAATTATCTAATGATTGCAAAATCATCTAAAATCATCATTTATCTAAAACAATTGCAATTAATGATCACAAATGTTTAAATAATGACAGTGGGTCTGGCTGAATGTGATAACAATGTGCAGTGAGCAGTGGAATAACTATTGGTTTCCGTTTGTGGTGACTGCTGACTGAGATAAGGGATGAGATTAAATAGATCCTGGAACTTAGCCTGGTCTGGAGCAGGCTAGCTCCACAGAATAAATTTCCATGGTAACTTATGTCACAATATATCCCGCTTTCCACTATCCTGCTTTTGTGCAACCGGATCACGGATAAATTGAGCCAGGATAACCAAGATATCCCGGCTTGTTGTGGGAACGGAGTGTGACTCTCTGATGGTGGTGTCAGAGAGGAGGATGCTGTCTAAGCTACGAACTATCTTGGACAATGTCTCACACCCACTCCACCATGTGCTGGTCAGGCACAAGAGTACTTTCAGTGGGAGACTCATACCACCAAGATGTACCACTGTGCGCCACAGGAAACCATTCCTGCCTGTGGCCATCAAACTGTACAACTCCTCCCTCTGAGTGGCCCTGAGACTTTTTCACACACTGCAATAATTTAATTTAACTTGCGCAATAACCCCATTCACCCTGACTGTATATATTCTGTTTGTGTAAATAATCTTGTTCAGTTTACAGTATATATACAGTGGTGGAAAAAAGTTTTCGGACACCCCATGCAAGTATTTCTGATTCTGATTCTGATTCTGATTAATCCCTTATCCTAGTTTTGTGCAATAGGTCCCTGAAGTATACACTATGATACTACACACTCCGGTACAGCAGGTGGCGGTATACACCTGAAAAAGTTGGTGTAATCCGCCATTAAATGAAAGAAGAAGAAGAAGAAGAAGAAGACGTCTGCGCTCATGGATCGGTCTTCCAGCAGTCTGGAGGATGAAAACACGGCGAAAACCTTTAAAAAGCGACCAAAAACATGCTATATGAACCTGATATCTATAAAAAACAAAAAGATACAGGATTTCACAGCAAAACGGTGGGGCACGTTCAGAAACGGCATCGAAAGATGGCTTTGTTTGAGTGGTGAGAGCAAGACAATAGCTGCAACATAAACACTGTATCGCTATTGAGTTTGACAATGTTCCAGGAGATGCTGGATTTCATGCGACATGCTACAGACGATTCATTGATAGAAAGCACTTGGATTCAGCGGAGAAACATACTAGAGAGCATTCAGATGTTAATGAAACACAGGGAGGCGAGTCTGTGCTAAAGCCTGCTTTATGGTCCTGCGGCGTACCTACAACGTACCTACGTCATTGCCGTGACGCCGTCGTGAACCCTTCGAACTTCTCCGTCACTCCTTCTTCTTCTTCTTCTTCTTCTTCTTCTTCTTCTTCTTCGTAGTGTTTTCTGGCGGATTGCAATACCAACTTTAAAGGTGCATACCGCCACCTACTGAACCAGAGTATGTAGGACAGGATCTAGTTTTATATTACATTATGTCATGGAGAGACAAAACAAAACAAACAAAAAAAAAAATAAAATAAATAAATAAAAATAAAGGGAAAAAAAAAAACACCAACCAACCACTAAATTCTATAAAACAAACCAGTGTTATATAGGTATTCTATAACCCCTCTCTGTATCTCCCACACCTTATCTCCCTTAGTTCCCAGTATCCCTGCCAAATTCCAGTCCCGTCCTGCCTCTCTCACCCTTTGTTGCAACCTTACCCTTTCTTCGTTATATTTACTACAGTACATAATTACATGTTCTACATTTTCTATAACATTACAATATGTGCAGACTTGTGAGTTTACTTTTCCCAATAAAAATAATGGCTTATTTAAACCAGTGTGATCAAACCTTAATCTTGATAGAACTACCTCCTCTCTTCTACTTCTTCCCTTAATATTCTGTGCTCTGACTGTTTTGTATTCTGTAATAATTTCTGCCCTTACTGTCCTCATCCCACTTCTGCCAAAATTCTGATATTTTCTTTTTGATTAGTGCTTTTCCTTCACCTTTTCCAAATGGAATATCTGTTACATGTCTCATACTAAGTGCTCTTTTTGCCACCCTATCTGCAAATTCATTACCTCTTAATCCCACATGGGCAGGTACCCAGCAAAATTCTACCTCGATCCCCACTTTCTGAACTCTGAACAGACACTGAAGAATTTCATTCATTAAATCTTCCCTGAGTGACTTCATGTTCTGTAAGCTCAATAACACTGCTGCAGAGTCAACACACATTACCACCCTGTCTGGTCTCACCTCCTCCACCCACTGAAGTCCAAAAATGACTGCCATCATCTCTGCTGGATAAACTGATAATTTATCTGTTATCCTATTGCTCAGTTGAATTTGAAAAAGTGGGATGTAAACTCCTGTACCAACGTGATCATTTTGATCTTTTGAGCCATCAGTGAATATTTGTAAATAACTGTAATAATGATTCTTTATATATTGATTTGCACAATGCCCTATTTCCCTTTCCACCCAATCCTTCTTTAGGTTCATAATACTAAAATCTACTTTAACCTTAGGAAAAAGCCATGGAGGAACATTACTTATTGGCAATGGGGAATTAAAACAAATTTCTTTAATGCCATATTTTTCTATTTTATCTTTTATCTTCCATCCAAAACCATTTCCCTTAAAACAGTTATATTCCCAGCATTCATTTATGACACTTTTGATGTTTTCATCCCCACATCCTCTTAACCAAATCCAATATGTTAATGAAAGTTTGTCCCTTCTGAACTCTAGTGGGCTTTCACCTGATTCCACCAGCACGGCATTTGTTGGAGTTGTCCTCATTGCACCATTACAGAGTCTCAAGGCTTTGTTTTGTATTCTTTCAATTTTGTTTAAGTGTGTTTTGGCTGCTGCTCCATAGACAAAACATCCATAATCTATTGCTGATCTCATCAATGCCTTATATATCTATTAATGTCTGCTTATCTGCTCCCCAGTTATATCCTGATATAGTTCTCATTAAGTTGATTACTTCTTTGCATTTTGTTTCTTATTTTTCAATATGCAACTTCCACATACACCTTTCATCAAGCCAGATCCCCAGATACTTAAATTCCTTTACTTTTTCTATTGGTTGCCCATATAAATTAAGACTCTGTTCCTCTATCTTTCTCTTCCTGGTGAAGTACATGTAACAAGACTTACTGGGTGAAAGTTTGAATCCCCAATTATATGACCATTGTTCTACTTTTTGAATAGCCTCCTTTATATTTTTCAAAACACTTCTATCATCTCTTCCCCTGATCCAAATAGCTCCGTCATCTGCATATAAGGATGAACAAATCCTTCTATCTAGGTTTGTAAAAATATCATTAATCATAATATTAAATAATACTGGACTGATGGCACTTCCTTGGGGAATGCCATTAGCTATATCAAATTCATCGGATATCTCCAGCCCTACTTTTACTCTAAACTTTCGTTCAGAAAGAAAGTCTAGTACCCAGTTAAACAATCTTCCACTAATACCCATTCTATTCATTTGGATTAACAGTCCTTCTCTCCACATGGAATCATAGGCTTTTTCAATATCAAAGAAAACAATCACCATCAGTTCTTTCATCTTGAATGTTTTCTCTATTTCATTGCTAACTTTCATGACAGCATCCATAGTTGATCTTCCTTTCCTGAAGCCATTCTGATGTGATGCCATTAGACCTCTCTGTTCTAATATATAATTAAGTCTCTGGACCAAGATCTTTTCCATCCATTTACACAAATGTGAGGTTAAGGCAATGGGTCTGTAGTTTCCAGGGTTATTTGGGTCTTTACCAGGTTTACTAAAAGGCAAAATAAGTGCAGTCTTCCAGCTTTTTTGCATGACCCCATCTCTCCATATCTTGTTAAATAATTCCAAGACAAGTTTCAATACTTGATCAGGCAATTTGCGAAACATCACATAGCTTAATTGGTCCTGACCTGTTGCTGCATTCCTAGTGCCATGCAATGCTATTTCTAACTCACTCATAGTCAGTTCAGCATCAAGAGTTGAGTCTACATTATCTTTTTTCCTAATTACGTTCTGGTTTTCACTGAGTATTTCCTCTTTCCTCTTTTTATGCAGATCATCCAGATGATTTCCACTATGAACATTGGCAAACCTCTTACCCAGCAAATGAGCCTTTTCTTTATCAGTTATAGCTATTGTTTCTCCCTCCTCTAATACTGGTATTTTAGTGTACTTCCTTTTACCACTCATTTTCTTTAACATGTTCCAGACATCACCTAATTTCACTTCTTTACCTATAGCACCACAATATGTTCTCCATGTACTCTTTTTACTAGATTTGATAACCTTACGAGTCAGAGCTTTTTTCCTTTGGTAGTCTATTAGGTTTTCTTGATTCAGGTTACGCCTCAGTACTCATAAAGCTCTATTTCGTTCTCTAACAGCTTTAGTACATTCTTCATTTCACCATGGTACAACTTTTCTTTTTCCAGTTATATTACTCATGGGTATGCTCTTAATTGCAGCGTTCAGAATTAGATTAGTCACTAACGAAACACATTCTTCTATATTACCATCCATTGAGATCGAACTAGCTTTCTCTATACAGTGTTCTTTGAATTTTCCCCAATCAGCTTTTTCAAAGCACCATTTCTTTAGCTTGTATCTTTCTTGTGAAAAAATGTTAAGGTTTACAGAACAATGAATTGGGAAATGATCACTTCCTATGCTAGCGTTATCATCAACATTCCATTCAGATGAACATACTAAATTTCTAGATACAAGTGTTAAATCAAGACAAGATAGGCTATTTCTATAAACATCTAGTCTTGTTCCTTTGCCATCATTGATACAGACTAGTGATCTTTCCTCCAATAGTTCCTCTACCACATTTCCATTGTTGTCTGTGTGTTTGCTTCCCCAAAGACTGTTATGTGCATTAAAATCCCTGCACCATACTTCTTTTCTATTATCATGCTTGATTGCATTAAACATGTCAACACTTAACTTCTTGCATGGGTTGTAAAAGTTGATTATTTTAGTGTTAACATCTGCATTACACACTTCAATAATTACGCATTCCATGTCTACTGGTGATGGTAATCTTCAAAACACTATGTTATCTTTAACAAATGTAACACAGCCACCTCCTTGATTGTCTACCCTGTCATATCGAGCCGAGGTATATCCTGGTAGAATAAAATCAAGATGAGGCCTTAACCAGGTTTCTTGCACACATAAGATATCCGGTCGAGGTTCTAATTCTGATACATATTTTTTGAATTCTTGTCCATTGGCAATAAGGCTTCTTGCGTTCCATTGTAGTAAATGGATCACCATATGAAAGATGTTACATTACCCTGGGGTCCTCCATCAGTGTTTGTTCTCAGTATTTCATGAATATCCTCTGCTCTTAAGTCTTGAATACCCAGGAACTCTTCTGCTGCATTCACCACTGTCTTAATTCTGTCGCTTTTTTTTTCTTGCTTAGTAGCCACATTGATTATTTTACAGATAAAGGCAATAAATCTTGTCTGATCCACAATCAGTGAATCCTCTTTAACCTTGCATTTATGTGTACACTGCACCAGCTGTGTCATTGGAGCCTTAGCTGCTCTGTCTTCTTGCCTTCTAGGCCTGCTAGCTCTCTGTGGTAGAGACCTCAGGTCGCCACTTATTCCTCCTACTTCGCCGCTCATTACTTCTACATATGTTTCAGAGGGTCTACTTTGCATTTCATCATTAACTCTCTTTAAAGCTTCTGCATATGATATGTTATTGATTATCTTACATTTTTGCATCTCTTTTGCTTTAATCTGTACAGAGCAGCCTCCAAATGCTGCACTATGTTCTCCTCCACAGTTACAACATTTCAGCTTAGCATCTTTCGCACATTTGCCATAGTCATGTTCCCCTCCACATTTTGCACATCTTTGTTTACCGCGGCACTGTTGGGCTACATGTCCCATTCTTTGGCATCTAAAGCATCGTATCGGATTTGGGATATATTCTCTTACTCTGTAATTGATCCACCCCATTCTAATCTCTTTGGGAAGAGTGCTCTCAAATTGCACCAGCATTGATAAGCTTTCCTTCTTTACCCCATCTTTGTTTGTCTGAAGCCTCTTGACGCCTAGCACTTTCCCTCCTCTGATTTCTTTCTTAACTTCCTCCTCAGTCATTTCTAGCGGCACATTTGAAATTACACCTCTCAGTTTAGCCACTATACCAGGAACGTGAGTTATAATCTTTACTCCATCAAGTGTATTTATCTTGAGGATTTTATCTTGTTGCTGCTTGTTCATAGCAGAAATAAGAACTCTGCGGTTGTTGAGAAACTTGGCAAATCTTATCTTTCCAATTTCTTTCTCAATTGCTTTAGTCATTTTAACTGGATGAAAGTGTCCCATCTCTCTCCCAAACAATATGACTACATTCCAGTCTTTCTCACTCTCATGTTGTGCTGGATCTTCCCGATGAGTTCTTACTGTTTTTAAAGCACCCTCTTCTTCTTGACTGCTTCGATCTGACCAAGCTGCGCTTCTATCTTTCTTATCCTGTCTTTTCCTTCTTCTGTTTGATACCTTCCTCATCCCATCCCCCCGAACTTTCACCCATCCTACACTCACGGTTCAGTTGATTGCAATCCGACACAATTTCCTGCTCTCTCTCTCCAGTCTCTGTCACGTTAAACAGCTGAGAGTGGGACCCAAAAGCAAGACTCGGAGACAGGAATCAGTTAAAGGTGCTTTAATTGAATGTTGTGGCTGGATGGCGAGGCAGTGCAGTGAGGCAGGGCGAAGGCAGGGTGGAGAGACGAGGTGGTGGGGCACAACGGAGAGGCACGGTGAAGGACGGCAGCAGGCACAGGCAGAATGCAGGTGAGCGAGGAGGGTTCCTGATCACGGGAGAAACAAGGTAAGTCACAACGAAACAGCAACAGGAAACACTGGCAACAAGATCACTGAAGGAGTCGAGAGTCAAAACACAGTATACCGCGTGGGAAACTGGACGATCTGACGACGAGTGGCTGGAGAGACCGGGCTTTAACTGAGACTGATGAGAATGAGGAACAGGTGCGTAGCCTGCACACCTACTGGCTCGCTGGACCCGCCCCTAGGAGAGAGGGAGACACAGACACAGGGGAGGGGAGACACACTGGGAACACAGATTCATGACAGTCTCCTCCTCTTCGGAACACACCAGTGTCCTCCGTCACTCCATTTCGGCGCGGTGCAATTCACCGCCAGAGCGGTAGGAGGCTGCGTTCCTTTCCTGAATGGTTATAGTCGTCTCCAGTTGATTCTTTGTTTAGCTTCCGGCTTTTCCGGTCACAGAGAAATGAACGCTGAGCACGGACAGACGGCTTCGTCCGTATCCGTATTGAACGTTGAGCATAAATGGGCCTTAATACTGCAACATCTCCATTGCAACAGATGATGTTTAAAGATGGCGGGGATGGCGCAATCTGGAAATATGGAACCGGAAATGCGTTGCTACCAAGCAAACCAATCACAGCCCTCTCGGTCTGCGCTGGGTCTGCGTCGCCTCGACGTGTAGTTACATTTTTGGGGAGGTGCATGTCAGGCTACGCCTGTATAGCCACGTACCCTACGACATAGCAATGTCGTTGATTTAACGCAGGACCATAAAGCAGGCTTAACAGGTGATGCCGGTGTCATGTCCCTACTGGTTTCCAATTTAACTGGTTTCCTTACCGAACAGCTGCAGATGTGCTGCGCCTCCGTCAGCAGATTCCTCACAAATTCACAACCATACACAACATATTACTGGCGATTTTAAAGTCGCAGCCCACATCTACCACAGCGAATATGCTTCTGTAAGTGATATACACATATATACACAAATCGCCAGTAATATGTTGTGAATTTGTGACGAATCTGCTGACGGAGGCGCAGCACGTCTGCAGCTGTTCGGTAAGGAAACCAGTTAAACTGGAAACCAGTAGGGACATAACACCAGTGTTCCGGATTTACTCGCGACCCTGTTAACTGGCGACCTTCAGCCGAATGCGTCTATGGTTGTCGTAGTGACAACAGCTGTTTTCAACCAGGAAGAGAACATGTAGCTGTCCTCGCGAAGGCCTCTTCACTCAATTTTTCATAACAATATCAAAACATAGCCGATCTGATCTGTCTTTGGACTCTTGTTGGAGGAACCCAGTCACGGACCGACACTCAGTCGCGGTTTGAATCACACTTGTTATGTCGGAATGTTGAAAACAGGAAGAGGCCAAGTTGCTTTTCCTGTAAATCTGACTCTTATCTCGAAAAAAAATTTCTAAATAGGCATACACAGTTTCGTCTCTGGTGCCTGCCTAAATAAACGTGCCATATTAAAGAACCGTTCAGCCCTGTGAAACGTAAAAAATAATATTTTCACGGGATTTGAACCCGCTTCATTATGGGAAGATAAATTATAGGCGCACAATTAACGTGATACACCACTATTACAGCACCACTTCACAGACAGATCCAATAAAAATCCGACAACATACAGCCAGCTACAGTATGTCTTCAAATTGGGAGGCAGCCAGATCAACTTGTGACCACACTGTCCATGCACTGAGGAACATTTTACAATCTCACTGCATTCCAATACAAAAAGCAGCGGTTTAAACCCACTTAATTCATAAACCTAACGTTTATTGTTGTGCTACAGGTCGATAAATCCAATATTCATATACTCACGTGGAAATACTTTATTTTAAATTAAGCAATAAAGCAGCAGCTGTATAATAGATTTATCTCTAAGATAAATTATCTGTTTATGTTGTAGCATTAAGGCGATTAAAAGCATACAAATATGACAAACACTAGGCTGTAGGCTATGTGGTATGAAAGTCCATTAACTCCTGCAAAGCATTTTAGAGTATCGAGATGAAGTTAGTTTGACGTTGGATATTCGATGGATATTCAGATATTCATTCTGGGTTCAACAGTGATTTCCACCTCCCTCTCATAGGCAGAACATAGTGAGCAACAAAGAGAAGGGCTAATACTCCCATACCCCCATTACTGGACCCAGACACCCCACAGAATAGAACAGAATGGTTTTGCCAAGTGGGCCTAATAAGGCACACCCGGAGCCACATGCAGTTCACCCTTGGAATCATTTGGTCTTGCCATGATCTGAGAAAGTCCCTATTTGCGTAGAATATTAACTTGACTTTTGACACTTTCACTTACTTCCGATGTCATGTTTCTCACCCGCACAATGCTACCGAGTGGGCTAAACAATGATCTGCTGGAAACTACAAGCACAGCAGATCATTGTTTAAAGGTGAACATTGAATGCAAGTTTAGTTACATGAATGACAGCCAGATGAGTAAATCAAATCTACTTGTGCGTCATCTCAAGGAAATATGACCTTTTGGCCAAAGGAGTTAAGTTGGTCGGTGGCACAAATGTGGTTATGTTGCAGGATCTTACATATTTGTTTCTTCACTGTACATGTTTGGTATACCATATAGCCTACCATGTGTTTTTTTTCTGAACCACCCTCAAATGTATTTATTGTTATTTCTAGGTTTACATAAAAGATGTGATTTTCTATGTTGCCTATGAAGGCTACAACATGATGTTATCTTGCGTTACGTTTATGAAGTAACTGGATTTATACAGCTGCTGCTGTATTGCTTAATTTTTAAAATAAAGTATTTCCACGTGAGTATATGAATATTGGCTATCGACCCGTAGCACAACAATAAATGTTAGGTTTATGAATTAAGTGGGTTTAAACCACTGCTTTTTGTATGAGTGTCGGTCCGTGGGTTCCTCCAACAAGAGTCCAAAGACGGATCAGGTCGGCTATGTTTTGATACTGTTATGAAAAATTGAGGAAAGAGGCCTTCGCAAGGACAGCTACGTGTTCTCTTCCTGGTTGAAAACAGCTGTTGTCACTACGACAACCATAGACGCATTCGTTTGAAGGTCGCCAGTTAACATAGTGGCGAGTAAATCCGAAACACCAGCAGCATCTCAGGATCAACAAGTGAAACTTCGCGAAAGAAACTCCGGTCCAGGATGGGTCTACCTATTGTTTCCTCTGGTCCTGTTCTGCCTGCCTTGTGCATCATATGTAAGAAAGTAGATAAATACATCAACGTGTCAGGGAAAGGATCAACTTTCACTGGCAAAGACGTTATCAGCAGGTGGGTAAAAAATCTCTCTCTCTCTCTCTCTCTCTCTCTCCTGTATATACACACAAATACAGACAGACATCATGTAATTATCTTCATTCTTTAAAGGTCTGTTGCTGAAAGGATTCTTTTGCATATTAAAGATAAAGACTGTGTGGCCATGGAAGTCCGATACCACAAGTCCTGTTACTGTCAGTTAACCAGGTTCTTGACCAAGTCCACTGCAACAGTTACTGGGACCACAGAAGAAGAAATGTGAGGTAAGATATTATCAGAGATACTGGATAAAGCGAGATACCCCACTCACACTTCCTGATTCAGTGACGTCAGCACCACGCCCCCGTAGGAGACTTGCAGCAGCTCTGAATGTATTGTTGTCAATGAGGAAAATGAATGTGATCACAATTTATGGTCAATTTTTTCGCCCTATAGTCACTAACAGGGGCGACTGGCCAATAGAGGGCGATAGGGCGCCGCCCCTCCTCGAGCCACAAAAGAAAGATGATAATAAATGTGTGATGATCATCATCATTATTGTCATAGATACACACAATATATTAATTATTCTGATAATTTTCACTTGAAACAGCTCGTCCTGCCTCTGAATATCCAATCAGATGCAGTGTGAAGTCGCATTCCGGCCCTTTGGGGCGATATCAGCCTGGCTGGAAATCGCCCCGACTCACTCTCATAGACTTCCATGTAAAATGCTTTTTTTTCTAAATGCAGGCGCTTCAGTGCAATCTCTGTGGGTTCCGGGAGGGCTTGCCCCAACGTGTTTTTGTCATACGTAAACCACCAAGTATCATTCATGTGCTCCTCGGATGGTCCGATTTCCCATGTCGGGAAGTCGTTCTTACTTCATTGTGTGTTCATGACCGTTTAGGTGGTAATGTGGAGACATCATGGACATTACAAAGAAGATGTGTTGTATTTTATCACTAAAAATGTTTAAAAAACACGTCGTCAACCGTTTCCACAGAAATATTGCTTTACGGTCGGAAACTCATTTTTCCGATTATTCCGAAATCACATGAGGCAGCGCCACTGCGCAGCGGTCACATTCAAGATCAATATGGCTAACGTTTCCAGCTGATCCAAGAGGCTTTTTAACCATATAGGTTAAAAAGGAACGACACATAGTGCGCCCAAATTCACACCTGTTCGTCCCTCTCTATGGATTTTCTCCGCAACCATTAGCGAGAAGCCACTCATATCACATGAAACAGCGGAACTGCAGCTTTGTCGGACACTTGTCGGTAGTCCAATATTTTCACAGCGAAAAAAATGATAAAGTTACACTGAAATTATGTATAACAGAGCTTTCATACAGCTTTGCACACACATTACTCTTGGATGGATTACTCGCGAAGGGTCCATGTCATTGGTCCAACAGCCCATTGGTCCGACATCCCATTCGTCCGACCGTCCGCGGTGCTGAACAGCTCCTGGCGGGCGTATTTCTACCTTAATGGTGCGTCGCGACCGGCTCTGGGTCAGCTGGGAAAGGCTTGAGGTGAAGCAGGCTTACGGTTTATGTGTTTGTCACTTTCTTTTTCATTTTAACCCACACCATGATCTTTTCCTAACCCTAACCAAGTGTTTTTTGTGCCTAAACCTAACCAGACCTTAACCACAGGGCATCATGATGATTTCGGAACAACGGGACTTCGGAACAATGGGTTTAATACGGTCGGAACAATGGGCTGTCAGACCAATGGGCAGTTGCCCTCGCGAATGCAGGGTCACACACACCATTGTGACAGATCAATTGTCTACAAAATAAAAACCTGATGAATTTCTTTACAGTCCATTATACAGATCTTGTTATCAGTCACTTCATATAGTGAGGAATATTGCATCTTACCACGTCTTAGGCTTGCGTGTGTTTTTCCCTGTCTATCCACATTTGTAGTCCAGCTTTCAAGATGTAAATATCTCCATATTGTCCAGTTGACACTCCATCAAACTTTGTATGACAAGACCAGCACACTTCACCTTTGCAACTGTAGCCTAATTATGTTGCTGACAGGGCCGTAGTCACCATATACATTGAGGGGAACATGTTCCCCCCCCCAATGCCCAAAATGTCCCCCCAATATATAACTGAAACTGAAAAACAACAACAAAAAATGTTCAGGTCAGGTCAAGGAGCAGTGATACTATGTCATGTGCATTGTATTAAGTTGTAGGGTATGCCTGCATTTATTTCTTTAATCAGAACACAAAATTAATTTCCACTTAGCTATAAAAAAATGTTTTCTGATTAAGACTGACAATGACTCAGTGAATACCTTACTCAGTTTTATTTGATTAATGGTAAAACAAGTCTCTGTTCACATTCAAAGGTATTTGTGTGGGCAAACTGATGAAAATTAGTCTGTTGATGACCACAGTGGATTGTTCAGTCATTGTAGAGCCAAATTAATTCAAATTTACCCATTGAACGGGTCACCTCAGCCATCATCACAACAATTGCCCCCCCTGAGAAATTTGGCAGGAGCCGCCACTGAGTGAGAATTCTTTTTAGTTTGGCATTGCCATGTTCTTTTCTCTTGATTTGAATGGTAAGAGCTTAGGTTAGAAAATTTGTCTTTTGTTTCGCATTTCTTTTTTGCTAGGTAAGGTTAGGGTCAATTGGTATATTTGTGTTAGCTGTTTTGGGCACTGTCCACCTCTGAGGACAAATAAGCTGCTGTCTTTGTTGTTTAAAATACTGTGTTACTGGCCTTTCTTGGGAGTGGGGAGAGTAAGGGAGTTGCATCATGTTATGTCTAGGACTAGACCGGGGACAGAACAGAATGCAGAGACTGTTTCACCTCAGACACTTGAGGAAATAACCCTCTAATACTGAGGAATTTCTACTCCTACACCATCGAGGGCATCCCAAAAGGGAACATAACTGCCTGGTACGGTAACAGTGCCGAACAGGACTGCAAGGTCTTTCAAAGTGTGATTCATTCAGCTAAACACACTATAGGCACTAGTCTACCCTGCATAAAGGATGTTTACACCAGGCGCTGCAAAATGAATTAGGAAGAAGGCGAGCACTGTGAGGCTCAAAAAGAGCTTCTACCCTCAGGCTGCAATGCTCCTAAATGATGACACAGCCTAATCATACACATTTATTCTTTATAACATTGTTTTTAATGCACAAACTGAAATAACCAATGGGATTACATTTCACTGGAATTGTGCCTTCTATGATTTAATGTGACAAAGAAACTGAGTTATTGATTGACTGACAAGACAATCCACAAATGTATACCATGATCAACAAATGTCACTCGCCCAAACATGTATTTTTGTCAGTTGTGCTGTGTAAAGTCATATCCACAAAATTACAGAGAGATTTGCAAATATGTATAAGGTTTTACAAATGCTACCAGTTTCACCACAACAAAGACATGTAAAGTCATATTTATGTGTTTGTGGTTCCATGTGCAAATGTGAAATATCTGTGGATCGCTTCCTGACAGTTTGTAGGTCAGCCAACATTTGTGACTCCCCTTCTATTTGTTTTGCAGATTTTTGTCCATTTCCTCCTGCAGCAGATCTGTATTTAAAAAGTTTACAGATCTGAGATGCAGTTAGTGCAGTTTCCATGGGAAAACATTTGTCAGGGCTGTCATCACACAGAAGTGGGCATGGTTTCATCTAAAGTACGTTGGTACATTCAAGGAAAAACAATAAATGCATTCAGGTCTGCCCTCCTGTGTGTGTGTGTGTGTGTGTGTGTGTGTGTGTGTGTGTGTGTAGTTCATTACTGCATTTGTTGTGTAGAGATAAGCAGACTTACTATGATATTTATAGCTTCCTTGTAATAAAATCTAACCCATTAGGTAGCCTATTATACTATTGATTATTCAATTATGTCATTAGTTGTCAAAATGTTAATAAAAAGTGATAAATGAACATGTCAAACATGAAATCATTCTTTTGTTGACCAAAATATAATACAAATAATCATCTTTAACCAAAATGAAAGAAATTGCTTAAGTTTATCACATAAAACGCATTGATTCTAACTGGGGTCATTTTTGACCCCACTTATGGAAGAGTGTAGGTATTGGTAGGTCATGCATCTAAGGGATAAGAAAATGGTTACTCTTCCTGTCTCCTAAGTGGGCGTGGTTAGCTCTCCCTCCAATCAGAGCCTGTTCTCCATATCAGACTTGTCAGTCTGCCTCAATCAATCAGTTTTATTTATAAAGCCCAATATCACAAATCACAGTTTGCCTCACAGGGCTTTACAGCAAACGACATCCCTCTGTCCTTAGGACCCTCACAGCCGATCAGGAAAACTCCTCAAAAAAAACCCTTTAATGGGGAAAAAATGGTAGAAACCTCAGGAAGAGCAACTGAGGGATCCCTCTTCCAGGACGGACAGACGTGCAATAGATGTCGTACAGAACAGATCAACATGATAAATTAACAGTAATCTGTATGACAATGAGACAGAAAGAGAGACAGAGACAGAGAGAGATGCAGGACAGACGGTAATGACAGTAGCTTACAATACCATTAATGAAAGTAATAATATTAATTAATATTAATAATTAATATTACCTACAGGCTATTAAACATTATTCCACTCACATGACATACAGGACAGTTAATGATGGGCAAATGTGTTTGTGTGTGTGTGTGTTTGTGTGTGTGTGTGCGCGCATGCATGGTGTTATATCAACACGTGTGGTTCTGGACATGAGCAGCTGCACTTTAACAGTCACACATCACCGACAGTCCGCTGACGGGTTGTGAATGAAGTAAACGTAATTACAACATGACAGTCTTGCAGGAAATATCATTAACGTTACTCTTTGTAGTCACGTAGGCATGTGAATTACAGCGTTTCATTGCAAAGAATGCATGTAACGGGTACACTTGCGCTGTTTCTCCGCCATCTCATTCAAATGAGCCAGATGTAGGGGGCGGGTATTTATATGTCAGAGCCTCAAGCTGAAAAAGACTTCCTGTTAGGAACCTCTCGTGTTTCCTTACTCATCGCACCTAACAGATCCCTCCTAACGCCTAACGCTAACTCCTTACTGGCAGGAATAAGAGACATGAGACGGCCTTAAAGATGGCGGACCCCAAACGACTTCCGGTTCAAGTCAGGAGATGTGGGTTAGCATTATACAATTAAGAGACTTGGGATGCAGCCTGTGGATGCGGATTGAGAAGCAGGTGGACGCAGTCGGTCAATAAGTTTTTAAAATTTTTTTTTTTCTATTTATTACTAGCGGTAAATAACTGTTTGTGTGATTTTGTGCCTGATTTTACCGCCTGTTTATCAAGATCACGAGATCTTGCGAGAACTTGTTTTCTGAGAGGGACAGGGCTCAAACGAAGTTAAATTTCTCTTGATCTGTGTGGATGAAAAATGCAGCTTTAGTGTCAGAATGTTGGTAAGATGTGTGGCTTGTGGAAAATTAACCCAATATTTACTTTAGTGACCAGTGGCGGCTCCTGCCAAATTTCTCAGGGGGGGCAATTGTTCTGATGATGGCTGAGGTGACCCGTTCAATGGGTAAATTTGAATTAATTTGGCTCTACAATGACTGAACAATCCACTGTGGTCATCAACAGACTAATTTTCATCAGTTTGCCCACACAAATACCTTTGAATGTGAACAGAGACTTGTTTTACCATTAATCAAATAAAACTGAGTAAGGTACTCACTGAGTCATTGTCAGTCTTAATCAGAAAACATTTTATTATAGCTAAGTGGAAATTAATTTTGTGTTCTGATTAAAGAAATAAATGCAGGCATACCCTATAATTTAATACAATGCACATCACATAGTATCACTATTGGGGGGGGGGGGTTATATGTATATGGTGACTACTGCCCTGTCATGCATGCATAATTAGGCCTCAATTTCGCTAGTTGCGCAAAGGTGAAGTGCGCTGGTCTTATCATACAAAGTTTGATAGAGTGTCAACTGGACAATATGGAGATATTTGCGTCTTGAAAGCCAGACTACAAATGTGGATAGACAGGGAGAAACACACGCAAGCCTAAGACGTGGTAAGATACGATATTCCTCACTATATGAAGTGACTGATAACAAGATCTGTATAATGGATTGTAAAGAAATTCGTCCGGTTTTTATTTTGTAGACAATTGATCTGTATTTATAGCGTGATGGGATGACAGCACAATCAGTACGTTTACATGGACAGTTTAATTCCACTTTCATTCGGAATGAAAGGCCATTCCGATTAAAAGTGGTCATGTAAACGGTCATTCCGATTGAAAAATGGTCATTCCGATTGAAAATTAAATCCTATTAAAAGGGGTGGTTTATTCCGTTTGTCATTCCGAATGAAAGAATTTTGTGTGCATGTAAACGCTCATTCCTCTTTAAGTTCATTCTGGTCTTTCTGCGCATGCTCGTTTCTTTGCCCTACTGGCGCGATGACGTACAGTACAGGCCAAAAGTTTGGACACACCTTCTCATTCAATGCATTTTCTTTATTTTCATGACTATTTACATTGTAGATTCTCACTGAAGGCATCAAAACTATGAATGAACACATGTGGAGTTATGTACTTAACAAAAAAAGGTGAAATAACTGAAAATATGTTTTATATTCTAGTTTCTTCAAAATAGCCACCCTTAGCTCTGATTACTGCTTTGCACACTCTTGGCATTCTCTCCATGAGCTTCAAGAGGTAGTCACCTGAAATGGTTTTCCAACAGTCTTGAAGGAGTTCCCAGAGGTGTTTAGCACTTGTTGGCCCCTTTGCCTTCACTCTGCGGTCCAGCTCACCCCAAACCATCTCGATTGGGTTCAGGTCCGGTGACTGTGGAGGCCAGGTCATCTGCCGCAGCACTCCATCACTCTCCTTCTTGGTCAAATAGCCCTTACACAGCCTGGAGGTGTGTTTGGGGTTATTGTCCTGTTGAAAAATAAATGATCGTCCAACTAAACGCAAACCGGATGGGATGGCATGTCACACACACACACACACACACACACACACAGACACGCAGACACACAGACACACACACATTTAAATAATGCAGAGAGTTGTGCAAAAGATGTCTTATCTATAGACAATTTATCAAGCGTGTGCATACGTGCAGTCTGAGCAAATTATTACATTGACCACATAATATAAGAGATATTGGATAAAGGAGATACCCCACTGTAGGCTTATCCAGTGTTAACCCTTAGATGCATAAGTGGGGTCAAAAATGACCCCAGGGGTTGTTTTTCTTCAATATCTGTGGAATTAAAAGTTTTTATCATTTCATATTCCAGGTATTCCTCATAAAACATTTTTTTGACATGAGGCCATTTGCATTTAAAAAAAAAATTATATACATTTTAAGAAATTGTTGTTTTTGTATCACTACCCCACTCTTCCATAAGTGGGGTCAAAAATGACCCCAAGCATTTCCTATGGAATATCAAGGGTTAGACCTAGGAATCTTTGATTCTTATCGACTGTGACTGTCAGGTATACATTTACTGTTGCACTTACACATGTAATGCCAGCAGTCTGACCACCCAGGAGGATTTTTATACAGCAACAGACATGTTAGTATTATATTCGTTTTATATCTTGGAATACATATGACGTTATAAAATATGAACTTATTTTCCACATCCATGACTTTTGTGTGATAAAGTATAATAGTATTGTCATCAAATTAGCCTACTTTGTAGTTAGCTAACACTAGCTAACTAAGTTAGCTAGTGTTAGCTAACGACAATGTAGGTACTAATTAGCTAACTACTATGTTAGAACTGTAATGTTAGCTAGCTAACATTACAGTTCTAACATTACTGCATTTGTTGTGTAGAGATAAGCAGCCTTACTATATTTATAGCTTCCTTGTAATACAATCTTACCATTATTGTGTGTGTGCGTGTGCGTGTGTGCATGTTAGGTAGCCTAATATGCTATTATTGATTATTCAATGATGTCATTAGTAAGTGTGTTGTGTGTGTGTGTGTGTGTGTGTGTGTGTGTGTGTCTGTCTGTCTGTCTGTGTGTGTGTGTGTGTGTGTGTGTGTGTGTGCACGTGTGTGCATGCGTGCATGCTTGCGTGTATCGCCACCTGCTGGCAAAGTTCCTAACTGCACATCTTATCATCTCTGGACTTTCCTGTACAGATCTGCTGCGGTACAAAATGGACACAACTTATAATCAAATAGGAGTGAAGTCACAAATGTCACATGGCACACCAGCTGACAGGAAGCGATTCACAAATATGCAAAACCTCTTTCACATTTACAATTTAATCTACAACTGCGTAAATATGACTTCTTTTGTTGTGGTGAATCACATTTGTTATGTCATGTATTTTGCAAAATTATAGTATGCGTTCACAGAGTAGGTCGTGCATCTTTGCAAACTGCTCTGCAGTTTTGTTAATATGACTTTACAGTACACAAATTTCATAATAATAATAATAATACATTGGCGTTATATAGCACTTTTCTGGATACTCATAGGGGCTTTACAAAGAAAACTACAAACAAAAAAAGACCCCACAAATAACAATAATAAGAACAGTAGTAGTAGTAGTAGTAGTAGTAGTAATAATAGTAATAATAATAATAATACATAAAGGAAAAAAAAAATGCTTGTGGATAGTGAGATATTTGTGGATCATGGCACTCTTTTGTGGATTGTCTTCTGTGGGTTTTCAACCACTCATGTCAGATAAAAATGTCCATACTCAGTATTACTTGTGTGAACAGATCAACAATCTGTGTGTTAATGTGTAATTTGTAGATATAAAACACCTTCCACAAATATAAAAAAATAAACTCGAAAAAAAAACTACTTTAATGTAAAACGGATCTGCAAATACACAGAGAAAGTCCAGACTAAAAGACATCTGTGAATATATTTAACTAAATTACAAATAAATGAAAAGCATGTTGCTGTTGAGCAGGTGAGAAATATTTTTAAAAGGTTAAATCAGAGGAAGGCCACGGGACCAGATAATCTTAGCGCATACATCCTGAAAACTTTTGCAGATGAGTTAGCACCTGTGTGGCAGCCTATTTACAAGTGCTCATTGAACACTGGTAGTATTCCTCTCATGTGGAGGACATCACATATAATACCTGTTGCTAAGGTGAAATGTCCGCAGCAACCAAGTGATTATCGTCCCGTCGCCTTGACTCCTGTTGTAATGAAGGCTTTGGAAAAAATTGTAGTTCAGGAGCTCAGTGACAAGCTGTGGTCACCACAGCATCCTCTGTGCAATGCACCTTATTCTGAAGCATCTTGACATGCCTAAAACTACAGCTAGAGCTCTCTTTTTAGATTTCACATCGGCCTTTAATACGATCCAGCCAAAGCTCTTATTGGTCAAGATGGTTGAGAAGGAAGTAAATGCCCATCTAATTCACTGGTACCACGCATCCTTCAGAAATAGGGTACAGAGAGTCAAAGTTAATCAGACATACTCCGCTCTTACAGTTACCAACATTGGAGCGCCGCAGAGCTACGTGAGCTCTCCGTTTATTTTCACACTGTATACTGACGATTGTAGAACTGATGGACAAAATACATTTATTTTGAAGTTTTCTGATGATACTGTACTGTTGTCTTTGTTGGGGACTGAAGACGATCCCAGTATTCATCAGGCTCATACAGATAGACTGGTGGAGTGGTGTGAGAATAACTCACTTATCATCAATGCAAATAAGACAAAATAAGTTATTTTTGGTCTTCCAGAGAACTCATATCCTCCACCTCTCATTATCAATAACACAAACATTGAACAAGTTTTTTCCTACAAATATTTAGGCATCTATGTGGACGCTACTCTATCATGGAGTGCACACATTGATTATATTTGTAGTAAAATACAACAACGTATTTATTTTCTTAGGAGACTAAGGTCTTTTGGTACAAGTAGACCTATTCTGTTACTGTTCTTTCAATCTATTGTACTAAGTGTTATGCAGTATGGAGTTAGAGCAGATATTTAGCAGTCTCCCCAGTCAAGCTTTAAGTTGTACTGAGAGAGAACTATACCATACACTAAGATTGTAGGTCAAACACTTGAGCCAATCTTTAAAGCCTCAGTGTGTAAAAATGGTGAATAACAGTGACATCAGTGGTCAAATTCTAGATTGCAGCGCTCACTTGCACTCACCCACTCACCCCTCCCGTCGGGTAAGTGACGGTGGCCTCGTAGGACAAAAAGCCTTGTGCAGACAGCAGAGTTTTTCGGGTTTTTCAGGAGTTTAGCTGTAGCTCTGGGATAACGTTAGCCAAGGATAGGATAACGTTAGCACGTAAACGTAGCCGTCACTCGAACTTAGACGAGAGGGAAAAGTAGTTGCAAACATGAAGCCAAAATGATTTTAAAATATCAGATTGAATTACCTGTCTAGCAGAAAGCAGGCAACCTCTGCATCCCTTGTGAAATCCTTTTCTTTCAGGAGTTCTTTCCACCTGGAATAAGCAACGCCTATATTCACTCGCGTTTTGTCCCATCCTCGCTTATCTGATCTTTTTCTTTTCTTTTATTTGGTGGCGTGGTTTCCCTCTTACGGGGCAAAACATATGATGTGGTCCTCCATTTAAAGTGCGACAGAATCATAAAAGTACAAAGCAGGTTCACGCAGAAGCGCCCCGGATTGATCTTCACCTTAACCGTCTCCAGTGACGGCAAGTTCTAGGTAAACGTGAAAGGCGAAGCGCGTATATCCCTTTTGGCCACTGTATTCAAATTAGGCGGTGGGCCGAAGGTCGCTATCTGCTTTTGTTTTTGAAATGATCGATCCTCAGCGATAGAGTAGCTGCTTTTTTAACATTAACTTAATATATTTTTTCTGAACATGTTTCCGTTTGTTGGCAGTCTCAATTCGATCATATTTTTATGAAAACTAAACTTATGTTTGATAAACTAATCAGGCAAACGCTATGGCGTACTATACCGCAAACCAATCAACAACAAGTTCCAGCGTCACCTGAGTTGAAGTGTGCCAATGATATTCGCCCAAATAGGAAGTAAATACGGCTCAGAGGAGTTGACCAGAATTGACCAGAGTTAACCGGAAAAAGTATGTAGTCTGTGTCTTTATGCTATCTAACCGACAGTATTCACCTGGACATTTTCTGCATATCTTCCGTGAGAAGCTGAAGACGTTTCTAATGTTAACTAACTTAGTTGAAGTGTTTTGAACAGTTATTCACGTTGTGTATTAGCTCATTAGCCACCGATGTGTTGTTAGCATTCATCACTAGCAAAGTGAACGGACTTTTAGCCGCAGTACAGCCTCTATAAGTACAGCTAACTCAGCTTACTAATGAGACTGCAGTTCATAGTTTCCGATGAGGAGAACCTGAGGAATAAACGGACTGTGCTGTGAGTAACCCAGCTAACGCTCAGAGTATCCTGACTGCACTGCTCGGGCCCCGCTGTCATGGACGACATCGACGGGCCGTCTTCATCTTTGCCACTGACTGAATGAATGACTGAAAGGCTGTTACACATCGTCTGGACACATGTGTGACATCTTGATCCTCGCCTGCTGGTTCGAGAGACCATGGAGTTGACAGGAAATCAGACGCAAACTAACCATCAAACTATGTGATGACTATGGTATTAGTACTTTCACTGAACAAAAGGATCTGAATACTTCATCACTGTATGATATATGAATAACAAAAGGATCTGAATACTTCACCACTGTATGGTATATGAATAACAAAAGGATCTGAATACGTCACCACTGTATGATATATGAATATTTATGATATGAAAATTGAAATTGAATGTACTGTCCAAAGTCAAAACCACAATGTTGTACAAACCAATCTGCTGTGTTGCCCTCTCTTTACTCTTGCGAGCTCTCTCAATGTTTCTTCTGTTGGCATATTGCATATAACATTCTCGGTGGTAGCCAACATTAGCTGGCACACAAAGACATTTTCCTTTAACTCATATTTTTCTACAGCTATTGCTGCAACTTGGCTTTCTTTAGTATCAAAACTGACCCACTCCAGAGAACTTCTTACAAATGCTGCCCAACTTTCGGCTGAAAACTGTATGATATTAGGAGTTGTGCTGCATACAGCACTCCATATTTAACAGGATGCATCCTTAGCTGCAGATGTGCTTGCTAAGGTAAACATGTGTTTGGGTTGATGCAAATGAGATGACATTTAAAAAAAAAATCAAATCAAGTGGAGAAAACGACTCAGACTCATCACTTGTTGTATATTGTAGTTTATTAGGTCATTCATTAGACTCTAGAAGCTTATAAACTAGTCAGTTTAGGGTCTATTATTAAGAAATATATACATATATATTAAAATTACTCTTTTGTATAGTATTAGAACAATATGAGAAGCAGATGTAACATACGCCTCTTGCATGTTACATTAAATACATCAGTTGAGCTTTAAATGGTCACTATGTGTAATAGCAAAATCTTGTAATATAGAATATAATTTTGCCAGTAATTTTACCTTTATTTAGTAGTTGTAAGGTGTACATATTTGTGTTATTTTCATATTTTTATGCTGTTATCTTATATTTCAAATTTAATGCTTGGCTACACAGTATCCAAGGTAACGATGCAGCTATAAAGCCCATCACCGGGGGAACAAGTCAGACCAGGCTTGTATCCCCCACGTCAGTGTGTGAATGTTAAATGTATAGCTGATCTGAGAGAGACTTTATTACTAATTATAACTATATTGACATTCAGAGTGATTATCAATGTGTACTGGTTCATCTGTATCAATAGTGTCTTTTATGTAATTTGTAATATAGTAAGTCTTTGACATAGCTGTCAAGTCTCCCGTTTTGGCCAGGAAACTACCGTATTTTACCCCTCTTTCCCGCCGTCCTCCCGTATTAGTATTTTCCTGTAAATCTCCCGTGTTATAATAACATAATAACCCTGTATTATAACGTAGGAATGTTCACAGCATTTCAATGTCAACAAAGGTAGGCCTATCAGATTCTGATCACCTAATTGTAGTTAGTAAGTGGTTGACAAGTGGTTATTTTAGATTTCCTGTACACCTGTCTTAAAATGTAAGGGATACTGGAGCTTGGTTGGGGTGGTGGGACGGCTTGCGGTGGGCGCCGGAAAATTTCCCTTATTTTCAGATCCAAAACTTGACAGGTATGATCTTTGATCCTGGTTAAGGTTAGACCGTTGACCATGTAATTTGTTATTTAACGGTTATTAAGCTTGTAAGTTTCCTTTGATTATGATTTTATTTATATTAAATAGTTTTACTGAGACTGGGCTTGTATCCCCCAGACCCCGAAGTGCTTGTAAGCAATAAACAGTCATCATTGAATCGACATCGGAGTGTCTGTGTGTCTTTGTTGGAGTCAACTGACGTTACTAACTGTTAGCCGTTAGTCCACCATCATTATCACAACACAACGCAGAGACTGTAGGCTGTCGCTATTACCGGTATCAGCAATATAACTTAACAGGGGCATACATAGAAAAAGAAATCACAACACTGGCCATTTTTATCACCTGCAAAGGGATTTGTGTAGACCCTAAGATTATACAATCATGTTACATATGTATATTAGATATACATATATAAGCTTATAGTTAGGGCTGGCTCAGGCTTGCCCTGTACCAGCCCCTAGTTGGCTGACTTAGGCCTAGTCTGCCGGAGGACCCCCCTATAATACACCGGGCACCTTCTCTCCTCCTCTCTCTCTCTCTCTCTCTCTCTCTCTCGTATTCTATTACTGCATCTTGCTAACTCGGCCATTCTGGATGTCACTAACTCGGCTTCTTCTCCGGAGCCTTTGTGCTCCACTGTCTCTCAGATTAACTCATATCGCAGCGGTGCCTGGACAGCGTGACGTGTGTGGGTGTGCTGCTGCCGTGGTCCTGCCAGATGCCTCCTGCTGCTGCTGCCATCATTAGTCATTAGTCATACTTCTACTGTTATTATACACATATGACTATTGTCACACATGTATACTGCCAGATATTAATACATACTTTCAACATATTGTACCACAGTAGCCAGAACTATAACTATAATATTATTACTTTCAATAATGTTGTTGTAAGCTACTGTTATTACCTGCATCTCTCTCTCTGTCTCTCTCTCTGTCTCATTGTGTCATGCAGATTACTGTTAATTTATTATGCTGATCTGTTCTGTACGACATCTATTGCACGTCTGTCCGTCCTGGAAGAGGGATCCCTCCTCAGTTGCTCTTCCTGAGGTTTCTACCATTTTTTTTTCCCTGTTAAAGGGTTTTTTTTGGGGAGTTTTTCCTTATCCGCTGCAAGGGTCATAAGGACAGAGGGATGTCGTATGCTGTAAAGCCCTGTGAGGCAAATTGTGATTTGTGATATTGGGCTTTATAAATAAAATTGATAAAATTGATATATTAATGATGATGGTGATTATATACCATATATTTACATTAAATTGTTCATTTTGACACAATAATAAGTCAAAAAAAGATGGAGCTGTCCGTTTTCCCTGTTTACATTTTTGGGTCCTAAGGCCATCTGCCATTGGTTGATATTCTCTAAACTGCAATCTGATTGGTTCATCAGCTAGAGTTATCCTGCAAGTTGCCTGAGCAGAGTGACAATTAAAATACAAGTTTGTGAAAATATATGATCAAACCAGAGCTGCCAACAAATTTTCCCGGACTCTATAGAATTGTTTAATATCACACACAAAAAACTGTGTACTCTATTGATGGAGAACGATCAACAACACGAAAAACGCGTTCGGCCTACCGTCTAAATGTGGCGATGCAAGACGGCAGCCTCCAGCAGACCGCGCCCTGCCTTTGTATATATAGAAAAATCATTCTCAGCCTGTGAGAAAACTTCCATTTGTATGTGAATTGCATTACACTTTTGTAAATGTATATTTATGGAAGCAATAGTTGATATTTGCTAATAAACAACCACGTAAATTACACATTGTAACTTTAAAGCTGCATATACTAGAAGAATGTTGTCCTTGGCAGGCAAACCTTTGTCTGACCCAGCGCATATTTTATTTGAAGAGTATCAGTTGTTGCCATTCAACAGCAGATATAGAGTCCCCAAAGTTAGATTAAACAGACTGAGGAACTCTTTTATTCCTCAGTCTATTAAAATGTTGAATAATTGTTAGGAGGCACCACAGCCACTTTGATGTTGGATATAGCAAATGTCACATGTCTGATGGTATATTTTGTCTGATGGATGTTTAAGGTTATATTTTTGTAATTTGTAATGAATTTGGTGATGAGAAACAAGTGTCTTGGATGCAAAACAAATTTCAGAATGAATTCTGATAATAAAGTAATCAATCAATCAATCAATCAATCAATCAATCTATGAATATTTTCCTAACATTTCAGCTTTTGAACAGATATTTGAGAATCCAGTTTTTTTTTTTATTTGTGAATCTCAATTCTACACTTGCAGATTTGCATTTGACACACACTGACTCTTTTTTTTAATTCGTGGAATTTGTGTATTTTCAGAACTGTTTGATTTGCAAAATATTTCTCTTAGTTCACAAATCTTTTTTTATATTTGTGGAGGTTGTTTGATATTTACAGATTACACATTTACACATCAATAATAGATCTTCTCACAAATAATTTTTGAAACAAATCTGTCTCCATATTGAAATATTTGCCGATCCATTTAATATTTGCAAAATGTTTTTCTAAATTAACAAATATTTATATTTGTGGAAGAGATTTAATATTTACAGGTTACATATTTACACACTGATAGTAGATCTTCTCACACAATTCATTTTTGATACAAATCTCCACATTTGTGTATTTGTAGATCCATTTAATATTTGTAAAATATTTTTCTAAATTTACAAATCCTTTCTTTATATTTGTGGAAGTAGTTAAATATTGACAGATTTCACATTTACACACAGATAGTAGATCTTCTCACACAAATAATTTTTGATACAAATCTGTTTCCATATTTGAATATTTGCAGATCTGTTTAATATTTGCTAAATATTTTCTGAGTTTACAAATCTTTTTTTGTATTTGTGGAAGGTATTATAAATTTACAGATTACACATTAACACAGGTGGTCGATCAGTTCACACAAATAATAATAAGACAAATCTCTCTCCATACTGGGATCACAGCAGAGCGCAGATTTAAGAGTTATCTCGTAAATTGAGTTAAAACAAGCTGCTGAGCAGCTGCACCAACCTCAGACGTGTTTTCACTGTTCTGTTACTATGTTTTGATGATGTACCTGGGTAGCTAGCTTGGTAGAAAGATGTGATCCCCATTGTAAATCTTCCCTTAGTATAACTATTAGCAAAGAATGATGGCCAAAACTATGGAAATAAGGGCCAGAACCAGAATACTCCTTTAGTTAAAAGTCATTTCTCACTTTAAATGGAGCTGCCAAGTTACCTTTTGAAGCTTCACACCAGCATAAAGAGGGGGGGTATGGGGATTTCACAAATGAGTAAGCTAAGAAAGCACTCATACTTCAGCTTACTCTGAACTGTTTAAATGTTTTAAGTAGAATTTCAATATGAAATGACTTAGTTAGCATACTGTACACACACAAGCACACACCTGCACAGACCTCAGTTAGTATTGTGTGTGTGTGTGTGTGTTTGTGTGTGTGTGTGTGTGTGTTTGATGGAGTGGCTTAAGTGTCTTTTGGAAACTGTGATATTGTTCCAGCTGTTGCAATAATCATATTGATCCAATATTTTTAATAGAGATGCACGATATTGGACTTTTTTGCTGATATCCGATATGCCAATCTATAACAACTTATTTGGCTGATTACCATTATCGATATATCCACTTTTTTCTCCACCTAAATTAAGTGATCGTCAAGTCTTTTCCGTAGTGGGATCTACATCATATTATGCATGCATTCACTTATCGTGATGGCCCACCAGCAGATGGAGACATGAAATACAATGGTTTTCAATGCATGTAATATTCATTCATTGTGTAAATTAAGACAAAGCATGTTGGCCAATTCTAATAATTCATTTTAAACTCAGTATTGGCCAATACTGATGACGTGCCAATATTTCTGTGCATCCTTAATTTTTAATGATCTATTTTGTCTCCTTTTACACAACTCCTCCATGTGTAATCATCATTAGGAGAGTTCTGTCTGTGTCAGTACAGCAAGTCAAACTCATGAAACTCACAGGCCGGTGCAGTCAATAAACGCAGCTATTTTCAATTTTTGAACTTTGATGTGGAGATGTCAGGAACACATTGCAACAACAACACAGACACAGAAGAGTTAAGTGGCTTCAGTAAAATCATATTGAACTCGCTGTAAACGTTATCTGCACAGACTGTATGGATTTAGAGCCTTAAGTACAAAAACCCATCAAAGGGCAAACTTGATTAATGAAACACTGTTAAGTCTGTAATAATTACATTATTATTTGTTGTACACTAATTTATACTGGAAGTGATAAAGGAAAATGCTAATGAGGAATGAAGAAGACATTATCATCTGTAAGAAGGTTAAGCATCCCTAGTAGATTATGTTTGATAGGTACGGCTCTCGTGCAATTATCTTGTGTTTCACCTCTGAAGGACAGGTCACTTGCCATGTATCTGTAACAACATCAAAATCTTCACAATTTCATTAACTAGTAATATATCATCTTTCACAAAATACATTATTATATTTCCTGAGATTAAAGAATACATCATACATAAAAACCATCATTCTCCAACTGATGAAAATTGAAACTACTTTTTTTGTGGCACATGAGAACTCAGGAAAGTGTGATTATTATTGTTTTTGTCTTTTAAGAATTATTCCCTTTGTATAATTGCCAACTTAAAGATGTAAAACATGACCAAGGCTATTTTCTGGTTGTTGTATGTGTGCAAACAAGCACTGGGTAACCCCTGTCATCAGTTTCAAATTAAGATGTTTCTGTGTGACAGCAGAAAGCTTACAGTATTATCACTGCTGTCACACAGTACCTGCATAATTTAAAGTGACTTCAGGGCCTTTAAATGTCACAGCTCTGAGTGTTAATGTCAGGATGAATGCATCTCATACTGCAGTGAATGTTGATCCAACACATCCAGAGCTGCCTCACATCAGGCTTGTCATAAGTGACGATGATCCCTCCCCCTCCTCAACCTCTGCTCCAATTAGGCCCTGTTGGTGCAAGTTGAGGATGGAGTCAGCGATGATGCGGGCTGTTTTCTTCTGGTATCCTCCAGATGTCACCATAAGTATGGGGATGCCCCGTCGCCTTGCAGCACTGAACACAATCTCATCTCTCTTTACAATGCCCTGGAGAGGAAGACAAGAGAAGAGCTGGTCTGTCAGTCTGCCCATGGCCTCGGATAGGACGTGTAACTTCTCGGAATTTTGGCAGGCTGCTGGCTAATGCTTCTACAGTACCTACACTCCATTCTTCACCTGAGGAGGGAGGGGAGGCTGGAAGCAGTCTGATAGTTCTAATTTCTCATTACTTCACTGTGGAGCACCAAACCTCTCAGGGCATTACATACCCCAGAGACTGAGAGTGGCAACAGCTTGTATCCAAACTCTCATTTACTATTGAACAATTTGCAGCACAATGACTGAGTTTGAACATTATTAGGCATAACAGAAACACGTGTTTTACCGCAACCTTAAATAACAATTATTAAAGCTGCACTAACCAAGTGTTAATTTTAGGCTATTTAGCAGCCCAAATCACTGATTAGCTCTGCACCACACATCACTGTACCATCCCACTAACACATTCTGCACATTTACTTGATTTGTTCCAATTATTCTGTGGAATTTACAGCATCACCTATAGGATATCTGTGCACACAGGAAGTCATACATCCAAATGTGGCTCATGCAAGATCAGCTCTTAGTATGCTTTCACATTTCCTAACAAATTACCTACGTAAAGTACTAAAGTTTCCTGACACAGCGGAGCCTGTCACTTCTCCATTCAGGTATTTCTCCTGCCATTACAACACTGCGTATGAGGTATCTCAACAAAAAAAAATGGTCAACATATATCCTTTACTTTATCTTTCCTGTAAAAATTTTCTTTAGATATCAGTAAGGGAGAATTAGACATGTGTATAACCCTCCCCTGCCCAGGATCAATCTCAGGGCCATGCCGTGGTCCATGCCAAGTAGTCATACTATGATGAACATTTACCATGACTAAGATTTTTTTCATTTTCTTTCATTCATTATTGCCTTAAATTGTAATAAAACATATTTCCCACTTTAACTGCTTATATTTGTTATGTTGCAAACATGGAAATTGTTGGGATAGCGGCTATATTGGCTATATGCAAATTATACGTCATAAATAGAATATAATATGATTTTAGAATAATTATAAATCTGAGAATTCCGATGTGTTTCTAATACTAAACATATAAAACAGACACCAGGTTTTCCAAAAGAGTTTAAAAAAACAAACAAAAAAAAAACATTTCAGGTAGCAACCATCTTGAAAAAAGCAAATTAGAGGTCATGCTGTACTGTACTGGATTACATTAAATTGACATGTGTTTCAAATTATTTGTCCTCTCTATTTACATAAATGGATGAGGAGGTAGTTAAATTATGCTGGAACATAATTATATAATTTAATAAACAACATTATGACTGTATTAGACACCCTAAATACACTATTTGACAGCTGTTTCTGATTGCATTACATTGTGCAGATGTACCTAACATGGCCACTGAGTGTGGGGAGCAGCTCTACAGCACACTGTCCCTCCAGCTCACCGCTGATGTTTTGGAATCCAGTATGAACTGTAAAAAGTAGTTCAGGCTTAAAGTAGGCTTATCAGTACTCACATCTCATATGTATCTACATTAGCCTTTTTTACACTGCCTGTTCAAGATGGGAATATCACACGGTTATGCCGCCTCTCTGTGCTGTATATAAGGTATGATCCAAGAATTGGGGGACAGAGTTGTCTCGCCTTTAAGCCCAGCTTGGACCTAAGATTCGCAACGGGTTGAAGTTGAAACAGGCAACTACTTGCAATGCGTCATTCTTCAACGTTCTAAAACAACTTCACATCAATGCAGCTAGATGAGACGGTGTATCATCTCTATGCGACAACTCTCTGTACCTCTGTTCTGATTTCCAGCTTTTCAGGCTTATTTTGTGGCAGAATATAATTTGTAGCTTCTTAAAATATGAATAAGGGTAGTGATAGTGAGTTACTGGCTACAGTTGCATTTGTAGTAGTGATGAAATGGCAAAAAACAAAAGCAAAACGAGCAATTAGATGGACTGTATTCATAATAAATATGCCACAGTAATATAAATAACCAATCAATGAAAATGTGTGTGCATGTGTGGCAGCAGTGACCCAGCGCCCGACACCGGTTCACAGTGAGGACAGAAACAGAGGGCTCGGTGGGCAGCACCTGCTGCAGCAAGCGAACTCGCCAACTGCGGTCACTTTGACTTGACCAGCTGACTTCACCACAAGCCGATTAGCTGTTGAAACAGGTAATGTGCTTTACATTCTAAAACCAGCTGTCGGTGATTTGACCAGCTGAGTTGCAGGTGACATCATCAGCTGGCTTGAGTTGACCGTCCAGTTAACACCACTGCAACTTTTCTCTGCAATGTTCTAAAACGATTCTATCTTGTTGCAAGTCTTTGGTCTGAACTTGGCTTTAAGCCACCACAGGGGGTGGTAACAGCACCGAAATGATGTCTGTATAAACAGGGCAACTGACAGGACAGTATCATGTGATGTTCTGACAACATGTGTGTGACCCTTCACAGGAGATTTAAAAGTAGCTGTTAGCGGCCAACTCAAAGAGGAAGAGCAGCGAGCAAAAATGTCTGCAAATTGTGAAAACAATGAGGACCAGCAGCTCCTTACCATCCAAGCAGAGGACAACATCAGCTACCATATAGCAGAGATGGTAAATGGATGTTATTGCCATGTTATGCCATTGATTATAAAGCGCTGCTGATGTGTATGCTTTATCTCAAACTAGAGGTTGAAACTGTTGTGTTACATGTCACGCCTGTCACACTTCATTTGCTTCCAGAATGCACCGTCATTGTTTGGTTCTGTGTAAAAATGCAAAGGAGGCATAAAGAAGGGACTTAGTAGGGGCTCAATAGTGCCATATCTATCTGAAACTGGCTATTGAGTGTCTGATAGAGCATGTACAGTGCCTGTGGTGATATGGAGAGTCCTCCGAGGGGGTCCCCATCCAAGATATCTGTCCCTGCATTATAGATGAGGATGTCAGGTCGGACCTCGTTCAGCGCTCCATCAGAGTGGAGCTCCACTTTCTGGAGGTACTCTAAGTCTTCAGTGCCCCAGTCCAGCTCCACCTTCCTCTTTATGGCTCCTGGAAATACAGAGAAATTGAGATACTCTGTATATTTTCCACTCACCATCATCAGGAAGCCACAGAATATAGCTGCCACCAGAACCAGCCTTTTTGTTAAAAAGTTGTAGTGTGGATTGTGGAATTATCTGTTGCCTGGTGTCCCATTTTTCAACAGTCACTTAACAGTCACACAGTGCCAGGTCTGTGGAAAAAATCTGTCATTGTTCCGGTAACCTAGGTCTCATGTCCAGCTGTGAATAATGACTATAGACCTGTCTCATTAACATTGGTTGTGATGAAATGTTTTGAAAGGATCATTGTCAATATGCTTAAATCTGAGGTTGTTGGTTATCTAGATCCTCTACAGTTTGCCTATAGACAGGGTCGTAGCACTGAGGATGCAGTTATTTCTGACACTCATTTAATTAAGAAGTATCTAGAGGACCCCAAAGCATATGCTAGAGTTTTATTTGCAGATTTTAGTTCGGACTTTAACACAGTCCAACCCTACCTGATCATACAGAAGTTAATCAACATGAAGGTGAACTCTTTTATCATTAAATGGTTTTATTCTTTCCTAACGAATAGGACCCAAGAAGTCAGAGTGAACAGCTCACTCTCAGCAGTGAAACAGTGTAGCACAGGTGTGCCTCAGGGCTGTGTCAGTTCTCCTGTACTCCTTAGACTAGACTTACTTTATTCGTCCCAGAGGGAAATTTGTTTCCACTAACTGTACATTTACAGAGATCAATCACGGATATCACAGGCACAGACATATCACAGACATCACAAAACATCACAAAACATTACATGTTCATTTACAGAGATGGACACTTTGAGTCAACAGGATCTCTTGTTCAGTGCAGCTATGGCTGCTGGGATCAGGCTCTTCCTGAGTCGAGCTTTCCTAAATTTGAGTGTTGGGTACCTGCGCCCTGAGGGTAATGGGATGAGGTATTGGTTGAGTGGGTGTGTGGTGTCCCGTTCTATTGATTTTGCAAAGCATGTAATGGACCTGTTATTTAACTCTGTGAGGTTGGGTGTGGGAAGACCAATGATTTTGAAAGCGGTGTGTATGATGCGTGTCAGTTTGGCCCAATAGGTGACAGAAAGCATGGTGAAGAAACATATGGAACAGAACAGAAGGATTAGTTGAATGATGCTTTGGTACAGAAGGTACAGTTTTCAGATAGCTGACAGTCTTTGTTGGCTGCTTTTTTGTATGTCTCTGGTGTGTCGACTATATAGTGACACTATATAGAACATCTTAACAGTGACCCATCCACCTTACAGGCTTGTGGGATTGATCACATTCCACTGTCCTTGAGGAAAGGGGATAGACAGAGACAGTTAAATCAGAGGGAAACCATTTGGATTTATAAACTACAGGCCACTAAATATCCAGGCCTGAATGAGGATCTTGACTTTAGTGTGTTTATTTGATTATCTGTGCATGACTTTAGTGTCTTTATTTGATTGTCTGTTTTATGTTGTTTGAGTTTACTCTCTGCATGGTTTATTTTTTAACCTGACTGTAATGTGTTTTGCATGTTGACCTTCTATATTCATGTTTGACCTTCTTGAGAATTGTATGATACTTATCTCTGACTGTGTTGTAAGGATGACATCTGCTGGATGCTTTTATGTAATGGCAATTGTCACCTGACCAGCACTCCTGCCTGGTGGAGGTTTCTAATAGGTGGACTTATGCTTTAAGAAACTCTCCATCCTGTTGAGAACTGTTTGACTCCCTGATGAAGGCTTAATTGCCGAAACGCGTCAGAGTTTTTTTAAAGGGAAATGTTACCAAGCCATTAAAATAAAGGCTTTTTAACTTTGTTCAACTGAGAGTGCCTTGGAGTCTTCCTTGTTTTCTCAGGTTGTGGTAGGTGATGGGCTTATGCAGTCACTGATGTAGAGAGTATACAGGAAAGAGCTCAGCACACATACCTGTGGAGCTCCAGTGTTGATTGTGAGTACAGGGGGTGTGGCCCACCCTCACTTCTTGCAGTCTGTCAGTGAGGAAGTTGTGGATGAGATGGATCAGACAGGGGGGAATGTTGAGATGGTGCAGTTTCTGGATCAACAGGTGTTTCTGGATCGTACTGAAGGTGGAACTGAAGTCCACAAAGAGAATTCTCACAAAGTTACCTGGTGTGTCCAGGTGCTGAAGGAGGAAGTGCAGCAGGCAGGCTACAGCATCGTCTGTGCCCCTTTTGGCCTTATAGGCAAACTGAAAGGGGTCCAGATGTGGTGTGACAATCGGTAGGATGATGTTCAGCAGGAGTTTCTCTAGGCACTTCATTATTATGGATGTCAAGGAAACGGGGCGGTAGTGGTTGAATTCTGTAGGTTGGGGTGTTTTGGGTATTGGGATTATGGTGGAAATTTTCCACAAGGTGGGTATTGTTGCAGTCCAGTAGAATTCACAGAAAAGGGAGTGCAGGATTGGTGAGAGCTCCAGAGCGCAGGTCTTCAACACCCTGGCTGGGTGCCATCAGGTTCCGGAGCCTTGCCTAACTTGCAGTGGCTCAGCTGGTGCCGTACCTCCTCCTCTGTGAAGGGGGCCAGTTCCTCAGGGTCCAGTGGGGGGAGGGCTCTCAACCAGGTCTGACACTCTGATGAAAAATCCTGGTTGTCAAAACGGGTGTAGAAAGTGTTCAGTTGTTTGGTGAAGGTTTCTGGGTCATCTGATGTACATGTGGATTTGGGTTCAGATCCTGTCTGGGTCCTCACCCTCTGGAAGGCTTGTTTGGTGTTCATGTTGCTGAATTCTGCTTCCAGTTTATTTTTGTATTCCAGTTTGGCTTTGAGTATTTCATTTTTAATGTTCCTGTTTGCTGTTTTGAGGCTGGCCCAGTCCTTGAGCCTGAAGGTTTTGTGCTTTTCCTTCAGGCTCTGTTTTATTTGTGGGTCTGATCCAGAGCTTGGGATTGGGATAGATCCTTATTTTTCTGGTTGGAATGGTGGAGTCCATACAGAATCTGATGTAGTCTGTGATGACAGAAACCCTGTCATTCAGATCTCCATCGAAGATACTCCAGTCAGTGCAAGCCAAGGAGCCTTGGAGTTGGTTAGTGGCGTTCTCCGACCAGTGTGGGGTGCTGTAGCAGTTTGGTATGTGACGTCTCAGTTCCTGTCGGTAGAGCAGAAGTAAAAAGATGATGTTGTGGTCGGCAAGTCCAAGCAGTGGATATGAATGGGCTTGGAATGTGTCGGTAATATTCCCGTAGCAGGGATCCAAGATGTTTCCCCTCCTGGTTGGAATATCCACATACTGTTGAAATGATGGTTACACACAGTCCAGCCTAAAGTTATTGAAGTCCCCCAGAATGAAAAGCGGAGTGCCGGGATATCTGGCTAGCACTGCGTTAGCATTCTCAGCTATTAGCTCTGCTGCTATATTGATGTTAGCACTGGGGGCTATGTAGACACAGCTGATCACAACAGTGGGGAATTCCCGGGGGAGGTAGAAGGGGCAAAGGGACAGGGTCAGCATCTCCAGGTTGGGTGTGAACACCTTACGATGTACTTTGATGTTGTTACACCACCCATCGTTGACATAAACACAGACCCCACCACCTTACGTCTTCCCCGACAGCCTTGTTCTGTCAGACCTGATGATGGTGAAGTTGTCCAGGCTGACCTCAGCATCTGAAACGGACTCCTTCAGCCACGTCTTGGACAGAGCAATGATACAGATGTCCCGGAAAGCCCTTTCAAAGTGGCACCTCGCATGTAGCAGGTCCATTTTATTACAGAGTGATCGGACATTGGACATGAGAATGGTGGGGAGAGGTGGTTTGAATGGACGCTTCCTTACTCGGCAGCGGATGCCTCCACGTTTCCCTCTTTTCCTCAGCCGAAGCTCCGACGGTAGGACAACAGTAGGCTTGGTGTTACTCAGCAGCGAGGCCCAGTGTACCAGGAGTTCATCTCGGCTGTAGGTGAGTAGCCGGTTGCCGTTGTCGGGTTGGAGTGCAAAGCTGTTGCAGATCAGCCATAGAATCGCGAGTAAAATGGCAGACTGATAGAATGATGTCATGGTTTATCAGCCCAGATTTATCCAACATAAACATCCACATTTAACACAAAACAACGCAAACACAGAACGATTCTCTCAGTGCACTTAGTGCTGTCGCAGCAGAGCATGTGCCATATTGGATTTGAGGCCCCAGTTACACTGTACACCAATGAATGTAGGAGTTCACATCCTAACAATCATGTCATCAGATTTTCAGATGACACCATCATCTTAAGCCTGTTAGATGTGAATGTTTCCCCCTCTGTGTATTTAAGTGAGATAGCCACTTTTAAGACCTGGTGTGATAACAACTATCTTGTATTAAACAGGAAAAAACTAAAGAGATGATCTTCGACCCTATGGGAATTGTATCTCATGACCTTGTGATTATTGATAACAACGAAATTGAACAGGTGTCCTCATATAAATATCTAGGACTAAGGTTGGCTAATAATCTGAGCTGGAGTGTTCATTTTGACCACTTGTGTAACAGATTAGCACAGAGGCTCCACTTTCTTCGGAGGCTGTGGCTGTTTGGGGTCCAAGCTGAGATCATGTTAACATTTTACAATGCCGTACTAGCAAGCATTATAATATATGGTATGGCAGTGTGGTTCGGCTCTCTTACAGTCCAGTGGAAGGCTAGACGTGGTGACAACAGCCATTAAGTTAATGGGGAAACTTGTCCAACTCCAGTCTCTCCAGTCAGTATATGAGGGTGCAGTAGTCACACAAGCCAAAAATGAACTGTTACCATCAGGGAGGCACTACAGAGCCAGCAGATGCAAGAGTTACCGTTCTAAACTGTCCTTTATCCCCACCTCCATCTCACTACTTAATAAACAAATACATACATCTGATAGCCCCTTCCACCCCTCCCCTGGGGAGGTCTACTGCTGTGGATCCACTAACCTAGTCCCCCCTCCACCCCCAACCTTAGTCAGGGCGGTGGGGGGCCTACTGTGGATCCTGCTGTGGATCCATTACCACCGTTGTGGTATAGGTTAGGCAGGGGGGAGGCTTATGGCTGCGGATCCTCTGCCTGACACCTCCCTTGTAAAAAAAAAAAGTAAAAAAATCTTGTAATGTTCTTTTGGTTATGCCATTCTCTTCATCTGCCTGAGGTGTCTCCCTGGCAGAGCAGGGCTGCTATTGTGACTATTGACCTGCTGCAGACCTGATACGTTCTTACTCGCACTTCAGTTTTTATTTGCGACAGTTTAATTTGCACTACTGTATTTTATTTGCACTATCTATACTACAGTTTTTATTGCACTTTTTATGATTATCTCCTGGGCTAGTGCAACCTTAAGGAGCTTTTGTTCTTTTAGTCCTACCTGTTTTGGTAAAATTGATACATTTCTTTCATCCAGTAGTCCTGATTGCACAATTATGTTATTCAAATCTGCATTCTTGCTGTACTACATGGTTGTCTACTGTGTGTCTCGTTTGTATATGGTAGCTGTATCTGCTATGCAGCTATGTCGCACTATATGCCCAAAACAAATTTCCCATTTGGGACATTAAAGTTCATCTTATCTTATCTTAAAATAACCACAATAAAACAAACACACTTATCCACGGGCCTCATATACATGTAGGCTAATAATGTCATGATCAGCCCTGCCTCTGCTGGGGCGGGGAGCTGCTGACATCAACTGGGGACATTGTCGGGCGGTGGAAGGAATACTTTGAGGAACTCCTCAATCCCACCAACACACATTCCAGTGAGGAAACAGAGCCGGGGGTCTCGGGGGTGGGTCGTCCAATTTCTGGGGCAAAGGTCGCTGAGGTAGTGAAGCAACTCCAAGGCGGTGGAGCCCTGGGGGTGGATGAGATTTGCCCTGGATATCTCAAGGCTCTGGATGTTGTAGGGCTGTCCTAGCTGACACGCCTCTGCAACATTGCATGGACATCGGGGGCAGTGCCTCTGGAGCGGCAGACCGAGGTGGTCCCCATTTTCAAGAAAGGGGACCAGAGGGTGTGTTCCAACTACAGGGGGATCACGCTCCTCAGCCTACCCGATAAGGTCTACTCCAGGGTGCTGGAGAAGAGGGTCCGGTCAATAGCTGAACCTCAGATTGAGGAGGAGCAATGTGGTTTTCGTCCCGGACGTGGAACTGTGGACCAGCTCTTTACCCTCACCAGGGTGCTGGAGGGGGCATGGGAGTTCACCCAACCAGTCCACATGTGTTTTGTGGATCTGGAGAAGGCTTACGACCGTGTCCCCAGGGGCATCCTGTGGGGGGTGCTCCGGGAGTATGGCGTTGGTGGCCCCTTGCTAAGGGCCATCCAGTCCCTGTACCGAAGAAGCATAAGTCTGGTTTGCGTGGCCGGCAGTAAGTCGGACCTGTTCCCGGTGAGGGTTGGACTCCGCCAGGGCTGCCCTTTGTCACTGGTTCTGTTGGACGGAATTTGTAGGCGCAGCCGAGTGGAGGGTGTCAGGTTCGGTGACGGGAGGATCTCATCCCTGCATCTTGCAGATGACGTGGTCCTCCTAGCTCCATCGAACAGTGACCTCCAGCTCTCGCTGGGACGGTTCACAGCCGAGTGTAAAGCGGCTGGGATGAGAATCAGCACCTCCAAGTCTGAGGCCATGGTCCTCAGCCGGAAAAGGGTGGGGGGGGGGGGTCCTTACTCAGGTGGAGGAGTTTAAGTATCTCGGGATCTTGTTCACGAGTGAGGGTAGGATGGAGCGGGAGATTGACAGGCGGATTGGGGCGGCGTCAGCAGTGATGCGGGCGCTTAACTGGTCCAATGTGGTGAAAAGGGAGCTTAGCCAGGAAGCCAAGCTCTCGATTTACCGGTCGATCTACATTCCGGCCCTCACCTATGGTCACGAGCTCTGGGTAGTGACCGAAAGAACGAGATCGCAAGTACAAGCGGCCGAAATGAGTTTCCTCCGCAGGGTGGCTGGGCTCAGTCTTAGGGATAGGGTGAGGAGCTCGGACATCCGGGAGGGACTCGGAGTGGAGCCGCTACTCCTCCATATCGAGAGGAGCCAGTTGAGGTGGTTCGGGCATCTGGTAAGGATGCCTTCTGGACGCCCCAGGACACGCTGGAGGGATTACATCACCCGGCTGGCCTGGGAACACTTCGGGGTTCCCACGGAAGAGCTGATGGAAGTGGCTGGGGAGAGGACTGTCTGGGCTTCTTTGCTGAGGCTGCTGCCCTCGCAACCCGGACCCGGATAAGTGGAGGACGACGAGTACGAGTACGAGTTTCCTGTCTAATCTTATTAATGACCTGCTCTTGTGTGCCTTCCCTGATAGGTTTCACCTGTCCTCACCTCCTGCTCACCTACAGTAGTTTCACTCCCTAAAAATACCAGCAAAGTTCTTTTGTTCTTTGTCACCTTGTTGTCTGTGTCTCTCCCAGTGATTTCTTCCAGCAGTTCAAATAAACACAAGAAGTTTGTGCTCTAGAGAAAGGATCAGCACTCAGTGAATAACCTCCTAAGCCCTATGATAAGATATTATGGCCAGGCTTAACTATACAGACCAGTGAGCAGTGTTAACTAACATGTCTTTGGGGTCATCGGGTGGGAACCTCCTTTCACCAGTGTTTCGTCTAGTTGGTCCCACGACACCTCCAGGAGGCTAGACAGTGATCTCTGGCGTCCCAGAGACACTCCCCTAATGCCAGGTCTCACTGCTCCCCGCACAAACCCAACAACCTCCTATACCTTCCTTACACATAGATTTCTCAGCCCAAACAGCACTGCCACCTTCAACAAACCCAGGCTCCGTACATGCGAGCTCCAGTTAGAGACAGTGCTGATACTTTCCTAGCACATTCACCATACTCTATTTCACACGCTACATAGCATAACTCCAATATAAGCTAAAGGTAAAGGAGATAAACTCACAGGATCAGCAAACACACTCACCTTGCAGCATGGTCTCAAACAAAAGGGATTCAAATAGGCCACTCCCACACTTAAATAACCTTCCTCTTGCTGGTTTTTTTCCTGAGAGGACTGATTGGTGGATCTCTCCACCTGATCTCAAGGAGTTATGTACCCTGCTTAGTAGTTCCCCCTGCTGGCCCCCCAACTGACATTATTTTTTCTCTTCCAAATCCACTGACTTGCTCTGGCTGCTTCATCTGACATTTCCTTCACTGTCTTCATCAAACTCTGTCCCCACACTCCAAGTTCTCCCAGGAGCGAGACAGTTGATCTTGCTATGAATCCCCTACACCCCACTTCCACTGGACAAATCCTAGTTTTCCATCCACGCTGCTCAGCTTCTGCTCCTAAGTCTGCATATCTAAGCTTTTTTCTTTCATAGGCTTCTTTCACTGAGTCTTCCCAAGGAACTGTCAGCTCAATGAAATAAACTATCCGTTGACTCACTGACCACAACACTATGTCAGGCCTCTGCTTGGTACAAACTATTTCCTGGGGAACAACAAGGTTTCCCCCTAAATCTACTTGCATTTCCCAATCACAAGCACCTTCTAGGCGGCCACACCCTTGCCTCCTTACTAGCTTATCCCTTCTGTATTTCTCCCCCTCACGGACAAACTGAATTGCTAAACTCCTATTCTTAACACCTTCTGAATTTACTTGTCTTCATTTCCCTTCGATGCCTGCAGCTAAAAATTCCAACACCTGGTTATGTTGCCATGCATATCGGCCTTGTGACAAGCTAACTTTACAGCCTGACAAAATATGCTTTAAGGTTGCGGTACCTGAACACAATGGGCATGATGGGTCCCCATTTACCCACAGTTTTAGGTTCTGGGGGGTTGGTAACACATCGTATGTAGCCCCTACCAGGAATCTAATATGATTCTTCTCCATACTCCACAGGTCCCTCCAACTAAGCTTCCTCTTCTCTACACTTTTCTAATTCAACCACTGTGCCTGTTTAGCCTGGGCCACTACCTTTGCACCCCTTAATATCTCCTCCTGTCTACATATCTGTTCCATGACCAGCTTTCTTTTATCTTTGAGACGTGCTTTATTCCATACCAGTTTGCCTGAGCCAAGCCCCAGGCCTCCCCAGCCAAACTAAACATTACCTACAATCTGTGCATGCCTAAGAGCTATCTCTGCCTCCTGAACTGCCGATCTTGGGTTCCACTTCCTCCCCTTGGTTGGATTTGGAACCACACTCCTAACTACCACATCCTTACTCCTAGATAACAAGAGCTCTGTCCTGACCTTGGTACATTTAAATTCCTCTGTTAAACTAGATACTGGCACCTACCTATATTAGGAAGTGGTTGGGCGCTCCTAGGTGCCTAACTGACCTTTCAATTCTCTCCACAACGAATACTGGAATTTCATAAACTGACAATGGCCACATTAACCTAGGATATAGCCCAGATTGCAAACACCACAACTTCAACTTTCCTGGAAGTTCTGATTTATCTATTCTATCCAATCCTTCCGCCACATCTTTTCTAAATTTCACCACCTGTTCCTCATCATTCAACTTCACATTGTACCACCTACCTAAGCTCTTTACTGACTTTTCCCAAATTGTTGGGATTTCCTCATCATCTATGACAAACTTCCTATCACTTAACTTCCCTCTATGTATCAAGATGCTTCTAGACTTACTAGGCTTGATCTTCATGCTGGCCCACTTGAGGTTCTTATTTACCTTCTCTAGTAGCCTCTTTGTACATGGCATTGTTGTGGTCACCAGTGTCATGTCATCCATGCAAGCCCGAACTGGTGGAAGATGCAACCCCTTCTGCCGTCTCTCCCCACCTACCACCCACTTAGAAGCCCCGATAATTACTTCCATTGCCATAGTAAATGCTAATGGAGAAATTGTACACCCTGCCATGATGCCTATTTCTCGCCTCTGCCAAACTGTTGTGAAACCTGCTGTACTTACCTAATATCCTGAAAGTATGCTTTCACTAAGTTAACAACTAACTGTGGCACTTTGAAGTAGTCAAATGCACTCCAAATGAGGCTATGTGGTACTGAACCAAACACATTTGCAAGATCCAAAAATATAACATGCAGGTCCCTTTTTTATAATCTTCACCACCTGAATCTGGTGCCAGATCATGCTAGTATGCTCTAAACACCCTGCAAAACCTGGTATTCCTGCCTTCTGCACCATAGTATCTATTAAGCTATTCCTTTCTAAGTAGCTAGAAAGCTAGCTAGCTAGCTAATCTCTGCGCTACTACACTAAAGAAAATCTTCCCCTCTACATTCAAGAGAGAAATCATCCGGAATTGGCTAAGGTCCACAGACTCCTTCTCCTTAGGAATAAGGACGCCCACTGCTCTACGCCATGCTCTTTAATTTGTTTCTCCCAAATTATTCTTAGCTGTTTCCACAAAAATTTAAGGATATCAGGTGCACTTTTATAAATCCTGTAGGAGACTCCATGAGAAGCCTTTGCACGCCTGACCACCTCCTGAGCTTCCTTCCACCTAGGTGGCCTGACATCCATCTCATGCTCTATCCCTCCTAATGGAGGGATATCCGGTGGGAAACCTACTACCCTATTCTTCTCTAAATCTGAATATGTATTTCTTAAATATTCTTCAACCTCTAGCCTTGCTGCTTTAAGCTGCCCTCCCTTTTGCTGGCTGAACAATCCTTTAACAAACTTAAAAGGGTCCCTGAAAAAACCTGTCATTACATGTTCCTTCTTCCTCCTCTTTTTCCTGAGATGCTCTGCCCTTCTAAGAACTGCTAACCTGCTTCTCAACTCCTCTTGCAACACATTAATTCCCTCCCTTTCTTCTTCTGTAGCCCTTTTCCATTGCTTTCTTAACTGTCTCCTTTCCTTAACTAACTTCTCTATTTCTTTTTGCCGCCTAGACTTACCTGACTGTACCCTTTCACTCCTCTTTCTCTCATGCACCCCAAACCTCTCTGCACCATATGAGTAAATTATATCTCCCATTTTTTCTAATCTTGCTATTGCATTTCCTCTAAGCCTACTTAAGATTACTGACAAATCTCTATTAACTATCTCCCATTCTTTACTGTCATTTGCCCTAGGCCACTTTAACCTTTTGATCTATGGTTCTCTCTCTGACTGGCATACTGACCTCAGTGTCACCTGCATCCTCTCTTACTACCCCCTCCTCCTCCTCCTCAGTGACAGTGTTACTGATATCCTGCGAACTGTGGTTTTCTACCTGCCACTGGACTTCATCCGACTGACTCGACTGGAAGTAGTGATCAATGCGGCTACTCTGCCCTTTCTTTGCCACACACTTCTTCTTTTCCTGATGAGTTCTGAGGCCTTTTATTGGTGTTACTTTCTGCCAGATGCAAGGACAAACCTGAAGCATCTTGTTCTCGACTGTGCTACTTTTATCCTCTACAGATGTGCTCACCTTGCCCTGAGTGCTGCTAATTCTAGCCCTGGTGGATAGGTCAGTGCCCCTACCCTTCACTGAGTCACAGATCCAATGCATAGTCGTGCCCGTTCCAATGTCTGTTACCGTGTAATCCACCTGTGAGTCATTTTCCACCCCAGCTCTCGCTGACTCTTGGGGTATTTTCCCTATGTTGGCTGTAGCTAATTTTGGTTGTAGTAAGGCTGCTAAGCCTCACCACTGCAACCATGGGTTGCTAGCCCATGCCAGCACCTTTGGTGTCTTCTTACTAGTGCTTTGGTTTTCTTGGAGTTCAGTATTCCCAGTGTTCTGGATGTGTTTTTGGATTTTTCTTTTACCTGTTATTTGCCTGTCTCTGGACCCTCTCAGGTAGTAAGCCCATTCTGTCCCATCAGTCTGTTCTGTGCTTGGGACCAAACCTATACTGTTGAGAAACTCTGACAGATAATTGCTACAGTATTTGTAATGCGACAGAATTTCCTTTTACACAAGGAGAGTAAAGGCTTATAAAACACATTTCTGCTCACTGAATTCTTTATCTAAAGAATACTCAGATATGTAAATCTGCAGGAGTGCTCTACTTAATTAGTATGTATATTTCCAACAATAATTATTGCAAATGATAAAAAAGGTTAATTAGGAAACCTTTATGTTTCAAAATTCAAACAGAATTAAGCTGCAAAAGCAGGAAAGAACAATGTAATAGTATGTGAAACAGATTTCTTGGTAGTTTTTCCAAGTCTAGCCTAGTTTTTAAGGAGATGTTAAAGAAAAAGTGTAAAAATTGTCAGCTTTGGTCTTAAAAGATACAGGAAATAAATGTGTCTTGTAGGAAAAATATGAAGCAAAATAGAACGACGTGTTTTTTTGTTGTTGTTTTTTTTTTAAATCTTAAACAAGCCAGAATGTATATTTCTTTCACTTTCTTAAAGGGTAGAGCTGTTTATAAAATGTTTTAAATTCAATGAGTTGCAGAACACAAGATAGCTAAAGGATGGGGAGAAAAATAAAGGTGATGTTTGTCCCTAGAGTATTATTAGAACTGGGTATATGGTTGTTGTCAGATCAGCTTTAATGTATTGACAAATTAATTTGTGTAATTTCTGCTCAGTGTTAATAGAGTGAGTGGTAGTGCAGCGGGAAATCACAGCATAATTAAACTGGCACTGTGTGACACCTAGGGGTTGGAACTGGAGGAGCAAGCCCCCTTCACTCCATCCTCAACCTCCAACCAGGCATCAGGGGCAGTGTGGAGCTTATTTTTGTGACCAGAAAACATAACATTTCAGTACATGGGTACAAATAACATATTAGGCTTATTGAAATTCTATTTAGAAAAAAAAAAGCAAGTGTGAGAAAAAAACTGATGGTGCTTTCACTCACCTTTGGCATATCCGTCCCCTGGATATATGTAAGGATTATACACATCCATAATGAACACTCGCCTGTCATCCAAGAAATCACGCTCGTATCCATTTCCCTACAACAGAGCAGAATCACAACTTTGATCAAAACTGCAATTACTGCCTCACGGTTGTACGCCTCCCCAAACCAGTCAGTTTTCCATGTCTGTGAAAACATGGATGCTTCACACACATTTTCCCCCCGACAGCACAGATGAGCTGTACAATCAGCATAGTTTCAAGGTGGACACCCGAGATTAGTGTCACCAGTTGAGCGTCTGACGAAATATCTCCCCTTTAACAAGATCATATTTCTCCTGTCTTAGCTTCTCTGCACTGGCTCCCTATAAAATCCAGAACTGAAATTAAAATCCTACTGTTAACTTATAAAGCTCTAAATGGTCAGGCTCCGTCATATCTTAGAGAGCTCATAGTGCCTTATTATCCTACTAGAACATTGCACTCTGAGAACGCAGGGTTACTCGTGGTCCCTAAAGTCTTCAAAAGTAGATCAGGAGCCAGAGCCTTCAGCTATCAGGCTCCTCGCCTGTGGAATCATCTTCCTGTTACGGTCTGGGAGGCAGACACCATCTCCACATTTAAGACTAGACTTAAGACTTTCCTCTTTGATAAAGCTTATAGTTAGGGCTGGCTCAGGCTTGCCCTGTACCAGCCCCTAGTTAGGCTGACTTAGGCCTAGTCTGCCGGAGGACCCCCCTATAATACAACGGGCACCTTCTCTCCTTCTCTCTCTCTCTCTCTCTCTCTCGTATCCTATTACTGCATCTTGCTAACTCGGCCATTCTGGATGTCATTAACTCGGCTTCTTCTCCGGAGCCTTTGTGCTCCACTGTCTCTCAGATTAACTCATATCGCAGCGGTGCCTGGATAGCGTGACGTGTGTGGTTGTGCTGCTGCCGTGGTCCTGCCAGATGCCTCCTGCTGCTGCTGCCATCATTAGTCATTAGTCATACTTCTACTGTTATTATACACATATGATTATTGTCACACATGTATACTGCCAGATATTAATATATACCTTCAACATATTGTACCACATTAGCCAGAACTATAACTATAATATTATTATTTTCATTAATGTTGTTGTAAGCTACTGTCATTACCGTCTGTCCTGCATCTCTCTCTCTCTCTCTCTCTCTCTCTCTCTCTCTCTTTCTGTCTCATTGTGTCATACAGATTACTGTTAATTTATTATGCTGATCTGTTCTGTACGACATCTATTGCACGTCTGTCCGTCCTGGAAGAGGGATCCCTCCCCAGTTGCTCTTCCTGAGGTTTCTACCATTTTTGTTCCCCGTTAAAGGGTTTTTTTTTTGGGGTTTTTCCTTATCCGCTGTGAGGGTCCAAAGGACAGAGGGATGTTGTATGCTGTAAAGCCCTGTGAGGCAAATTGTGATTTGTGATATTGGGCTTTATAAATAAAATTGATCGATTGATTGATTGATTGATTGATTGATTGATTAATTGATTGATTTTGTTCCCAAGATATGGTGTTGAGTAATGGCTCTAAGTGTTTTTGCGGAACATTGTGATTTCACAGTGAAGTTGACCTAAGACCTTTTGGACGTTAATGTCATCAGTTCATCATTAAACCCTATTAGACATTTGTGTGAAGTTTTTTCATGATTACCATATGAATTCTTGACTTATGGCCAAAAACATGTTTGTGGGGTCACAGTGACCTTGACCTTTGACCACCAAACTGAACGCGGTGTACAGAGAGGCAGTTAGAGCTACAGGCTACATTGAGGCTAAAAGCAGAGTTCAAATGACGTTTTTCCAACAACTTTTTATGTCGGGGCTTCAAGACACTTGGATCACTGGTCAGAGAGGGGGGGCGAGCGAGAGGTCCGCGGTTGTTTATAACGTAATGTTATAGATAATTGTTTTATGTGTTTTAATGTTTCCTTGTATTAGTTTGCACTCTTGTGGACATAATGCAGAAAAAAAAAATATTCGAATGGTTCGAACCTATGAGTTATTTTTAGAAGGAATATTCGAACGTCATTTTTGAGCAATTTTAACAGCCCTACTGTGTTCTTGGACATTTTAATCTGGGTCGCTGTCAGGTACCTGTCTAGGTGTGCAGTTGTGCTGCTAGCCACTTCTCCCTCGGATTTCCGTAAGTTTTGTGAGGACTCTAAAACTTCACCAGAGCCTCCCTCAGCATATGGGTCTGTAGATAATGGCATAATGTCATTTTTGGGTGCACTATCCCTTTAAAACAGTGAGTGGGTTTATGTACACCCTGACTGAAGCCAATGGAATCTAATAATGAGATAAATGCGGTAGCCAGGGAGTCATTATCAACGTCAACATGAATGTGAAAATCGCCTACAATAATAACTTTATCTGATTGAAGAACTAAATTGGACAAAAACTCTGAGAATTCAGATACAAATTCAGAATATGGGCCAGTATGGAGATATTTTGTGGTTTCAATTATGTGTTTTTGGACGTTTGAATCTGGGGCGCCGTAAGCCTCCATTAGGTGGAGTTGCGTTGCTACCCCCTCTGTCCTTGGATCTCCGCAAGTGTTGTGAGGACTCTAAAACTTAAGGCCTTTCTCTATGCAGATTTGCTCTTTGTTCTTCATGAATGATTTACTCAGCATCTGTATTGAGCCCCTGCTTGTGTCAGAAAGTAAAGACATAGCATTACCGATGAGCCATGGCTCAAAATGAATAAACGTCTATTTCTGGAATACAGCCATGTACCTCTGGAGCCTTGAAAACGTCATCAAGGTTAACACAGTTCTCAGGGCTTATTAGTGGTGGATACAAGGCACTGAGCTGAATACACAAAGTAAGACTAAAATATGATAATCAGACATCTGAAAAATGTTGAGTCATTGTTCTCTACAGCTGGAATTACCGCAGTCCACTAACAGTGACCTGATAAAAAGGCCTGTAGCAAAGAGGATTTAGCTGGCTATTTACCAACACTAAAGATGTAAATGGACCCAAGTGCAGTTCCTCAGTCACAGTAGGGTTACAGTGTTTCTGAACGCACAGGAACATTAGCTTCATATTGACTTGTTTACTTAGCTAATATTAGTTAGCACATCAGCTATTACAGCAAGATAGAAGGTACGCCTGTAACTGAGCCGCTAATTAACATTTGTCACTTTGCAAGGTGACTAACATTTTTTATTTTTGTTGATACGGTTAGAGTTTTTAGAGTGTGACACTGGACTCAGATGACAAAATCACCCCCACAGCTGCTTTTACGAGCGGACGGGCAGGTACAAGGGAGCCCATATGTGAGGTGCATCAGTCAGGGGCCATGGAAGGTGGGGAAGAGCGTGTCGTGTGAGCCAAACACCTAAGGGCCCTGACCTTTGCAGGAGGGAGTTCTGTGTCTGGCAATGGGTATCTGGAATGACTTACAGGCTGTAGCCAACCTTCCAGATGCAGGGGTAGACAACAAAAAGTTGTCATGCAGCATACAGACAGTCTGATGCATGTCAGTCCGGGTCCATGTCATTGGTTCGACAGCCCATTGGTTCAACATCCCATTAGTCCGACTGTCCGCGGTGCTGAACGGCTCACGGCAGGTGTATGGTGCGCCACGACTGGCTTGAGGCGGAGCAGGCTCACGGCTTATGAGTTTGTCACTTTCTTTTTCATTTTAACCCACATCATGATCTTTTCCTGACCCTAACCAAGTGGTTTTTGTGCCTAAACCTAACCAGACCTTAACCACAGGGCATCATGATGATTTCGGAACGGACTTCGGAACAATGAGTTTACTATGGTTGGAACAATGGGATGTCGAACCAATGGGCAGTTCCCTGTCAGTGCAGATTTCATTCTGAGAACATGCTGGAGAGATTATATATCTCATCTGGCCTGGGAACACCTTGGGATCTCCCAGGAGGAGTTGGAAAGCGCTGCTAGGAAGAGGGAACTCTGTATGAACTTTGCTCATCCTGCTGCCCCTGCCCAGGATAAGCAGATTAAAATGGATGGATAACTGCCTACATATTAGATGAGGGCAGATTGGTGCCTCATCACCCTGACATGCTGGCGTATTGCGGTAAGCGTGTTGTGTCATTTCCGGTGTTTCTGTGAGAACATGTCTGTGCTGCTCCAGCGAACTCTACTAGCTTGCTTTCAGTTGCTTAACATCTAATTCAAGTCTTAACCCACACTAGTTCTGTTTAGGCACTTGCTCTCCTCCTTTTTACGTCTTTCTTGCTAATCTCTTAGCTGTTGTTTGCACGCTATTAGCCTTGTTAGCTACATTAGCTTAACAATTAGCGATGGCTTCTCCTTCTGCTCTTTCTTGCTCTTTGTGCCAGATGTTTAGCTATGCCTCTGCCTCCTTTAGCGACAGTGGTAATTGTAACAAGTGTAGTTTATTAGCTGCGTTGGAGGCAAGGCTCAGTGAATTAGAAGCGCAGCTCTGCACCATGGAAAATCACTCGGTAGCTGCGGTAGTTAGCCAACCCCCTGTAGCCGGTGCGGAGCCACATAGCATAGCCTCTGCTAGCGATCCCCCGGTAACCCCCCGTGCAGCCAGGAGGCTGGGTAACTGTCCGGGAGAAGCATAGTTCCAAGCCGAAGCCCACGGTTCACCACCAGCCTGTTCATGTTTCTAACTGCTTTTCCCCACTCAGTGACACACCCGCTGAGGAGAAAACTCTGATCATTGGCAGCTCTATTCTGAGAAACGTGAAGTTAGCAACACCAGTGGCCATAATCAAATGTATCCCTGAGGCCAGAGCGGGCGACACTGAATCAAATTTAAAACTGATGGCTAAAGCTAAAGGTAGATTTAGCAAGATCGTTATTCACGTTGGCGGCAATGACACCCGGGTTACGCCAATCGGAGGTCACTAAAATGAATGTTGCCTCAGTGTGTGAATACGCAAAAACTACGTCGGACTCCGTTGTTTTCTCTGGACCCCTCCCAAATCTGACCACTGATGACATGTTTAGCCGCATGTCATCATTTAATCGCTGGCTGTCCAGGTGGTGTCCAGCAAACAATGTGGGTTTTGTTAATCATTGGCAAACTTTCTGGGGAAAACCTGGTCTTATTAGGAGAGACAGCATTCATCCAACCTGATCTCACAGAAATACATGAAATGACCACAACCTCTTAACACCGCATTCCGTGGTGGCAGCACGTAATGGGTTGAAATTACATGCCGGTACCACGGAAACAATGCCAACGTAAAATCAATTAGGATCCTTTTTCGTGGTGGACACACGGATTCCCTGATTGAGTAACGTCAAGTCAACCTCGTTTTCCTCAATGATATCTTTAACATTCCTGTATACACACACAAAAACAGGGAAGTGTCCTTGATAACTCAACAATATGACAGGTTAATGTCAAGGCCATGAAATAAAATAAATGTATTTTGCCAGCTTTTGATAGCGTAGGGCTTTAAGAGCATTGTGCTGTGGGCGGATGGGGTGCGTTCCACTACAGTTTTGTAGCTACTGTCTGCCGTGTGTGGGCTTCATTCCATTTCAGATTGCCGTCCGTCTGCCGTAACCGAATCCAAACACCACTAATAAATAAATAAATAAGAAGAAAAAAATAAGGCTGAGCACGGAAGAACCAGAGAGGAAACACCATCACATGGAGGGAGGCGGCCACCGTGGCAACCCAGCCACCCTCCACTCCACCAGGGGAGAGTGGACCCCAAGGTTGTACACTGCTCTGACATGTGTGCGCTTGCGTGCAAGACCAGCGAAAGCACGTGAACACACATGAACGCGGTGCCAATGTCTCACGGTCTCACGCAAGCGCACACACGTCAGTGCAGTGTACACAGAGGCAGTTAGAGCTACAGGCTACAATGAGACTAAACACAGAGTTCAAATGACGTTTTTCCAAACAACTTTTTATGTCGGGGCTTCAGGACACTTGGATCACTACGGACAAGCAGTATGGAGTTATTTTATGGTTTCAATTCTGTGTTCTTGGACGTTTTAATCTGGGTCGCTGTCAGCCATTAGGTGTGCGGTTGTGCTGCTAGCCACTTCTCCCTCGAATTTCCGTAAGTGTTGTGAGGACTCTAAAACTTCACCAGAGCCTCCCTCTGCATATGGGTGAGTAGATAATGGCTGAATTTTCATTTTAGGGTACACTGTCCCTTTAGCCACACCCTCGATCTAATTCTGACGTATGGAATTGAAATTGATAACCTAACAGTCTTGCCACAGAATCCCTCGCTATCGGATCATTATTTGATTACTTTTGATTTCCTTTTACTCGATTACACGCCACTCAGCAACAGTTACTATAGTAGATGTTTATCAGATAGTGCTGTCGCAAAATTTAAGGAAATGATTCCTCCGTCGTTAAATTTAATACCATGTCCTTTGTAGTGTAAGATTTAATCTTAAATCAGATAAAAGTATTAAACTTCATAAGTTGATTAAGAGTGAAGTTCATACAACCATGTTTTATGTTACAAGTTCCTATAAAGCTGTTTGTTATGCATCCATGTTTGATAAAAAAAATGTTACACAAGTTCATGTATTCACAGCACAAGGTTATGCATTCACATTGAAGAGCACACATACACCACACCATGTATTGTTTAATAATAACACACACACACTCTTTAATGTTTGTATTGCATGACACATGCTCTAAGCTCATATTGCATGAAAGCACAAAGAAAGTCCCTAAAGTTTATATGTTTTTAAAAAATAAAGTGAAAGCAGGCCCAAACCTAAGGTTGGAAAATTTGGGAAATTCCAGGCCTAAAGTGAAAGTGATTACACCATTAGAAACAGGCCTGTTCAGGATTGGACAAAAGGAAAAAGCTCGCCACCAATAGATTTGGGTCTAAGTGGGAAGGATTAACGAAAAGAGGTGGAGATTCTGTTGAACCTCCACCAGCATAAAAGAGAGCGCACTGAAAGCCAGTTTTCAGTCGTGCTCCGGAGCCTGACTCAATGAGTTGTATGTGCTGTTGCTTGTGAACACATTAAACTCGATTGCACCTGATTCTACTCGACTCCAGTGTTTCTTTAAGAGTTTGCCAACTGAACCTAAGGTACTAAATCAACATCAGAAGATGATCTGCAGGAGAAGTAGGAGACGAGGTCGGGTGCCATCTGGCCCACTTCCAGGCACCGATTTTCGCTTCTACAACTGGCAAGCCCGGCCAGGAGAGAGGGAAAGGTCAGAACCGGAGACCGGAGCACTGGACTGCATGCCAGACATACAGGTGGCCACCAAAATAAGGTAAGCAGAGCTTTTTTCTGCCTAAACCGGGTGTGTCTGGGGTGCAGTGCTGGGGCCACCCAGGTCAAAGGTATTTGGCAAATTTCCCTTCTCTAAAGAACCTAATTGTGGTGTGCTGATTGATTAAGGAACTAATTAAGGGCATAATTGAGATACAACTAACATCACTGGGGATGGTCGAGTCTGGTGCAATAAGTGTGATCTTGGAGCGGAAAGAGTGTACGTGTGAGTGTTGAATGTATGGTAACCAAGGTAACAAGAGATAGAGTATTTAAAGTATTAAGAAGACAAACAAGAATAAGAAGTGCACAAGTGTAAAAGAAACCTGTAAGAGTAATACAGGGAAGAGAAAAAGAACCGGTAAAAAAAAGAAACAGAGTAAATAAAGAGAAAAGAGATCAGCGAAGCATATCCGTGGTTACCGCTGCCTATCTTACTGGCGCCCCTTTAAGCCTGTAGAGGCGGGGGCGTTGTGTCAGACGGCAGGTCTGCGCGGGCGGAATGCCAAGCAAATAAAAGAGAAAATAAAGAGTTAAATACATGAGAGCATTTCTGTGGATACCGCTGTCAACCTTGCCAACATTCCTTTAAGCTTGAAAGAGCAGGAGTGAAAGGTAGGGAGGACAGGACTGAACGGGCAGAATGCCAAAGAGTTAAACATTAAAAGAGAACAGTAAGCAGATCGATCAGTGTATAAAGCTGTAACATATCTAAGTGTGACATATAAAACTGTTGTAAATACAGTAAAGTGTAATATAAAGATGTGAATAGTAGTTGTAAATATAGCAAAGTGTCGGATAAAGAGTAAATGTACAAAGACTGATAAATTACCAGATGACTGACCTAACAGACATAAGGAGGGGGTGAGGCATAGAGAAAGAAGAAAGAGACCTAACCAATAAATCAAGTACATAAGCTCCACTACTGTAATAAACTTTAACGAGGCGAGATCAGAGAGAAAAGGAAAGAGGAAAAAGAAGTATCTAAAGTAGATGGAAGTGGGAGATGATAGTGGAGATGAGATCATAGAAGAAGAACACTGTAGTACAGAGGGTCCTGTAGAATACAGAGGGATATGTACACACTTTTGGTTGGAAAGAACCTATGTAGATAACGAGGGGGCTGAGCATTGGCAGAACGAACAAGAAATCAAACAGAAGCTCTGGCAAATTACTAAATTCATCAACTTGGAAAAAGTAAAAGAAGAGTTTCCAGGTGCCCCATGGGAAGAGATTTTGCGTAAATTGTGGGTCCCTTATTCACTAAATCCTCTATTACAGAGCTTGTGTGATAATTATAAGAACGGACCAGTAGCTTCACTTCCTCTACACCAGATAAGTATACGAGGCCAAGACAGAGTGAGATACCCTCCACGGCTGCAAGTTGTTGTTGTGCCCAGAAAAGTTGAGTGGGAAACAGGTAAATTTGGGTGTTTAACCCAGGTTTCCCAAGGGGACGGGTCACACAAGTTAGAGTACAACCCATATAGAGAAAAGAAATATAAAACTGCCATAACAGTAGGGAAAATCATAGTACTAATACGCACAAAAGAGACAGACAAACTGCCAGAGATTCCAAGGACCAGTGAAGCCAAACAAGGCTTCATGGGAGCCGACCAGGGAAAGATGGAAAAAGGGGTTTTAACCCCAGTGGAGGTAGTAATGCGGCAACACCCAAGTGGAGTGAAACGCATTAAACGATGTGTGAACAAATGGCACAAAAGAACATCAGGAAAAAATCGTTGGCCTATGGAAGGTACTTTCAACCTGGCATGCTGTGATGAAGTAGAGTCAGAATTAAGACACATTGAAGCCAAAGACAAAAAAACCAACTATAAGATAAAAAACAAGAGAGCTAAGGAGAGGGAAGTACTAGAATGGTTCAGACAAGCAGGGGGAAGAAAACAGATGGTGCAGCTGGAGGAAAAGAAAAAAGAACACCAGGATCAGGAAGCAGTGATACCTACAGCTCCCGTGATGCCTACAGCACCACCCCTACCCACACCACCACCGCCCCCATACCCACAGGAGCCAGCACAGCCAATAATAGGACAATATCCACTAAGGGATGCAAAAGCCATGGAGATGGAGGGTCAATTGCTGGGGAAATTCACAGTGACCTTAACTAAAAACACTAAGCGAGAGGTCAAGAAAAAGAAACAGCAAGAACCACGGAAAAAGCTACCGCTGGAATCGGCGCCTCCCTCAGAGACAGACAGTACTGACGGATCGTCGGATGACGATGGGGACACAGAAGCCACTGACTTTGAATTATACACCAAGATGCATAATGGCAAGAAGGGAAGACATGCTGAGCAATCAACCGACCAGGAGATGGCAGGCCTCGCCAGTGCGGAAGGCACGCCCCCTAGAGAGAGGCAAGCACACAAAAGGAAGGAGAAGCTGAGGCGACTGAAGGAGGACTGATACGAGTCCTTCCATTCCAGTTACGCGAGCCTCCCTATGAAAAAGTCTGCTCACCATTCAAGCTGCTCGAGCCTCCTCTTTGGGGAATCCAAGTCCCCCACTGCAACATCACGAAGGAATGAGGAGGAGGGGCCAGTGTCGCAACCCAGACCCCTGAGTGCCATGATGGAACAGCAGTTGCAAATATGGATGGAAAAAGAGGCAGAGCGCCTTCGAAGGCTACAGGAGGAAGGGCGTCAGGGGACGGTTACCATCGACCCCACACCTCACTCGGGTCAGAAAATGAGAAATGAATCATCCAGTGGTTGCGAGGGTCCTGTGGAAGGTGCCTCACCAAAGAGCACTCAAGACTTACAGCTACTCCAGCAATTGGAAGGGGTAGCTCGACGATCTGAAGAGACAGTACAGTGCATGGCTCAGGAATTGGAGAAATTAAAAGAGCGGCTGGAGGAGGATGAAGCCTCTCAGCAGAGACAGAGGGAACCCCAAGTTAGCCCCACCACAGAGCATATCACTCTGACACTCCAAGGCACTATGGAGACCGACAGAGCACGGTCAGAGGAAGCACAGGCCACTGGCAAAGGACAGAAAGTAGACAGAAGAAGCCAAAACCGAGCTGGCATGACACTAAGAAATGGGAAATCAGTAGGAGGTGACCTACTGCTGGACCTGTCAGATGAAGAGACAGAAAGTTCCATGTGCCCCATTATAACAAAAACTGGTGGAAGAACACAGTACAAGCCCTGGCCCTTCATGGACATAATAGGCCTGGCAGAGCGTCTACCAGTGCTCACAGATGGAGCTGACAAATGGATCATGGCTTTAGAAGAAACCACAGCTGGTATACAGTTGGCAGTAGGAGATATCAAAGCTATACTCACCTATGTGGCAGGAAAACAAACCACCAAGGAGATATTTACAGATGCTAACCTGGGTACAGCCATTGGCACCAATGCACACGATGGGGTGAACTTTGGAGGCTACTGTTCCCGGGTGTGGCAGCAACTGAGAGCACACTACCCAGCAAAGAGAGACCCCTCCAAACTGGAGGGAGAGACCATGGGGGAAGATGAATGTCCCTCCAAGTTCCTACACAGCTTCCAGAAGAGGTGGAAGGAAGAGACAGGGGAAGCATGGAATGCTAATAAAACGACTCAGAGCATGTTCAAAATGATGGTTAAAAAAGCCATGCCAGAAGATGTGCAGCGACGCCTAGAGGGGGTGGTAGGATTGATGAAGATGGACTGGCCACTGTTTTCAGAGCATATTGTCCATCATGTGGAGCTCTACAGAAAAGACAAAAAGAAAATGGAAAAGGATAGCAAACAGCTAGCCAACAAGCTGACACAGCTACAGTTGGGAGAGCTAAGTAAGCTGGTTAAAAAAGAAAAAGAGAAAGAAAAAACTAAAGTTCAGGCCCCCATGGTAATGGCAAACCAAGCAACTCCCCAGGCCGTCCAGCCCCAAGCTCCTCCACAGCCAACCCCCACAGACCCAAACACAGCAGGAAATGACAATTCTGCTAATACCACGCATCATCATTATTATTACCAGGAGCAGGCACCAAGAGGAGGAGGCAATCAGCAGCCCCCAAGAGGGCGGGGCAGAGGTGGAACTAGAGGAGATACAACGTTTAGGGGAGGCTGGAAAGGAGGCCGAAACTACATACCAGGAAACCAGCATGTGCTCCAGCAAACCGTGCCCAACCAGCAACCAGGCCCGCCAGATATGGGTACAGGTTATCCAGGAGCTAATCCAGCTCTACCTGATAACCTGTGCTGGGGGTGTGGTCAACCAGGCCATATACGGGCCCACTGCCCTAGTAATCCATGGGACTGTCCAGCACAAAACTGGCCCAACACGGAGCAGACACGCCCTTGCTAGGGGTGCCCAGAGAAGCCTGAGGGGGAACTAATGTCACCACCAATATCACTGCAGTCACAAGACGAACCAACCATACCTGTTATCATTCACGATCGTGAATACCCTTTCATGGTGGACACGGGTGCCACATACTCGTGCATTGGAAAAGAAGGTTCCAGGTTCCCCCTCTCCACGTCATCTATAAAAACAATAGGCTTCTCTGGGAAATCACAAGTCATACCACTGACGGAACCCATTCCAATGCTTATTGCAGGCAAAGTTATATGTGCACCCTTGCTATATTCAGCCCATACCCCAGTAAACCTATTAGGGAGAGACATTTTATGCCCACTAAAAGCAAAAATCATGTGCACCCAAGATGGACTGTACTTGGATTTCCCTGACGAACCCCCACAACACATGATGCCACAGCTTCCCCAGAACACGATAGAAAAACAGCAAGCACTTGCCTACTGGCTCCAGCTGACACCAGAAGAGTCACACCTCAAACAGGCATGGACTGAATGGGAGGTGTGGATTCGACTTCACTATGACACAGCACATACCCCCACTTTGCCACTGCACTGCACGCTCATGTATGACAAAGATCTGACTCATGTAGATTACCAAGAATGTTGGGATGCAGTATTAAACAAGAAACCATGTCTAGTCACAAGTGAAGACATGTTTTTGGGACCAGAAGGCGTGGCAGCGGCTGTCCGCCTTCCAGAGGAATTGTCTGGATGGTTCCACGTACCAAATTCCACACCACACGTCACGCTGTTAGTGGCAGAAGGTTATGAGTCTCATCATCTTGGTCCTATGGTCAGGCGTGCCCTGCAGGTGCAAGAGTGGGAACCTACAAAGAATAAGTACATTCACATTTCAAAAGATAAACAGTTTATCAGGATCTCAGTCAAAGTAGGTGATGAAGCAGTAGCAGATAAGGTAATGGTAGATGGAAACACACTCACACACATGGTAGTTGCTGCAGAACATAGGGAAATGCTAAACCAGGTCCCACCCCAGTTGTGGACAGCCCATAAGACCGATGTGGGATTAATAAAATCAGCTCAACCTGTTCACATTAAACTAAAGCCACACGTTAACCTACCATATCAGAAACAGTATCCTCTCAAGCAGCATGCGATTGATGGTATCAGGCCAACGATTAAGGGTTTGGTGGAAGCAGGGGTCTTGGTTAAAATCAAAAGCCCCTGCAACACACCCATTTTTCCCATCAGGAAACCAAATTCAACAGACTACCGTCTGGTTCATGATTTGAGAGCAGTTAATGCCGTTATAGACGGCAAAGTACCACTCGTTCCAGACCCACACACATTGTTATCAAACATCCCACCAGACACCCAGTGGTACACAGTGATTGATTTGTGTTCAGCTTTCTTCAGCGTACCACTACATCCAGATTCACAATATCTGTTTGCCTTTATGTACGAAAATCAGCAATATATGTACTCGAGGCTCCCACAGGGGCTCTCGGAGTCGCCGTCGATCTTTAACCGCGTGCTGACACAAGACTTAGCGAGTTTGAACGTGCCAAGCACAGTCTTGCAGTACGTAGACGATCTGTTGATCTGTAGCCCCACAAAAGAACAATGTGAAAAAGACTCCATCGCTGTGCTCACAGCTCTAGCACAGGGAGGGCACAAGGTCAACAGAGATAAGCTGCAGTTCTGTCAGCAGTCTGTAGAGTACTTGGGCAGACAGTTGAGTGGGGACAAAAGATGTATTGCACCATCTCAGTTAGAGGCAGTGATCAAGGCCCCTCAACCGCAAACGGTGGGCCAGATGTCATCTTTTTTGGGCATGACAGGCTATAGCAGGCCGTGGATTTGTGACTATGCCATCAAAACTGCCCCAGCAGGTCAAGCAGGGCAGCAGGTCAAACCAATAACACAGCACAGTTGGTGTGGACAGAGGAAGCAGAAGGAGCATTCCAAGCTCTAAAAATAGACATGCAATCTGCTCCAGCACTGGGGACTCCTAACTATGCTAAATCTTTTCATTTATATGTAGCTGAAAGATCAGGCTTTGCTTGTGCTGTGCTTATGCAAGACACACCCACAGGAAAGCAACCTTTAGCCTATTACAGCACCAAGTTAGACAACATTGAAGCTGGGCTGCCACCCTGCTATCAGGGACTAGCTGCAGCCGTATTTGCATTTCAGAAGGCATCATCGCTGACCATGGGACACCCTGTGACGTTGTATACTTCCCATCAACTTCATGCGCTATTAACAAGTCCACGATTTGTTTTAACACAAGCCAAACACACGGGCTATGAGGTAATCCTATCAGCCCCTGAACTTAACATTCAGCGCTGTACTACCATTAACCCCGCCACCAAGCTGGTGTTACCAACTGAAGGTACGCCACATGACTGTATTCATGATACAGACAAATTTATGCGTGCAAGAGAAGATTTACACAACCAACCAATCCCAGCTAATCTCACATTGTTTGTTGATGGGTCATGCTTCCGTGATGCCACTGGTACCCACGCCGGCTATGGCACTGTTCAACTCGACAACGACGATCAGAATTTTCTCACATTGCAATCATGTAAGCTCTCTCAGCCTTGCTCAGCCCAACTCGCAGAAATAAAAGCCCTAACAGCAGCATGTAGAATAGCAGAAGGAAAGTCACTAAATGTATACACAGACTCAGCATATGCCTATGGCGTGTGCCATGTTCATGCTAACATATGGAAACAACGAGGGTTTCGAAGAGCTGACGGCACTCCTGTCACTCATGGAGAAGCCATCCTTAAACTATTGGAAGCCATGCTTCTTCCCACGGCTCTAGCAGTCATCAAATGTCCAGCCCACCAAAAAAACGATTCCCTGATAGCCAAAGGGAATAATCTTGCTGATGAAGCAGCTAAACAGGCAGCAATAGGTGCAGTAATGGCACCCATATTGACCATACAGGACTGTGAATCTCTCACCTCCCTGCCCTCGCTTAAGGCCGCTCAAAATAGAGTAGATGAGGCCGAGAAACGCCTATGGGTAAAATGAGGATCTATAAGAAACATGCGACCAGGTCCACTGCATGGAGTCTGGCTAGACGCTCATGGCCATTTTGTACTACCAACCTTACTGTTAAGACATGCAATAATCTGGGCGCATGGTAGTGACCATTGCACAAGGGGGGAGATCCTACGGAAACTGCAAGCAGTATGGTGGTCACCATTTATGGCAGCCACGGAAGATAGAGTACTAAGTGAATGTGACACTTGCGCACAATACAACATTAGGAAAGTTTTCACAGCCCCATTGGCACATATACCACCCCCAGATGGTCTGTTCAGACACCTCATGTTACACTACATAGACATGGGACCACAGTCGAGAGGGGGAATGAGATATATCTTGGTGGTCATATGTAGATATAGCAGGTGGGTGGAGGCAAAAGCCACTGCAAAATCAGACCACAGAACAGTTGCAAAATTTTTGTGTCAAGAAGTCTTCCCAAGATTTGGGATGCCAGATACCATATCATCAGACAATGGCAGGCATTTTGTGGCAATGTCATACAAGAAACGCTGAAACAATTGGGAATTAAACAAAAGTTTGGCTGCGTTTACCATCCCCAATCACAGGGAGCAGTAGAGAGGGCGAATGGTATTTTGAAAACCAAAATAGCCAAGATAGTGGCAGATAGTGGAAATAAGCTTAATTGGGTGGATGCTTTACCACTTGCACTAATGTCTATGCGCTCACAAGCCAACAGAGTCACGCATCTAACACCGCATGAAATGCTTACGGGCCGGCCCATGCCAATACCATATTTGAGAGGTCCCTATGAAGGGCCCTCATTGGAGCAGTTGCAAGGTGAAATGTTTGACTATTTACGAAGTCTGACTCGTATCCACAGGGCTGTGTTCCAGCAGGTGAAAGGTGCCACCGAGGACAGAGGGGTCGACATCCCAGCAGACCTCCAAAAAATACGTCCTGGAGAGCAAGGTCATATTAGCCACACCAACAGCCTTGAAAGTTGAAGGTAAGGACGTTTGGTTCCACCTTAACCACTGCTGCAGAGCTAACCCACAAGCCCCAGTGAGGCCACCTGTACCTCGGCCTAGAGCCAGACAGAGAACAGCTCTCCCAGATCCACAAGGGGCCACCCCAAGGGAAGTAGGAGGCCAACCAGAAGGAGAAGGCGATGCCTCCCCGCAGGAACAGGGGACCAGGAGGTCTGCACGATTGGCGCACAGGCTCAGGCGAGTTCCAGACAGGGCCAGGAGTGACAGCAGTGGGTCGTTACCAGAGAGGGTGTCAACAGAAACAGAGAGCTCCTCAGAGGGAACCACCCCGTCCACAGTGGCTGGCAATGAACCTCATGAGTCGTCATCTGATGGCCGCGGGGACGGTGATGAGGGCCCAAGCACAGAAAGAACAGAGAGAGCAGAGGAAGCAGAGGCAGAAGGAGGAGAAAGAGAAGAAGGCAGCAGCTCAGAAAGCAGCAGCCCAGAAAGCAGCAGCTCAGGAACAGGCGAGGCTAGAGACCCAGAGGAGTCAGACACAGACACAGGCAACGCAGACAGAGGAGACACAGGCGCAGGAGAGGGACCAGCCCCTCGGTAGACCAGGCCAGGGAAGGCCTGAGGGCCCAGCTAATACGGGGGGAGGAATTAAAGTGGGAGTAATAGCTGCAGTACTACTAACCCTATTGCTCATCCTGGCAGGAGTGAAACAAAGTGAAGGAGCAGAGCAGGGTGGACAAGGCCAGGAGCAAATAGGCGAGTGTGCAGTGGCACCAGGGACCATAGCCGCAAAGCAGGGCAAGATACCATACAGAGAGATACAGTAGTACAACTAACCTACTATAAATCGCATGCTTACAAGACGATGTTGACGAAACATTAGGCTGCATGGCCGGTCCATAGGACCATGCTGTAGTGCAGAGGGAAGGGTGACAGCAAGAGTTTGGTGTGACATGAGAGGGTGTGCCGACATAAACACAGGGCACACCATACCAATAAGAATAGCCCGCCAGTGGCTCCGGTTAGACCCAGTACCCCAAAGGAAGCCAAGAGACGTGCTAATGCAGAGAGTGGAGTTAATAAGAACAGCCACTTGGAAATCTAACACGTTTTACCAATGGCTAGAATACTCTGCTAAACAAGTAACTAATAGTACATGTATAGCATGTCATAGGAGGATGGGCCTACCCAGGGTCAGGCCCCTCCCAGACATAGATAAGTGCTGGGAGCATGATAAATGTTTTGCTGCATACACCATGTACATGGCAGCGGGGTATGGGAAATGGACCAACACAACCACAATTTGTCCAGAAAGTCTTAAAAATGCCTCTGATCAAATTCAACAGGAGTTCCACGTACCTCCAGTAGTGCATCTGGCACAAGGCCTTGTATTCCCATTTTGTGTGGCGCGAGGGAATGAAATAGAATACTGGTTAAACAACGCCACTACTACTAACACCTCCCAGGAGGCAGAGAGGCTGATCCAATGCAGATATGAAGCTGTCATAGGGAATGTGTCCTCGACAGCAGGTAAAATGCAGCTCTCAGGAGTGCAGAAGGTATGTAATACAACTCAAGAAGCCAAAATCCAATGCCACCAGGTGGACAATGGGGGAAACGATTCCATAGTTCTGGGACGCAATTATAATATTACCACCTGGATTTATATATTTAACTTAACAAATGGTACAGCTCCGTTTGCAGATATATTTTGGGTGTGTAAAGACGATCGTCAGGTAAAAACTGTATTACCAGCCAATTGGACTGGAATCTGTGCTCCAGTAATGTTAACAGGACAAGTTACAATAATAAGTCTAAACAACAGTCGCACTAACGGTACTACAAACAGACAGCGTAGATCAGCTAGCACTTCAACGCACCCCTGGAAGGGAGATGCCAACATATACATTACATACAATCAGGTACCGTATGGGATGCCTGAGGAAATCCAGGCTATATCAGAGAGCGAAATATCATGGGCCAGAGGATGGAGTTCCGTGCCCCTTAGTGGGTACTTTACAAATGCACTGTACGTGGAATGTAACAGTCGCTGGGTGAATTATTTGTGGTATAATCAGCAAAGATTTGTAAATTGGACCATAGCAGCTTTACAAGGAGTAAGTGAGCAATTACATGCCACATCTGTAATGACGGTGCAGAATAGGTTTATTATCGAGACGATGCTAGCCCAAGACCAAGGTGTCTGCGATGTGATAGGAGAAGACTGTTGTACTGTCATCCCCATGCATACAGGGGAGGAGGGCAACTTAACACGGGCTTTAGAGAACATAGGTCGGTTAAGAGACCAACATGTGCAGCATTCCAATTGGAACACTAAGGCTTCCTCAATTTGGGATTGGCTAGTGGCACTATCCCCAGGGAAGATTTTGCGAATGATAGGAGTGCTGTTGGGACTTGTTGTGTTGGCCCTTCTTGTGATATCCTGCTGTGTTCTTCCCCTGGTACGACTTGTAATTAAAAAGACTATGGCAAGTGTCACAGGACAGTTTGTAATAATAGACCAAAGTCCACGGCCTATGGCAAACACAGAGTCGTATGAAGACATGAGTGGCTCTCAAGGAAAGGTTCCTAAGGATCAAGGCCAGCTCACAGGGCGAAATAAGGGAAATCAATATGAGATAATGCCACGAGGCATGGCATTGGAAACTGTCCAATATGATCAGAAACCTAGGCCAGTTGAGGGAGATTATGAGGAGATCATGTAAAGTCCCTGATACCCTTGCTGTCACCAGACCACTACTAACATTTAACCACTAACATGATAAACTAATCCTGCTTGCATGGCTTATGTACAAAATTAAGTATTGGAGGGAGAGGCATAACATTAACATTATAGGGAAAGTGCACTAAAAATGTCTTTCACAACCTTAAGATAGGTACAGAAAATGGCTGAGAACTGGAGAACCCCGTATCCATACCAGCAGAACCAGGGGGGCCAGCCTGGGTTCCAGTACCAACAGCAGGGGCCGGGAGGGCTGAGCCAGCTTCCTCAGCTGTATCCTCTCTCAGAGACAAACTTGGAAGTCCACTATGAGGGCCACCTGTCGGTGCAGGCCCTATCAGAAGAGACCCGGGACATCTTGGAGCAGGAATATGGAGTGCGCCCTGAGGCAGTGGAAAGCTACCTCTGGAGCCTGCCTGATGGAGAGCCAACCCTGAAAAGGCATCTTGACTTAGTGAAAAACCTTCGCACACTGCTCCATCCTGTCCCCCATGGACCTTTCCGCCGACTTGTGCGCAGTTACCCCCTGATACTGCGGAAGAGACTCAGCAGAATTCGCTATGGCTGTGTAATCAGAAAGGCTGAAAACAAGAAGCTGCAGAGAGAGCGTATAAAGCTCACTGAACAAGAGACACGTAATCTGCGCAACCAAGTCCTGGAGCTGACCCAGGCTAGGGATACCCTGCAGCAGGAGGTCGGAATGTTGAGGGATCAGGTGGCATCTTATCGGCGCCTGCGGATGATGGGCACATCATACGTGCCTGACGGACAACAACTGGACAGCAATACTGGCTAAGACTGAGATGCATTTTGCCGATTGTGACCTATGTACAAGAATGCCATTATGAATGATTATGCATGCAGCAGAAAATAACAAGGAGGTCATCAGGATAGCTTTTATATTCTAAATACTATACCATAATGCTTACCCGGTGCAATGATGCAGCAAAAGAATCACTAAAGTTGATTTATAGTGATATCTACTGAACTTAGTTTAATGGTGTGGAACTTTGAAGTCCCAAAGGGGGGAATATATTTTTTTTTTTCTCTCTTTGATTCAAGCATTAGATGGGACTATGTAGCCCCAAAGGGGGGAATGTAGTGTAAGATTTAATCTTAAATCAGATAAAAGTATTAAACTGCATAAGCTGATTAAGAGTGAAGTTCATACAACCATGTTTTATGTTACAAGTTCCTATAAAGCTGTTTGTTATGCATCCATGTGTGATAAAAACAATGTTACACAAGTTCGTGTATTCACAGCACAAGGTTATGCATTCACATTGAAGAGCACACATACACCACACCATGTATTGTTTAATAATAACACACACACACTCTTTAATGTTTGTATTGCATGACACATGCTCTAAGCTCATATTGCATGAAAGCACAAGGGACTGTATAAAGAAAGTCCCTAAAGTTTATATGTTTTTAAAAAATAAAGTGAAAGCAGGCCCAAACCTAAGGTTGGAAAATTTGGGAAATTCCAGGCCTAAAGTGAAAGTGATTACACCATTAGAAACAGGCCTGTTCAGGATTGGACAAAAGGAAAATGCTCGCCACCAATAGATTTGGGTCTAAGTGGGAAGGATTAACAAAAAGAGGTGGAGATTCTGTTGAACCTCCACCAGCATAAAAGAGAGTGCACTGAAAGCCAGTTTTCAGTCGTGCTCCGGAGCCTGACTCAATGAGTTGTATGTGTTGTTGCTTGTGAACACATTAAACTCGATTGCACCTGATTCTACTCGACTCCAGTGCTTCTCTAAGAGTTTGTCAACTGAACCTAAGGTACTAAATCAACATCAGAAGACGATCTGCAGGAGAAGTAGGAGACGAGGTCGGGTGCCATCTGGCCCACTTCCAGGCACCGATTTTCGCTTCTACACCTTCAGTAACAGAGGTTTCCCGTACCAACTTTAAACTCTCCCGAATTGATCATCTTGTCGATAGCACCGTAGGCTCGCCGCAAACAACACTCGACTCCGTAGCACCTCTTAAAAAGAAGTTAACAAAGCAAAGAAAGTTTGCTCCTTGGTATAACTCTCAAACCCGTAAGTTAACCCTCTGCGGTCCAGAACCGCGCCGGCACGTCAAAATCACGTGACCGTTTTGAGACGACGTAGCAGCAACACGCAGCCTCGCTGAGTCTCCGTTTCATTTTGTGTGGAAAGTGCAAACTTCAAACTTTGTACCACTTTTTAAATCGTCTTGATAGGCCATATAAAACCGGACTTATGATAAATAATAAACGCCATGATTTTCCTGAATATTTTTGTCACGTTTATTCCGCATTTGATGCAGGAAGAAACAGTAAAAGCGGGCCGCTCGGCCCGACGAAAGTGCTGAAGGCAACAGCAAAAAAAACAAAAAAAAAAACGACACCCCCTTTCCTATTGGTTGAAAAAATGCACCACGTCAACCAATCACAAAATTGTATGGCAACACACATCATTTGTTCCTGAGGAAGAGGGGGAAGTTGTGGGAGTGACGGCAGCGAGAGAGACCGCGATCGCGATCACAGATAGAGTTGGGATTTGTGACGTTTAGCGTGTTTGGAGTGTATATTTAGTGTGTGGTGTAGTGTGTTTTGGAAGAGGAGAGAGGAAAATGAGCCTCCAACGACCGCATTGAGCGGTACTCGGAGGTCCGCACAGAGGAGCGGATGGTGTGGCAGGGCACGCCCACCAGGTCCGGATCTCCGTTTGCTCAGGCAGCAGAGCCACACAGTGTGTGTCACTCCTCCTGTTGTCCTACTGTTGTGTCCTCCTCCTGTAGTGTGTTGTGGTGGACAGGAACTGTTTTTCAGAGTGGCACAAATAATTTGTGTAAAATCACGTAGGAGAAAAGCAAGCACTCTCAAAATAAATCCCCTAGAAAGGTGCGTGGCCAAAAACAGCGACAAACACAGACATTTTGACAGAAAGTCTTCTTCTATGAAAAAGACTTTCTGTCAAAATGTCTGTGTTTCTGGTACTGCCACCCAAGTTGGTTTATTAAATTTACCAAAAGGACATTTGTGAGTGCTGGCATTTTTCCCTTTGACAAATAATTTGTGTGACATCTGATTGTTTTGTAAATAGTTGTTCAAAAAACGCCTGAGGCATTGCTTGCATTTTAATGTAAATAGTTATATATAACATTGTTGTTTGCTAAATTAGGACATATGTTTTTGAAGTTTACAATTTATATTTTTATTCTAAGTTACACAAATGGTTCGTTAGACATGTTTGTGGTTTTCACAGTAAAAAATCTAACTTTTTCCTAATCTGATTTTATGTTTTTTATGTGATTTTAGGTCCAGTGTGTTAATACAGTATGAAAAAATGAAAAAATAACTGTAAAGTCACACAGGTGAGGTTGTGCTGAAAAGAATGATACCAAACAAGGCAAGGTAAACAGTTTTTTTAAGGTGCAATTTAAAGGTAAAATGAAAACTAGTCAAAATGGCCAATTACCCCCTAGACCCCATAACAAACTAGTCCATACCCGGCAACAGCAGACAGATTATGTCGATGGGCCACATTTTTAGCAGCGAGCAACCGATCCACTTTTTTTTGTATACATATACTGTATATATTTATATATACAGGCATGGCCCTCCTCAACATGATGCAAAAACAGAATAAAAGAGAGCTATCAACGCACAGAAGCATAATAAGTGACATTAACAGTATCTAACAACACACACACTATCTCTCTACCAGCATCTTCCTCTCTCCTCTCCTTCACACACACACACACATGCACACACCTCACCTCCTGATGGTTTCCTTATAGGTCAGTTACACAGGATATAGTTTTATACAGTCCATGGCAGCAACAGTCATGTTTACAACAACAAAGTCACCATTATATCTCACTGGAATATAAATATTCCTCTTGACATCACAATACTGAGTGAATAAAGTCACATTATCTCAGCATGAAGACAAACATCAGTATCAGTCATTCATCCTGTTCTCTGTCCCTCCTCTACTGAGGACACTCACTGTCTGCAGGTCGGCTGCCTCAGGTACATCTTCAGATGAAGTGTTAGCCTACATACAGACAGCTTTCATTTTAGTTTGTCTTTAACACTTTGCTGTTAGCCTTGCGAGCGCGATGTGCTTGTGTCGACCGTGATCATAAATCATAATAGCGGTGAATGACAGACTGCGGACAGAGCAGATTGAAATATGGCTTTCTACATGCTGATCACATGTACTGATAAAGTACTAGCTTGGCTGGCAGAGGTTTTATTGCACTTACTCACAGTAACAAGCGTACTTGTCGTTAACTAGAGTCATCTTGAAGTTACATTCCCTTCATCTGCACCGCGGCCTCTCTGCTGTTGAGTTTGTGTGTCTGTCCTGCAGAGAGCAGGAGAGAGGCTGCAGAATGATGATGAAACCGAAACTTTACAAAGTAACTCCGATAATGGCGGAGCTTACTACGGTGTTGATTAAACTTGCCTTGGGTTGTTTAATACCGGGTCTGGGTACCGATCCCTGCCCGGGCATTTGATGAAGTCTCCTGGTTGGCCGGTGATAGACTGGTGTCAAACTGTCGTTACTGTGGAAGCGAATCATGACTAATATTTAAATTAAAATGTATTTGCAGAAATACTTTTTCATTTTAAGAATGTGGCTGCATTATTTGACTCATATACAGTACAGGCCAAAAGTTTGGACACACCTTCTCATTCAATGCGTTTTCTTTATTTTCATGACTGTTTACATTGTAGATTCTCACTGAAGGCATCAAAACTATGAATGAACACATGTGGAGTTATATACTTAACAAAAAAAGGTGAAATAACTGAAAACATGTTTTATATTCTAGTTTCTTCAAAATAGCTACCCTTTGCTCTGATTACTGCTTTGCACACTCTTGGCATTCTCTCGATGAGCTTCAAGAGGTAGTCACCTGAAATGGTTTTCCAACAGTCTTGAAGGAGTTCCCAGAGGTGTTTAGCACTTGTTGGCCCCTTTGCCTTCACTCTGCGGTCCAGCTCACCCCAAACCATCTCGATTGGGTTCAGGTCCGGTGACTGTGGAGGCCAGGTCATCTGCCGCAGCACTCCATCACTCTCCTTCTTGGTCAAATAGCCCTTACACAGCCTGGAGGTGTGTTTGGGGTCATTGTCCTGTTGAAAAATAAATGATGGTCCAACTAAACGCAAACCGGATGGGATGGCATGTCACTGCAGGATGCTGTGGTAGCCATGCTGGTTCAGTGTGCCTTCAATTTTGAATAAATCCCCAACAGTCTCACCAGCAAAACACCCCCACACCATCACACCTCCTCCTCCATGCTTCACAGTGGGAACCAGGCATGTGGAATCCATCCGTTCACCTTTTCTGCGTCTCACAAAGACACGGCGGTTGGAACCAAAGATCTCAAATTTGGACTCATCAGACCAAAGCACAGATTTCCACTGGTCTAATGTCCATTCCTTGTGTTTCTTGGCCCAAACAAATCTCTTCTGCTTGTTGCCTCTCCTTAGCAGTGGTTTCCTAGCAGCTATTTGACCATGAAGGCCTGATTGGCGCAGTCTCCTCTTAACAGTTGTTCTAGAGATGGGTCTGCTGCTAGAACTCTGTGTGGCATTCATCTGGTCTCTGATCTGAGCTGCTGTTAACTTGCCATTTCTGAGGCTGGTGACTCGGATGAACTTATCCTCAGAAGCAGAGGTGACTCTTGGTCTTCCTTTCCTGGGTCGGTCCTCATGTGTGCCAGTTTGGTTGTAGCGCTTGATGGTTTTTGCGACTCCACTTGGGGACACATTTAAAGTTTTTGCAATTTTCCGGACTGACTGACCTTCATTTCTTAAAGTAATGATGGCCACTCGTTTTTCTTTAGTTAGCTGATTGGTTCTTGCCATAATATGAATTTTAACAGTTGTCCAATAGGGCTGTCGGCTGTGTATTAACCTGACTTCTGCACAACACAACTGATGGTCCCAACCCCATTGATAAAGCAAGAAATTCCACTAATTAACCCTGATAAGGCACACCTGTGAAGTGGAAACCATTTCAGGTGACTACCTCTTGAAGCTCATCGAGAGAATGCCAAGAGTGTGCAAAGCAGTAATCAGAGCAAAGGGTGGCTATTTTGAAGAAACTAGAATAGAAAACATGTTTTCAGTTATTTCACCTTTTTTTGTTTTGCCTTCAGTGAGAATCTACAATGTAAATAGTCATGAAAATAAAGAAAACGCATTGAATGAGAAGGTGTGTCCAAACTTTTGGCCTGTACTGTATAAAATTAATCATCAATCATCCTATTTGCATTTTAATTTTCTTCTTCAAGACTGCTCATTCTTTTACTTAATTAAAATAAAAAAGAAAAAGTCATTTGAGATTTAATTTTCAAAATATGCCCCAGCAAATAGATACCAAAATTCAATATGAAATGTAAAATTTGAAAATTAAAATGCATTTACAGAAATGCTTTTTCATTTTAAGAATGTGGCTGCATTATTTGACTCATAAATAAAACTAATCATCATTCATCCTATTTGCATTTTAATTTTCTTCTTCAAGACTGCTCGTTCTTTTACTTAATTAAAATGAAAAAGAAAAAGTCATTTGAGATTTAATTTTCAAAATATGCCCCAGTAAATAGATACCAAAATTCAATTTGAAATGTAAAATTTGAAAATTAAAATGCATTTGCAGAAATGCTTTTTCATTTTAAGAATGTGGCTGCATTATTTCACTCATAAATAAAATGAATAATCAATCAACCTATTTGCATTTGCATTTTCTTCTTCAAGACTGCACATTTTATGCCATAATCAAGAAGAAAACAAAGAAGACACTGCTATTTCATTTTCGTGGTCTGCCCTGCAAAATAGTGCCCATAATTCGAAAATGATTTGGCAATCTGAGCGGCGCAGGAGAGTGATGTCAGTAGCCACTCTTCTTCAGCTCTGTGCTGACCGTGCTACCCATCTAATACGGTAGGGGGCGGTGTGCACATTTGATATATGGACGCATCACAGATCATGGCGCTCCCTGAGATTGTGCTTTCTAAACATCGTAATTTCCCAAAACTGAATAAATACCACACATAGCAACACAAAACTGCTTTGCTAGCTCAATCATGTTGTAACTAAGATATCTGCTGGAAAAAAATAATTTTTTCATGGACTGTTCATTGAGTAATGGAGTTAATACGTCTGCTGACTTGACAGTCATTTAAACTGGTAGCAGGTGCCGTGTCACATTTTGCCATGGTATTTGAACTCATTAGACTGACCATTTGTGTGTGTGCCTGCACATCTGCAATTTCAGATCACATCCCCAGACATTCAAGGTGTAAGTGCTGTGCAGCAGTGCAAAGCGAAGAGCTTCAGTGCAACTGCCAAGGAAGCTGTTGTGCTTAGATTCAGTGGGTTCCTACATGACACACTGAGCCATCTCAGCAGAGTATCAGAGACTCTGCAGAAGTCAGACATCTTCATTGCTGACGCCCACAGTTGTCTGAGCTCCACACATGCTGTATTGGAGAGTTACAAGACCAGGTATGGCTTTTTTATGATAATGTTTTGCTCAGTGTGCAAATAAATACTAGATACATTTGTGTACTGTAGTAAGGAAAAAGTGTAGTATAGTGAAGTGGGATTTTGAATCATCAGAGCAGGACCAATGATGAAAGCCACCCAGGACAGAGTGTTCAAGGGAGTTTCCCTGACAAGTGGAAGGGCCAGGTCCAGGGGTCAGGAAGGTGAAGATAGGGTCCTCATCTCATGTCAGGAGCAGCTGCTGGACAGGTTTATTGAGAGCATCAGGGACAGGTTCAAGGATGGCAGCTCAGATGTTTTGATGGCAACAAAGCTGGTCAATTTCAGGAAATGGCCACAGTCAAGAGAAGGTGAAGCAGGTGGGTTCAGCAGATCAAGCTCAGTGGACAGAACAACTAAGTCTATTAAGACATCACTGCCAGTATGTAACAAAGTTCTAAAACATTACCTTTTCATGTCTTTCAGATTTTGGTGATGCACAAATTAATGTGCTCACTGACCACTTCTTCCCTGTTCTATCGTCTCCTGAACACATCCCCGATGAGTGGACCCTGCTCAAAGCCAGACTTTACCTTGAGCCCCAGCTGCTGACAACCCTGACCTGGGAGGATGTCAACCAGCTTCATAGGACACTTGTCATAACGTTCTGGAACTGATAGACCTCATCCTCACCATCCCTGCATCAACCGCTGACTGCGAGAGGGGCTTTAACATCATGAAAGTGGTGAAATCAGACTGGCGGTCAAGCTTAAAGGCAGACACACTGTCTGACCTTCTGCTTATGCAGCTCTCATCTTCCAAATTTTTGGAAGTCACTAGCCAATGGCAGATGAGGTAAAAAGAATTTTAGGCCCCGCCAGTACTCATTTGTTTGGGACTGAATGAAGAGGGTAAGGAGTGCTTCGCTCAATATATCCCTGTCAAAGAGACAATTCAGTCACTATTTCATTCCCCCCGACTCAGGGTTTGGTTCAAACCTTGGTTTTCAAAAACTACTGAAGAAACATTTCAAAAACTTCCTGAAAAAATGTCTGGATTTTATTAATTATTAAACAAATGTTGCATTGCAATAAACATGAACATTACTTAAGTTATATTAACTTACAGTTCACAATAACAATAAAAATAAAAATAAACTTGTTAATCTCTTAACAGTCTGCATTCTCTAAATAATCTTATTTCTTCACTGGCAGTTTGTGTGTGGGAGGGAGATGCACTTGAGGCTGCATCACTTGGTGCTGAGGTGGATGAGGTGGCTGCAGTTACATTAGTAGGCCCAGGATTTGCAGAGGTGGAGGACAAATACTTCAGAAGTGCATCTAAAAAGAGGAGATACATATATTTGACAAACTGGGCTTTTACAATATATTAATCAAATAGCTGTTGATTGTGAAACCATCATGGCATAACCATAATAGCACCTAACATTACAGCCTGCCTCGATCTAATGACATTTTAAACACAGCAAGCAGCCAAAATATAAAAAATGCAACTGTAACATCACAAATTGGACAAATCTGAAATTTGGAAAACGTAAACTGGTTGGTAAACAGTGAGTGGTTTGTGCAGCAGCACACTAAACATTAAAAGAAAAGATAGGCCAATATATTCAATTATGCTGCTTATTCATTCCCCCAAACACTTTGAATCTTTCTTTCCAACTTTCTTTAAGATGGGAGCAACATTAACTGACATTAACTCTAGCTGAATGCTGAAAGTATTCCTAAATCAAGTGGCTAATGAAGTCGTAGTAACACTGACGTTATGTAGTAGTAGCCTAACTGCTAACCACTAGTGGCTAATGAGCTGACGTTAGCTTGCAAGTGCTTAAGTAACTGTAACTTACGTTGTGTTTCTACCATTTTAAATTAAGTGTTCATCACATCACATCATTACCTCGGTCTCGTTCACGTTTCTCCTCCTCTTCTTTTCTTTGTTTTTGTACTGCGCCCCAGAGGGCTTTTGCCTCTTCGTGACGATGGCACCCGACTGTCAATTTGTCACTCAGCAACATGACATTACAGAAGACGGCAGGTAGCGGGGGGAGGGGGGCGCGGTTAGGGACCATGGCGAAATTGATGCTGCCTGCCAAAGAGGCAGAAGGATGCCAAGCAGGCAGAAATTTAAATTAGAAATATTATTTCATTATTATTTAAAGACGTATGGCTATATGTACTGTTGTTGTTTTGTAGTGTATTCCTGTCTAATTTTTCGAATAGAATGGATGGCTCCGACATCCCATTAGTCCGACTGTCCGCGGTGCTGAACGGCTCCCAGCGGGCGTATTTCTACTTTGATGGTGTACCACGACCGGCTCTGGGTCAGCTGGGAAAGGCTTGAGGTGAAGCAGGCTCACGGGTTATGTGTTTGCCACTTTCTTTTTCATTTTAACCCACACCATGATCTTTTCCTAACCCTAACCAAGTGGTTTTTGTGCCTAAACCAGACCTTAACCACAGGGCATCATGATGATTTCAGAACAATGGGACTTCGGAACAATGGGTTTAATATGGTCGGAACAATGGAATGTCGGACCAATGGGCAGTTCCCCCTTGTAAGTACAAAGATCCAAAGAAACTGATGGCAGTTTCCTGTTGTAGATTAGTCAGGTAAGACTGTGTCCAACTATAAGTCCCTGAACACAAAGTAATGAATCTACAGGTCATATAAAAAAAGACAGAGCAAAAGTGGTCCTGCAGCTCCAATATGGCACTGTTTTTAAAAAGTTCCAAATTCATTTATTTGTTCAACCTCTATTTGAACTCACAAATATATTGAAGTAGAGACTTAATTCACAATATAGCAAAGTAAAATTAAACGAAAGTTCATAGGTATGAAGAACACAAAAAAGAAACTTAGATAACTAAAACTAGCACTTTGTGGTTGGATGCCTCTGTGAACTCGTCAAGTTGCAGTTACAGTTTACATCCATGTCTGTGAAAACATGGATCTCCCTCCCAGCAGCACAGAAACTCTATTTCATTAGCACACTTTCAGGGTGCACAGTCAAGATTAGTGTCACCAACTGTCTCTCTTTCTGTTCCTGAGACATGAAGAGCAGTGGCCAGAAAAAAAAAATGCAGAAAATTTTGATGTCACAGTGATGCTGATCTTTATAAAAAGTCATCACTTTACCATTTTATCCTATTAGACATTTGTGTACAATTTTGTTATAGAGTTTGAATTCCTGAGTTATGGCCAAAAACATGTTTTGTAAGGTCACAGTGATTTTGACCTTTGAACTTCAACCACCAAATTCTAATCAGTTCATTTGTGAGTCCAAGTGGACCTTTGTGCCAAATTTGTGGAATTCTTGACATATCGCATTAATAAAATGAGACAGATGCAAGGTCAGTGTGACCTTGATCTTTGACCATCAAATTCTAATCAGTTCATCATTGAGTCCAAGTAAATGTTTGTGCCACGTTTAAAGAAATTCCCCTAAGGTGTTCTTGATATATCGCGTTCACAAGAGTGCTATGGATGAGGTCACAGTGATCTTAACCTTTAACCACCAAGTTTGAGGAAATTCCCTTAAAGGGTTCTTGAGATATCATGTTCATGAAAATGAGACATTTATAAGGTAACAGTGATCTTGACTTTTGACCACCAAAATCTAACCAGTTTCTCTTTGTGTCCAAGTCGAAGTTTGTGTCAAATTTGAAGAAATACTCTCAAGGTGTTCCTGAGATATTGTATTCACAAGAATGAGACAAAGTCACAGCAACCTTGACCTTTGACCACCAAAATCTTATCAGTTCATTGTTGAGTCTATAAAGATGTTTGTGCCAAATCTTAAGATGGTCCTGTAGGAGTTACTGAGAATGGGACAGAGGAACAACCTGAACACATGATGCCTACAGCTATCGCTAGCACTGAGGCAAATTTATAAAGTTAGAAATAACAAAATAATAAAACCTTGACAATAGATGACAAAGAAGTTGGATCACACAATCAACTTATGAGTAGCTGACAGTGAAATATCATAAAATTAAAAGTTTGAATTGTTAAATGTTTTTTGTCATAAAAGCACAGAATGTGATGTGTGTGTCTGAACTATTCTTAAAACAAACATATCACAGTGTGAACAAGCCCAAACATGCAAGTTGCTGACATTACTGCAGATATCCCAGTGGCAGTCAGATGTTATCCAAAACTGGTGTACACTCAGCTGTTTGCCAGTAGATTTCTTTTTAGATCCACTCCACTGAATATGACAGTAAGGGCCAATTTGGCCCGCAGGGAGCCTCATTGATTGGTGTAGTTGTAAAGGGGGGGTTATCTTGTCATCAATGTCAGCTTTTAAGCAACGATGAACATTGACACGCAGAAAGGTAATGGTACCGGCTTACCTGATGAGCATCCAGATCGATGATGGTAGCCCTGGAGATGCCTTCCACTCTGTCAAACAGAAACTGAGAAATGATGAAAAAAATGTTTGCTTTCTCTCTGAAGATGGCACATTTACAGTTCACATTCTTTTGGGGGGATTCTAAAAGTAAAGATCATACTACTTATGTGAAATTATATTTGAGCTGAAGTACAGAAATGTCCACAATAATCTGGTTAAGCTTGTACTCATCCTGTTACACCCGCATACATAATAACAGCCCACACACGTAATAAACCACAAACGTAATACAAATCTGCAGCTTTGAATGTAATAATCCCACAAATGTAATAAATTTCCCACAAACGTAATAGCAGCTGCCTACTACAAACGTAACACACAATTTTCCGCAAATGTAATAACTATTACATTTGCAGGAAATTATTACATATGTGGGAAGGTGAAAATCTAAACTGTAATAACTTCCCACAAATGTAATATGAGACTGAATAATGATCTTTGTGGTTGTTGTTGTTTGTTTGTTTACTTATACATCTGCCAATAGTGATGCGTGTGTTGACAAGCAACCCGCAGGTCGGGTGGGGCGGGTCAGAAAGTGACAGAGCAGTGTTCTGAGTAAGTTAGAAATAACTTACACAAACACACACATACACACACACACACACACACACACACACACACACACTGGTCATTCCTTGTCAGTTCACAGAATTACTCTGTGGCAGCAAATATGTCATTTAATTGGATTTATTTTATTTTCTTCTGCCTCTTGTTAATACGGATTTCTCTGCAGCATCTGGCCTACAGTACCTGTTCAGCACCTCAGACAGCGGCGCTGCGGGATGGGTTGGCTCTCATAGGGGGTCAGGTGCAGGTTGTAAGGTTTTAAAAACCATGGTTTACAATAAGTTAATCCTCCTCCACTCAAAAATGTGTTTTCTTCTTGTTCCTACAGATGAATGTTTGAGCCTCACTGTGCAGAATGATGTATGTGCAGAGTTTGACATTCGAAGGCTGTTTTCACATTTATCTGCTGAAAATGCTCATATGATTTTAAGGGCTAGGGCTATGAGCCTATGTTGGTGGCTTATGTAGCCTATGTTTGAACCATTTAATTAAAATATGTCTGCATATCAAAAGCCAAAAACTTGAATATGTCGTTCATTCTTTGGAAGGGCTACAAGCATGATTTGTGACATCACAAATATTTTAGAAGCCAGTCATGGTCCAATGTTCAACTTACACAAGTGTGATGTGGAAACTTGAAGCCTCCAGTGCACATACACTGAGAATGGACTTAACAGTGAAACCTTTGGGATGAAGAATAAAATTGGCATATTGATAGATTCTAGCATTTTTAATGAGGGAGAAGGTGTAGATGTCATTTTAAGGATTTTAACAAGATAACTGAATTTTTTGTGGAAAAACTATATCATACATTATTATTCAAAGAGAAACATTTATATACGTTAAAACGTGTCTTGAAGTAATCTTTAATGATTAAATTATCATTTATTTTCATCAAAAAAAGATAACTTAATTGTGATGATAATCACAATTATTTTAATGATTATTATTATTACTATTATTATTATTTTTCTTTTAATTATTTCTTCCCCATATACACGCATATACAAAATCACACATACAATAATATAACTCAAACACACATGCACGCCCACAAACAGAGTTGTCTTGGTCCATGTTACTATCAAAAAGTACAAGGACCAGTCTTAATTCTTGAAAAATGTTTTCATTACTTCAAAAAATGAACGACATATTCAAGTTTTTGGCTTTTGATATGCAGACATATTTTAATTAAATGGTTCAAACATAGGCTACATAAGCCACCAACATAGGCTCGTAGCCCTAGCCCTTAAAATCATATGAGCATTTTCAGCAGATAAATGTGAAAACAGCCTTCGAATGTCAAACTCTGTACATACATCATTCTGCACAATGAGGCTCAAGCATTCATCTGTAGGAACAAGAAGAAAACACATTTTTGAGTGGAGGAGGATAAACTTATTGTAAACCATGGTTTGTAAAACCTTACAACCTGCACCTGACCCCCTATGAGAGCCAACCCATCCCGCAACGCCGCTGTCCGAGGTGCTGAACAGGTACTGTAGGCCAGATGCTGCAGAGAAATCCGTATTAACAAGAGGCAGAAGAAAATAAAATAAATCCAATTAAATGACATATTTGCTGCCACAGAGTTTTTCTGTGAACTGACAAGGAATGACCAGTGTGTGTGTGTGTGTATGTGTGTTTCTGTAAGTTATTTCTAACTTACTCAGAACGCTGCTCTGTCACTTTCTGACCCGCCCCACCCAACCTGCGGGTTGCTTGTCAACACACACATCACTATTGGCAGGTGTATAAGTTAACAAACAAACAACAACAACCACAAAGATCATTATTCAGTCTCATATTACATTTGTGGGAAGTTATTACAGTTTAGATTTTCACCTTCCCACATATGTAATAATTTCCTGCAAATGTAATAGTTAGTCATTGCGGAAAATTGTGTGTTACGTTTGTAGTAGGCTGCTGCTATTACGTTTGTGGGAAATTTATTACATTTGCGGGATTATTACATTCAAAGCTGCAGATTTGTATTACGTTTGTGGTTTATTACGTTTGTAGGCTAAGTTTAAGTTTGCGGGTATAACACATCCTTTAGTCAGAATCAGAAATCTTTCTTCCTCCTGTTTCTTGAACGTATCCTTTTCAGTAGCTGCATGTAAACCTAATAAGCCAAACCTAACAAGCCTTTCTTTTTTTGTACACTGTCTGCATTAACTTTAATTTGTAAAGCATGATGGTGCAACTCCATCAGCTGCAGGATATTGAACATTAATACAAAAGACTGCAATGCAAAGCTATGAAACATTTGTTGAACAGGAGCCACTGTGGTCATTGAGACGGTGCCAAGCCCTGCCCCTTTGTGATTATCCGTCAAGCTGTCAGAGCTAGCACGGAGCCCACATTGTCACTAACTGCAGTCCCTGAAGAAATATTTCACACTTTTGGAAAAACAAAAAAGCCATTTTAGAGAGAAGCAGACAGAGGGGTCCACAATATGTGTTTGAAGAATATATCCAGGATGTTTAACTCACTCAGAAGCAAAAACAGGTTTAAAAGATGAAGACAGTTTGCAGCTAAAGCCTAACTATAGGCTACAGATGACAGTGTAAAAGTGAACCACCACATAAATGGTGATCGAGACAGAAGACAATGAATATAAAGGGAAACTTTGCCGATATTTAACCAACTGTGTGTCATCAGAGTGTGTGCAGATGAACAGTGTTTGGCTTCCCCGAGTGCCGCCAGCCACTGGACAGACGGGGAGCTCCAGGTAAAGCCAAACAGCGTTCAACTGCATACACTCTGATGACACACAAGAATATCTGAAAAGTTTCCTTGTTTCCCTTCACTGGTTCCTGCAGACACGTGTCTTTATTCACTGTTATAATCATTAAAAAGCAAAGGCAGCATGTCTATACATTCAGTAGGCTATACCTTCAGTAGATAGCTAGCTAACCCAACACTTTTCAGGGTTTGGTTTTGGTTTTGAAATGGGGAGGAAACATATATCTGATGAGAAATGTATAACTACTTACAGCCTGCCCAGGTAACGAGTATCACTGATGCACAACACGCTCCAACTACTGCGTGAGTCTATGGAGCACAGCGTGGCTGTCAGACCCTTGCTTATTTGGATGATGCTACATGCTCCAGTCTGAGTTTGAGGTGGGACTAAGTGAAGGGTCAATGGCAGGATGAGTGAAACCAATCTCCCAGGTATTCAATTCAATTCAATTCAATTCAAAAAACTTTATTTTTAAGGCACATAGAGCAGCAGCATTACAAAAAGACAAAAGTTAGATACAATAACAAAAACAAAGTGTTAGCTGACAGAATAATATACACAAGACACAGGTATGTACAAATCTACAACATATAAAATATATAAAATATGTACAGTGTATGTTTAAGAATGAGAAGTGTTTCTTAAAAAAATGTTATCCGTGGTGTGTGTATGTCTATATATACATTCAAATTTGCAGTTTTTATATATTCACCAAAGACAGTGAATAGTTAGGTGAACAGGACTGTATAATTAGAATAAGAAATGAATAACAGAGTGGTTATAGTGCAAAAGAACAATGATTACAGTGGGAAATGAATATATAAATAAATAAATATCTAAACAGGGCTAAATGAGGTGGATCAATACTGAATGAACAGAAAGGACAAAAGGTTGTAGTGTGATAAGCACCAAAAAAGTAAGTGCACTGGAGATATAGTGCCTCTCAGTACTTTCTGGCTTTCTAGCTTTTCTCTGGCTCTTATGGTGGCCGGGAAGTGCAACACACATTAACAAAGTTTGAGACAAATTTACATTTCAGAAAACATTTTTACATATCATAAAACAAAATTACATTACCAAAACACATTTACCAGCCCCGAAACAAATTTACATTAAAACACCAACCGGAAAGGGAATGTACCAAAGACCAAAACACGGAAGTGACAACGTGAGCGCCGAAGAGTTATTGTTGTTGTTGTCAGTGGAGTTTATGAAGATGTTTTGCCTGTTTTGTGGACAACATATGAGCCAGTTAACGCGGTTTTGTTTTTCGCGCAGTCGGTCTCTACAGTGCTTAAGGGACATGGACATGACAGAAGGACCAGACATGCTGCAGCAGCGCATACAATATTTTAATGAGGGCCACTCGTATGCTGTAATCGTGGACATGATGTCATATTTAAACGGTGTACACATCAGTTTGAGGTCTCTGAAAATCACACTGAAAGAAGCCGGGTTCTATCGTAGAAAGGATTACTCCTCTACAAACGCCATAATGGACCTGGACAACTGTTTGGCTACTGCATGATGTGGCAGGTACTCAGACAAAAGTACAATCTACAAGTGAAGAGGGATCATGTAATGAATTTGCTCCAGGAGCTTAATCCTCGAGGGTGCAAGAGGAGAGCACGCAGAAGGTTTTTAAGAAGAACCTACCACTCCATGGGACCGAATTATATGTGGCATGCTGATGGTTATGATAAACTCATGCCATTCGGGTTGGCCATTTCAGGATGCATCGATGGATTTTCATGTAAAATACTGTGGCTTGCATGTGGACCAACAAATAATGACCCAGCAGTGATCGCTCACTATTTCCTGTTATGTGTGCGAAACCTCAGTGTCATCCCCATGAGTCTGAGGACTGATTGCTGCATGGAGAATGGGACCATGGCTACAATTCAGTGTACCCTACGCCACCACCACAATGACTACTACTCTGGAGCGTCCAGCCACATGTATGGCTCATCCACAAGCAACCAGCTGATTGGGTCCTGGTGGTCCATATTCAGAAAGGGAAGGTAAGAGGCTTTCACAAAGTAATTTAATTACACTGCAAAAACACAAAATGTTACCAAGCATATTTGTCTGATTTCTATACAAAATATTTCATTAAGACACAATCACCTTTCTTTCTAAGCAGAAAATCTGTCCATGGGACAAGTGAAAAAAATCACTTAAAACAATTTAATATTTGCTTGAAACAAGTGTAAATTGTCTAAAAACAAGTTACTTCTTAGGTGATTGCGTCTTAATGAGATATTTTGACTAGAAATAAGACACTTTGACTTGGAATCAGACAAATATGCTTGGTAAGATTTTGAGTTTTTGCAGTGTACGAGTAACCTTTGATTTCATTCTTCAAACTTGTGTATATGCTTAAAATGATAAATTGTTATTTATAATCCATGTCTATAGGTGTCAGTTCTGGATGGATATATTTGCAGACCTGAGAGACGTTGGATACGGGAGTCACAAGCATCAGCGTCTGTTGAGATATTGCTTTGGTGATGTTATTCAGAAGGACTTGGATGCGTGCGTGAGATTGTGGAACAGTCACAGGATTCGCCCTTCCAGAACAGCATCATGTCCAGGAGGAGTGCCCAGTGAACTCTACTACATTGGTGATAGTTTATTTGTATTTGTTTTACTTTTATCTTCAATTTAAATAAATGCAATTATGTCTTCTGTTTAACATAGGTTTGGCTCCAGAGACTGTGGATTTAAAATTGAACAGGCTGAATTGGATGCCTTTCCTGAGGCTCGCCTTTCAATAGCTCCATGTGGGGACCCAAACATGCAGGAGTACTTGGACTTTGCCATGGAGCACAATCAGTTACAGAAGACAGAGTACTGGCAGTCTGCATAGGAACTGTATCTGAAGCTAAAAGAAATTATTCAGCTATGAACTGAAATTGATAAAAAAGGGAGGTTTATTGGCAATGGTGGAACATTGCTGTTTATCTGAACACAAAGTGTCTGAATCTGTCACCCACAGCTTCATTATTTTAAAGTGGGAAATAAATGAATAAAAATAATAGCAAAATGAGTATTTCACTTTTTTTAATAGAAAACAATCTCTTGAAATACTTGTTTATTTGATCTAAAACAGTGATTCACAAACAGACCACAGTTTGAGAATAATGGATCTAAAACAAGATCATCAAAATGCTGAGAAAAACATGCTCACATACCGTAGCGTTATAAAAAACCCTTTAACAATAGCAACTGCACCTTTAGGTCCATTACCAACAACAAAGAACAAACGTTTTTAGAGTCAGATACACCATGGTAATGTGGTTTCTCAACTAGTTACAAAAAAAGCTTACAAACCTTCACAATCAAGGAGATAGTCTGCCCAGTAGGCCAAGGTTTGACTTTCTTTTAGTCTCCTGTTACTTCCTGAAGGACTGAGGTTAGGTTTGAAAAGTCTCTCAAGTTCAAAGCCAGTGAGTTGCTTTTCTGAGTGGCAAAGGACAGGGGCCAGCAAAGTAGGGTGTTGCTGTAGTGCACTCGAAAACTTCAAAAATTTCTTACATGAATACATTAAAAAGAAGAAAATCACATCATTAAAAATATGATCTTACCTGTCAATTACATATGAGTTGCAGTCAATGATATACCATCGGAGGTAGTCTGCCACGATTTCTTTTCTTCCACAGCAGCCACATGTCTCAGACAACCTGCTGTCTGTAACATTGTGCTGTGTCTCATGATACATTCACACAGAGCAACAAAGCAGCATTCTCAATCTGAAAGACAAAAAAAAATTCTGTGTATACAATATAGGAAATAAACTGTCTTAAAACACTGCAGGAACTATGTAAAACTCTGTCCTACCACACTGTAGCCTTATGCTATTCTCACCTCTCAAAAAGCTTTCCCTGTTTCTTCATCAGTTATTGAATTAACTGCTGATTTGAATGAAGGCTGGCCTGCAAGATAATGTACAAGATCTTCTGACAGGAAATGGGGTCCTGGACCCCCATGTACAACTGACACTGTGATCATTTTTCCTGCCAGGTAGTATTCATCCTCCCTAACAGCTGTGAATGAATTCATATTACAAAATTAAAATATAAAATGTATTATATACTTAAAGATATTGAGAAAAAAAAAAGCATATGTCATGTGATATATGTCATGCTGGTTAATGATCATTAAACATATATATTAGATTAGATTGACTTTATTGTCCACCTCTGTGGAAATTTGTCTTTGGCTTCTCCATGTATTTAATGTACTTGGAGAGGCCAAAGACAAATTTCCATATACTTAATGATCATTAACCAATCATTAGTATAGTACACTTCTAACCCTATGCATACCATTTGCATTGTAGACCAAGAACCGATGTCCTTCTGGTCCATCAAAAATGGGCCGGTCTTTCAGGTGTTTCATTAGCAGAGTTAAAAATTCTCATCTGGGACCACCTGTGTCAATTCCCTCCTCATAAACTCCAGCATCATCAGTAAATTTGACCAGCATGTCACAGGTTTCAGAATATGTTGTACGCTTAAAACCTCTGACTGCTCCATCCCAAACATTAGTCTTTGAGATGTTGAACCTGCTGACTGTTTTGTGATCAATAGGAAGTGACAGGTTTGCCACAATGTCAGCTAGTGTAATGTTCTCCTCCCTGTAATGACAAAAAGTAATCTAATTAGTGGATATTCCTGACAGTGCACAATTTGCTACTTTTACAAAAATGATTTAAATACCAGAAATATTGCACAGTGAAAAACTGGAATGCCACAGTAAAAAACTCATTTTACACTGCTGTGTGTTGGAAATTCTCCACATGGACTGCAACCAGCTCCTCATCCTCAATACCTGGTGCATACAGGTCTGTGTTTTTACTGTTGGGAAATTACAATTTCCATGTTAAAACATCTTACAAACACAAATTTCTTCCCCATGAATTAAATTAAAATTATGTGTCACTGTCTTTTTTTTAACATACCTGTAGCAATAAGTCTTGTCTGGATTTGTGTTTCTGTATAACCACGCCTCCTCGATAAAGGCATAAAGTACTTCTTGTATAAAAACTACTACGTACCTTTCATCTTTAGGTTTGAGTTTGGGAGTACTTCGGTTTTGTGGTTCAAAAACCTGAGAGGAAATGCATACATTTATCAAAAATTTGTCACAGCTTCCATAATGATTCCCTTACAACATACAGTATAAATTAATAGTGAAAGGTTGCCAGTGTTACTGATAGTAATAAGAACTGCAAAATAATCTAAACAAGCCTTGTTTCTTTGTCCTGGTCCAGAGGTGCCCAATCCTGCTCTTGGAGAGTAGCCCTGCATGTTTTAGGCTTCAAGTTAATGATTAGAATCAGGTGTGTTAGAGTGGGGAGATACCTAAAACATGCAGGGCAGTAGCTCTCCAGGAGCAGGATTGGGCACCTCTGGACCAGGACATAGGTTTATGCTTAAAATCAAATGTATATCTAATAGGTAGATGAATAAATACATACATACATACATACATAAAAAAGTATTTAAAAAAAAAAGATGTACCTACAGTACCTGTAGATGTATCCTACAGTGAGTATCAAAATATGTAAAATATATATATATATATATATATATATATATATATGTAATCATGAGATCCACTAACCTCCTTTAAAGTGTGTTTCTAGGCATATATAAAAAGTGATCCTGGAATATGCCTTTCCTTGGTCCTTTTTATATTCTGCCAATTTGAATGTTTTTTCTGATCCAGGCACGTGGACCACCTCTGAGCGGTCTGGATACAAACGGACATACGGTTCTTCTGGCATTTCCTTGTTAAATGTTCTCATTTTCTGGACAGCTTGTTTCAGTACATCAGGTACTGCTACCTCTGGGTTTACAAATAACAGGAGTGTTTTCCCTCTTAGAGGTTTCAAATCAGTTCCATCAGTTGCATTTGGCACCATCAATCCAATGTTTATCTAGTAAAATAACAAAGATAATATTAATTTCATGTATTATACATAGGTAAAATAAAAGATTATACATACATACATGCATATATACATACATCAGTGTTTCCCATTAATCATGTAGAATGTGGTGTCCCTCCATAGTCTAATTTGTGCCACCACAGTTTCATAGTTAGCCGAGCCTGTCTACACACTCTCCAAAACTTTATGCTGTTTTGCCCAGTTGTTTCAAGCAAAGCATCTCGCCCTGCACCAGAGCTGCTGTTATTCTGTCTAGAGTGCTATATGGTCTAAAATCTATGCAAAGATGCCTGTGTCAAAGATATTATTTTTATTTAACTTAATTCCATCTATACAATAAATTGACTATGATCCTGACCCACTTCTGAGTTATTTATTTATTATGTTTTTATGGTATTTCTATCTTCTGTGGACAGCTAGATCTCATCCTTTTTATTCTCATGGTTATATTACTATTATCGTGAGTGATTCATGTATACTGTTTTAACTGTTACGACTGTCCTCTTGTATGTGTATGTGATGTCTTGTCCCCCACTGCAAGCCAAATTTCCCCTCGAAGGACAATAAAGATCGGAATCTGAATCTGGAGTTTTCTCAAGTCTGATAGTCGAATATTGATAAACTAAGACAGTCAGCACAACTTACCTGGACGTGTTTTCTTTCTTTAGCCCTCTGTCTTCCTCTCGGCCCATAGTTAAAAGACTGTCGTTCTTTTGACTTTGCACTTCTGTACTCCAGGAACTGTTTGTATGATGGGCAAGGAGTTCCGTTTCAAAATAGAAAGTTAGCAGCCGCTAACCAATAGCTATAACTATTCACTTTCATTCACATACTTCAGATAGCTAACTTTAGTGTTACGCTGCACTTACTTGGTTTAGCATTATCCAGCTGTTTAACGTCAGATGTCCTTGGTGCATTTGGCCCTTCAGTCTGCTCTGCACCATTTAAAAACTCTAAACACCAATCACACGATAAACAAAACCGCGTCAAACAGCTCATGTCATTGCCACAAAACGGGCAAAACTTCACTTGGTCCATCTTGGTTCACCGCGCTCACCATGGATATCGCTCACGTTATCACTTCCGTGTTTTGGTCTTTGGTACATTCCCTTTCTGGTTGGTGTTTTAATGTAAATTTGTTTCAGGACTTGTACATTTTTTTTCTTCACTTGTAAATTTGTCTCGGCGCTTGTAAAAGTGTTTTGCGTCTTATTAATTTGTTTTCTGAAATGTAATTTTGGTTTATGATATGTAAAAATGTTTTCTGAAATGTAAATTTGTCTCAAGCTTTGTAAATGTGTGTTGCACTTCCCGGCCACCGTAGGCTCTTAGCACCAAGTTAATTGGATTCTTATAAAGATGTTACAAAATAAAACACATCAGTAAAAACAATCTCGGTGAGGAGCATGCCTGCGCATGCATTTGAACCCTTCTCAGGTGTGCTCAGGGTGCACTTCTCAAAGGCTGAAGTGTTTTAAATCACAAGTTTTCACTAAAACTAACTGTTTCCCAGACTAACTGTTTGGGAAGGACTAAGCACATGACTGGATAAATGAGAATTGGATTGAACCCATGGACCCTCATTCCTTAAATTCATTAAGAATGTTTACCTTTTTGGAGATTTTCTGTTTATTGTTTTATTGTATTATAAATTTTATTCACAAATTAAGGATAATGTGGTGAGTACTTGATATACAAAATAATAATTTTGCAGGTGAAATATTCCTTTTACTTTTTTATTATCAGCTAATTAGCCACCATAAGCTATAGGTCATACCAGACATACCAGAAAAACAGTTTTGTTTCTTTTTTCAAACACTTAAATTTGTCTCACGTTAAAGCTGTAGTTGATAACTTAAAAAAAAAAACAAAACATATTTGCTAAAACTGTCACTATTAACACAGCACTAACTGAGACTTATAATATGTAAAAATATTATTTTGCCTACCCTGTTGGCTTGTAGCATTTCTAATGGCCTTACTACATATGAACAAAAAACCGAGGAGTCTCTAAGACACAGCTGTCAATCATGTCAAACACTGCCGGTGACCTGTGGTTAAACTATCAAACTAGGCAGCACTGATATAATGTGAATCAAGATTCTGTTACTGCATTGTCTATTTCTCTCCTCTAACATGAGAGAGGTGTTCCAGCAGGTGGGTGGTGCTTGGTATTTCGTTTAACTGTATCCAACATGGTGGCTGGGTCACAAACTCTCTCATTGTACAGCTTAACAGTCTCTAAACTGTGTTTCTGAAAGCATTTGGGGTGAGAGATACAGTAACAGAATCTGGATTCATATTTGATCAGCACTGCCTAGTTTGACAGTTGAGTGCAGTTCATGAGCAGTGACTGACATGACTGACCGCTGCATTAGCGACTCCTCAGCTCTGACTGGTTGTATTCAATGCACTGTGGTCTGATTCTGGTGAATTCCATTCGAAGCAGTAGAAAGAGGAGGAGGGACATGATTTTTTTCACAGATTATCTCTCTCATGTACTTGTTTCAGAATATGGAGACAGTTTCAGTAATATGACATAAAGTTATTTTTATAAAAGTTACCAATAACAACTGCTGCTTTAACCAAATAAGACCTGTAACTGAGTACTAATAGTCAGGCTTCTCCTTACATGTGAAAATGTGTGAGTGAATGATTACAATGCGCTAACATTATGCACAACATTCAGTCTTACCTTGACGGTCAGAGTGATGTCTGCATAGGCACAAAAGCCCCCTCCCCTGTCACTAGAGCAGTGGTGGAAGCCTCCTCCTGGGAAACAGAAATTCCACGGGCTCAATATCAGGGCCATTAGACAAGCTGTGTAGGTCACTGAACATCTGAGATGTCTTTTATTCTAAGCCACCATCATTTAAAATGGTCTGTTATTGAGTTTATTGCAGCTGATGTTCCCCTGTGGTACAACAATGGCTGTATTGACACTAGAATGGGACTGTTCAATTGCTACTAGAATGCTTGAGGAGCAGCAATGTATAGGGATACAAATGTATTTTTTTCCCAACAAAACTGGGATGACAACCATTCATTCAGGTTAAGAGTTAGCGTCCCCTCTGCCCTGCTGTGCTCACGTTCATTAACTAATGTAAAGAGTAGAATGTTAATAAAGACCAGAAGGAAGACAGTGAAAAATGATTACCATTTATTGCCTGGCCTCAAAAAGCCTCTACATCTTCATAGTGTTGAGACAAACACTATGCAGATGTCAAACACATTTGAATAGCCTTGGTATCTTTATTAAAATCCTGTTTATTGATGCAGAACAATATATCAACAGAAGGTGTAAAGCAGCTGAGTAAGCAGGAGGGGGGTTCCCTGCTTGGCACAAATCATGGCAAGATGAATAAAGGATAACCCTCACAGCCAAAGATCTGCTATGCAATCAGCCACTGATCACAGTGGAAATACAAAAGTAACAAACCCGCCCCAAACAAAGATGCTATGAACTAGAATTGAGTTTTGTTTTAAAAATTGCAATACCAGCACCACTACCAGTACCCTTAAAGTGATACCAATACCAGTAGAGTACTTAATTCGATACCTATATTGAAAATTAATTGATGTGCAGTATAATCATACCTTGGAACATTTTGTTGGCATCTCAGCATGCTGAACTGTGTGGTGTATTAACTCTGTTAAACTAACTGAACTTAGTTTGCAACTTCTCCAGCAACAAGGAGAACCAAGTTAAGTTAGCACCCCAACGTCTAACTGTGCAAGGACCCGAACGACCCGCTTCCTCAGATCTGCACCTTCGGAACAAGGACACAACCACAGCTCTTTCCAGCCTTCCTCTGCCAGGTAACAAAAGCAGCACACCACAAAGTTACTCTTTCTTCCATAAATTCAAGTATTGTTAACGTAACAACTGGGCATAGTGTTATCACAGCTTTACACCCATATGGAAAAGATATAGATAAATCTTAAAAAGTTTTTATCTCTTTTGTCTGAAACTTGTATGTAATGCATACGACAGTGAAACCAGATATAAGATCCTTATTAAATTTGTACAAAATGAAACTTGTATGATTTGGGTACTTATAAGAACATTATAAGACAGTAATTCCACATACATTATCCTTAGTAGAAAAATGTAATATCAAACTTATATGAGTTGGACAATAATCAGTGAAACTAAACTCTTGTAAGTATTATAGAAAACACTTACAAGATTTACTTGTGGTGCCACAAATATAAAACAACATAATCTGACAATAAAATTGAAGGGAAAAGCATATGAGCTGACTGAAAGCAGGTTTTGAACATGTAATGACAATTGACTGTTAAATGTTGCTAAGTTTAGCATTTTTGCAAAACCAGGCATCATATTCTTCTCTCTAAACTAATTAATTTTCCTAAAATTATTACATGGGTAATATTGTTTAACATTTGAGGAGCACTTATATCCAATAAGTTAGGAAAAATTATTAAATCAACACAGCAAATATTCAAAATCCCTGTCGAATGTATTCAGTGTAACGCAGAGATTGAAAAAGACCATTCATCCCATTCTTGTAGAAATAGTTTTAATTTTGCACAAGATCAGCAGATTACATAAGTTGCACATTTACTTAAGAAAGAAAAAATGGCAATACTTGTTCCCTTTTTACATGACCCGAGTTCATTATGACGGTGCTTTAATAATTGTTTTACCACTTCACCACTATTCTTTTGGATTGTACATCAAAATACATAAATATTGGTAACATGCATTACAAAATGTTTCACATAAGAATCAATGGACATTTTGTTCACTCTGATATGTGCCATTTCATTTGTCACATTGATAAGTGTTGAGACATAAATGTTTCCTTTTCAGCTCAGAAACCCAAAATCAATAAGTGACAATCATTTAGTTAACATTCAATCATTTACAGTAATACGTGTTCAATAGCCGACACACAGTCAAGCTGGACTGTGGACACTACACTACATGTGGACCGCGGAACGCATCTGAACAAGGGGGGGCCATAATTTCAAGTCACGCGGAGGGGGTGGGGGGGCATATGCATTGAAACAGACAATATTACTGATGTATTAAATAACGTTGCGGAGCACTTTTTTTATTCCGATGCCACACAGTCACATCTACAATATACGCATGAACACGAACACATGCTTGCTCAGATTAACCCCTCTGATCCCACTCTAACATTCACACACAACAGGCCAAGCCTATTTACACATAAACGCACAGATGAAACTATAGCAAACAACAAAGTACATCCAGTCCACAACCACAACCAAAACTCATCTTCTGCCTTGAATCTAAATCAACATCATATTCATTATCATCACAAGTCAGCATATCAGACTGATGTGCAGAGCTGCACGCACACACACACACACACACACACACACACACACACACACACACACACACCCCCAACAACAAAACAAGCGCAGCTGCGCAGTTACTTAAAAGTAACCAGAACGCTGAATTTCTGACCACTACCGCCGGCAACCGCAATGTGTATGTCCACTCCCGCCGGCTCCCGCAAAACTCTGAGAGTTTATGCCCGCACAATAATAGAGATGCATTGATTTTGTGTCTTCTCCCGTCCCGCAGGAGAAAACACGTCATTTTACAGGCTATTAATAAAGAGATTCATGGGGTTGTTTGTTTCGTTTCCCTGGTCTGCATGTCTTTTGACGCACCAGTCAGGGATAGCGCTCCTATTTCGTTGTTTTCATTTAGTTTTTTAATGAAATAAAGGCTGTTAAATAGCCTATAACCATAACAACTGTGTGACACAAACTCAGTGCTTTAGTAATTAAATAATGTCAGGCTCGGTTCAGTTTCGGACATAACAAAACAGAATGACTGTCGGTTTCGGACAGAAATATGCGGCAGTGCCGCACTCTAACACACACACACACACACACACACACACATACACACACACACACACACACAAGGAAAACTGGACAATATCATCAATTTATAAACACCCCCCGGACGCCCCAGACAGGACGTGAAAAGTGGATATGTCTAGGCAAAAGAGGACGTTTGGTCAGCCTAGTAGTGAATGAACACTGAAGGTCATATGCTCTTTACCATATAGTGACTGCACACCTCCAACAAAGTACACTAATGGCTCATGCTCGTGATTTATCAGTTCAGCATTTAATTCAGAGCCCAACAGAATGCTTATGCCCTCTATCAGTAACGCCCAATGAGAGTGATACTTCTGTGGAAGTATGCCTTTTAAAACTGGCAAGCTATAGTACAAAAGCCAGTGCTGCCACTCATGGGCTTTCCAGAATTTGCGTTCTGTTAGAGATCTTGGAACTCGAGCAATAATACCTGGAGGTTTAATAGACAAGAGATGTCTGTCCATGATTGCTGTTTGTCCACCAATATACCATGGTGCAGAAATGCTTTTAGAATCCATCCATAAATTCGCCATGTATCTGCACACACCAAGCAACACACAGTGCATGTAGTCAGGGACCATTCCATTGATTAGATTAAACAAGTAAATCTGCAAGAGCAGATGAGCCCTTTATGCCCAATATAGTATTCCCTTCCCTTTCAGCTATTTGTCTTATTTCTACTGTGGTTTTATGATTTCTGTCACTTGGCTTTTCATCTGGACATGTGTAAACCCTTGTGCTTCCTTTTCCTTTCCTTGTTTGCATTCCAGGGTGAAGGCAGACTCCACAGTCAAACTCACCATTAAACTGCTTAAAATTCTGTAGTAATGGCCTTGCTACTGCATCACACACACAGCACAACGTGTGCACTTTTTTGTGTCTCAATGCCTGATCACTAGGATGCTGCCACTCAAAACCTGCTTGAGAAAGACTGGCACACTCCTCAACAAATAGTTTAAAGAAGCAGGACATGTCTGGCTTTTTGGATCCAAACCATAACGCACATAAAAGTACTTGTTTATCTCTACTCTCAGGGGGTATCTCATTAACACAATATAATATTGGCCAAATACTAAATTTGGAGGACTGAAAAACTGGTACACCATCACAATTGAATGTAAGGGACAGAAAATCCTCTTTACTATTCGATTTTAAAGTCTGATATAAGGTGCCATCACATATGTCCTTTATTTCATGCCTACTACTGGCATCAGCATGAAAACATAGATCATGCATACCCTGGTTCTCAAGAATATCTTTCAGCTGATCCTTTAATGGTATACTAATAAAGAAATGTCCTTCCTCTAAACTGGCTTTCACTGTTGTGAATGAGGAACGTGACACACATTTAAGTGTTTCTTCTAGAGATTGTGAAGGACCAATGTACTTAGTACAAACTCTACAGTAATGATGTCGTTCAAACTGATCTGTAATATCATTTAATGGTTTCTTCAGAAAATACTTGCTTGTTGGAACTGCACTAGTCCCAGCAGAATGTAACTTGAGCAGTTTCAGCAGGTCTTCCATCAATACACCTGTAGTGTTGTGTCTCAATGCAAAGGAGATAATCGAGATGATGCTTTGCCCTTCCGTTAGTCCATGGGAGGTGTGGACTTTGTCTACTTCTTGAGGGACATTGTCCTAAATGATTGAAAAAGAAGCACTGCATTGAAACTGATTAGGTTTCACTTGTTTTAACTCATTACCTTGTTTTGGCAAACTGCACTTAGCATAGAAGATAAACAAAAGCCACAACATATGAGAAAGAAAACAGAAGAGGATGGATAGAAAGTGTACATGTCAATGAACTGCAGAATGTGTCATGGTTTGTCCAATGATAAATGAATCTAATGTTAAAAAATGTAATCAACCTCATGCAAATGCTTAAGTTTTGTCTCACTTGTACCATTGTGAAAGGTTCTGCTCTTTGCTCTTGTCTTTGGCTGGTATCTTCACTGTTTTCCTGAAATGGATACAAATGAACAACTCATTAAAGAGGAAGAGAGGAAGAGGAAGGGAGGGATAGCGGGAGCAGATTATATGATACTGTAGTTTAGTCTCACCTGTGGCAGTGTGAGAGGTTCTGCTCTCTGCTCTTCTCTCTGGATATCATCTTCATCCCTTTGCTAAGAAAGACACAAAGGAACAACACAGATTGTAACTGTAATTTAACTCTAAGAGTGAAGGACAGAGATAGAGCTGTTTAATACTGTAGTTTTGTCTTACCTGTGGCAGTGTGAGAGGTTCTGCTCTCTGCTCTTCTCTCTGGCTATCATCTTCATCCTTTTGCTAAGAAAGACACAAAGCAACAACACAGATTGTAACTGTAATTTAACTGGGGAACTGCCCATTGGTCTGACAGCCCATTGTTCCGACCATATTAAACCCATTGTTCCGAAGTCCGTTCCGAAATCATCATGATGCCCTGTGGTTAAGGTCTGGTTAGGTTTAGGCTCAAAAAACACTTGGTTAGGGTTAGGAAAAGATCATGGTGTGGGTTAAAATGAAAAAGAAAGTGACAAACACATAAGCCGTGAGCCTGCTTTGCCTCAAGCCTTTCCCAGCTGACCCAGAGCCGGTCGCAGCGCACCATCAAGGCAGAAATACGCCCGCAGGGAGCCCTTCAGCACCGCAGACAGTCGGACTAATGGGATGTCGGATCAATGGGCTGTCGGACCAATGACTGTGTTTACAAGGTCTTTAGTATCCCGGTTTTGAGGCTTATCCCGGCTTTGAGCATATCCGGGATATGATGTTTACATGGAACACAGAGAAACCCGGTTATTCATATCCCTGTATACATGATAAATACCAGTAACCCGTTTTCTGATCACTGCATCCTATCTGCGCAGGCGTGTTTCGTCTTGTATGTCTTTTGTTTACAACAGATTGAGCGGGAAATGTGATATATTTATTATATTTAGAAGTAAGACAAAAATGAGACCTCTGTGGCTTCTAGCGGGCTTAGCGTTAGTAAATACTCACGTCGCATTACAGCTATGGCTCATCCACTTCATCTTCAGCAATGGGAGGAGAGAGCGACAACAAATATTGAATACGTCACCAACTTTGATAGGTATTTGGCTGTCACTGCCACCACGCAGTACAAGGCAACAGTGGATGAAAATACGTAGCCGTGACTGGTGGGATAGGATCGTTCTCATGGAGTTTACAGATTCAGAGTGGAGAGAAAACTTCAGAATGAGTAGGGCATCCTTCAGCCGGCTGTGTGACGTAGTTGAACCATTCATGAAACCGGGATAAGGCGTATACATGCTCCAGTATCCCGGCTTCTATCGGAGTACTCCAGGTGGCGAAACCAGGTTTCTTGAAACCGGGAAAAGGGCATAACCCGGTTTCTGAATTCGGGATATGGTGTTTACATGCACAAACACAAAAACGGGATACTTAAAAAACCCAATCAAAACCGGGATACTAAAGACCTTGTAAACACAGTCAATGACATGGACCCATTTAACTGTAAGAGTGAAAAACAGAGATACAGCTGTTTAATACTGTAGTTTTTTCTTACCTGTGGCAGTGTGAGAGGTTCTGCTCTCTGCTCTTCTCTCTGGTTATCATCTTCATCCCTTTGCTAAGAAAGACACAAAGGAACAACACAGATTGTAACTGTAATTTAACTGTAAGAGTGAACGACAGAGGTAGAGCTGTTTAATACTGTAGTTTTGTCTTACCTGTGGCAGTGTAAGAGGTTCTTCTCTCTGGCTATCATCTTCATCACTTTCCTTAAAATGATACAAAACTCCTTTTAGACAGATTTCACACAGCTCCCCGGAAAGGTATTACAATGCAGTTTTTCTCACTTTCCTTATTGTTGACTGTTTGTTTTTTAACTACACAGTAACATAGTGTAGTGTTTTTAAGTTATAAACTGTACATTTTCTTCTTCTATTCAACATTTTAAATATACCTAAGTAATGTTTTGGATAAAATGTACTGCAGAAATATTATGAAGTGCAGCCTAGTTTCAATGTTAGCTGATAAGACAGAGAGGACAAGAAATACGTTGCACTTAAATGGTGTTGGGTGGTGTGCTTCGCAATGTCAGTCAAAGCGCTGTTGATTTTCCTAATAAAACAATGGACAGTAACTAGTAACGGATAACTATAATGTTAACATCACTTATGAGCTGCAATGCATGTGAGTGCGCATACCTTTTTTTCCATCTTGTCAAAGTACATGTAGGAACGTTTCTCTGCAACCAAACTCTTTCCATTGCGTCAGGTGTAACGTTAACGAGTTTTCTTTTCGGCATTGCTGTCTCGTAAAGTTACTGCTCAACAATCCATCCATGCTGTGATGCCACTGCTACAAAGAGCTCGTAAAAGATTTGACTGAGCCCAGACAGAGCCGAGGAAGTTAAAAGTTTGATTTTAGCCCTGACAGCGATGAGTGGTTAAGATTAGGGTAAAATATCAGGATACACCAATAAAAGGCAAAGTAGGACGGGTCACGTAACTGGCAGCTATCAACACTAATCAACACCCCTTGCACCGTCAAGCTATCTTGTTTAATTATGAACGAAGAGAAGAGGAGAGCCTCAGACGGTTATGAATACCACGCAGACGAATGAACCTAGCAGTAAGTACATTTTTCCTACCAGTTATGTATTTCAAGGTTTTAGCTTAAATTTGACATATATTGGATTTTCTGTTTTTGCAACATTTGCTAAAAGTGATGGTTAGCTGAATGCTAAAGGGTAACGTTACACATCAAACGAGTTAGAAATGTGGAAATTCTCAGTTTAGTTTAACGTCATATTATGCCTAAACCTGCAGATACCCAGTAAAGTAGAATAGATTTTTGTCAGAAAAAACGATGGTTAGCATATCAGTTACTGCAGAAGCAATGTCGACAAATGTTGCGTCAAGCTAACGTTACAAACACTTAACACAATGTTTCGTGTTTTTGTGTAACTTAATGTTATGTTATGTTATGATGCAATTTTAATGTTACTGTGATGTCCATATCAAATAAACTTTACCGTTACCATATAATTATATAAAAATAAAATAGAATAGGAAAAAACAATTTACAGTAAGAAGTGAAGAAGTGTGTAGTATACAAAATGTGCAGAATACAGAGCTGTACAATAGACCTTTTTCACAGCAGCCATTTTGACATGAAATAATAGGATAGGATAAACACAGGTGTTACCAATGATACTAATTAAGAAGACATGGAGAGGAAGTTTGCAGTGGTGCAGTGGAGTGAAGGGGAGGATTCTGGGAAGCTCAGCGAAGTAAAAACGGATAACATACGGGGGTATGATGATTCCAAGATGGACCAACATGGGAATCCCATTTCCACATACTCAGCCATTATCGAATGGCGCCATGGGAAGAAACAGCGAGGAGGGTGGCCTCACTACAGGGGCACTGTAATTTTTGTCAGTGCTAAGTTAATGTTGATAAGGTTCAAAGTGAAGATTGTCCTCGTTTAAAGTGGACCAAACAGCTCTGGTGTGAAAGCGACCTTAGTTTGCAGTGTTACTGGTGAGATATACTCGTGGAAATAAAATTACACATGTAAATGGAACTCATACTATTTTACAACAGTTTTGTCACCATTTTGTCTGCTCTACAAAATGCTAGAAAGTTGTAAGCTGGCAGTTAAACTGTGTTTCATTAACAGTCATTCACTTACACAACTTCACTTGTCTCCAAGTGAATGCATGAGCAACACTATAACACAGTAGATCTCATAATGTTAACCATAGTAGTACTCTGCAGTAGTGGTTTCTATTATTTTTAACATCAAGTACTCCTAAAGTGACATACATTAGAACACAAACCCCTGTCTGATGAGATTTTTGCTTTTAGATGTTTTTGTACATTAAGTCTATTAAACCATAACCAAAATAATCATATATTCTGTTGTTCATATGGATGGAAATATTAATTATCAGCATTTTTGCTAACCCCACTATGAACCACAGCTCTACACAACACATACTTTGTTGTGATGCTGGCAGTGTCATCACATATTAATATGTTATTAGTAAGTAGTAGTTAGGGAATGGAAAATGCAATTTGACATCACACTGCTGCAGTTAATCACATACACAAATACCCTGTTTGTTTTGCTGTCTTTGTCTCTTTCTCTGTATTCCATTTTTTTCTTTTCTTTGTTACCTCTCTCTTTCATGCACACAGGAAGAAGAACCAGTCCAGTGTGCAGTTGTGTTTTTCAGTCAGTGATAGAAATACTAGTCATTGCTGCAATGGCCTGAAAACTTAACATAGATGGTGATAAAAAAAAGTGCTCTTGAGTAATAAGCAGTTTGTTATTAAGTCTGTTTGTTTTTATCCTTCCTTTGTTCTCTAGCTACTCGTTTTGAGGCAACCCATAAACTTAATGCACTGCTGAAGGAAAATGAACCTGCAGACCAGACCAAGAGGGCATCAGTCCGCCCTCAAAGATATCAGGATGATTCAGATGACTCAGATCCAGATGAGACTCAGATTCTGACTCAGTCATTGCCAGTCAAGGTAACAAATTACTTTTAACTATTTCGTGGTGACCATATTTTTCAGTGGTAGAGGTGTAACGGTACACAAAATTCATGGTTTGGTATGTACCTCGAATACATGTACCGTACACCCCTATTCAGTGGTATCATGTAAACAGAATGTTTAAGTGGTTGGCACTACTGTATTATAGCCGCCACTATCTAGCATTAAAAAAACATACATGAGGATTATTGATTCTTGATACTGAATCTGTTGTCTGTACACTTCAACTGCTCAACTCCACCATCAGCTGTGACTTTGTTTTCTGTCAGTTGTTCTATGTCCATGTCTATTCTTTTTTTGTCTGTATACCCAGAAGTCAAAGGCTCTCACAAGGAAAGACCCTGCAAAGCAATTCCTTGAGATGTACAGTGATTCACCGCATTCTTCAAGTGATAAAAGTCTGAGAAAGACAGTGGTTGAATTAAAGTGGGAGATCCAAGACCTGAAAGAAGAGAACATGAAATTGAGGGAGTTGGTTGTCCAAGGTATCACTTCTTACCACTCATTTAACAACTAGACAACCAATACACTTAAAAAAATCACTTTAACCTGTATTTGCAATAATTTACTTTATACTAAAGAATGATGTTAATCATTTTTTTCAGATCTACTGTGTATAGATGTGCCAGACCTCCTAAAGACCATGAAGAATATAATTGATTTGGCTGAACCTCTTAAGAGATCCAGTTCAGAGCTTACCACACCACCACTACCCCCCCAAAGTTCTCCGCAGTCCAGGCCCGGTTCATCATTTGCTGATTCACTGCTGTCTCTCCCCAAATCTAAACCATCGAGCTCCACATCAGAGTCTGCTTTCCAGCAAAAAGGGACTCTCCGTCGTCGAAGGTAATTGATTTTTAAAGAATGAATACAGTGCATAAATTGGATCTACTGTCTGTCAGAACAATTTTTTTTTTAGAATTTTTTATTTCTACTGTACAATTCATACATTTGTCAATTCATAAATAATCAGAACAACTTCTAATATGTACGGTTATGGCAGATCTAATTTGTCATATCAGTCACATCATTTAACATAATTAATAATTACAAATTATTTTTTATTACTTTTTCTGTTCTGGTATTCTACCTGTCCCCTCCCACAGATACTAATTCTCTCTCTCATTTCCAAAATACCCTTCACTAAAGCATTTTTTTTTTTTAAAAATGCTTCATATTATGCTGCTCTTAGTTTTATCAGGGCCCGAGCGACGACTGCAAGTCGTCCGCAGAGGACCCTATTGAAATCGCACTGTTTATAGGGCCCAAGCAACGACGAAGTCGTCCGTGAGGACCCTATTGTAAATGCGCTGTTTATTATTATTATTAGGGCCCAAAGGACGACAAAGTCGTCCGTGAGGACCCTATTGTAATCGCGCTGTTTATTAATATTATTATTATTAGGGCCCAAGCGACGAGGACCCTATTGTAATCGTGCTGTTTATTATTAGGGCCCGAGCGATGACGAAGTCGTCCGTGAGGACCCTATTGTAATCACGCTATTTATTAGGGCCTGAGCGACGACGAAGTCGTCTGTGAAGACCCTATTGTAATTGTGCTGTTTATTATTGTTACAGCCGCCGCTCTTTCCACCTTCATTATGTGTATGTGTATGTGAGAGACTAACTTTTCCCCTCTGTCTGCCGAGCTGCTTGCATCTCCACTGGACTCAGGAGCTCCACCCCTCTGTCTTAATTGGTGCGGCCTCTGCTGTTTCTGACCGTCCAGCCCACAGCTCACCTCGGGTCCCTGATTGGTGCGGACAAGTGCAGTGGGCCAATCCCAGCCACTCAATCAAGGCCCATCATCTATAAGTGCCCTGCCAGCCTGACTGTTGGTGGCAGCTCGCCTCTTTGACTGAGAACTGTGTGTTGTGACAGAAAGCCAACTAGTAGCATTCGTAGCTTGTTATAAACTTTTGTAAATCTTGTGAAACCTCTGAAGTATGGCCAGGTTGTTAGATATTGTTGCCATTTTGACTGATTCCAGACTTTTCTCATCCACACTTAGATAATTATTTGTATAGAGACACTAGGTGCAGGGGTGCTGTTTTGTTGTTGTTTGTTTTTAAAAGCCAAATTAGATAGTAAGAATTTGTTTTCCTTTTATTTTTGATTAGTTAGATCATAGGTCAAGCTCTGGGTGAGTCCTCTTTTTGTTATATTTGGTTTTTGAGTTAACAGCACCCACCGGCCCTCTTCCTTAGTTTCTCTTTGTTAACCAGTTTTCCTTCATTTGAGTTACATTAAAACTGCTTTAACTTTTAACATCTAGGTTTTTGTGTTGCTTCCCATTCCCCTACGAGCTGGGTTGTAACAATTATTATTAGGGTCCGAGTGACGACAAAGTCGTCCGTAGGACCCTATTGTAATCACGCTGTTTATTATTAGAGTCCGAGCGACAACAAAGTTGTCCGTAGGACCCTATTGTAATTGCGCTGTTTATTATTATTAGGGCCCGAGCGATGATGAAGTCGTCCGTGAGGACCCTATTGTAATCGCACTGTTTATTATTATTTATTATTAGGGCCTGAGCGACGACGAAGTCATGCGTGAGGACCCTATTGTAATCACGCTGTTTATTATTATTAGGGCCCAAGCACCTAGCGGTGTGAGGACCCTATTGAAATGCAAGGACTTTTTATTATTATTATTCTTCCTCCAAATGAATTGCCTTTTTGGGAGGCTTAACATACCCGAAAACTCATGAAACTTTGCACACATCTCAGAACTGATTAAAAATTTGATATTTTAAGGGTCTCATGCACGGGTTCCAAAAAATGGCTCAGTAGCGCCCCTACAAAAGTTTGAGGAAACAGCCCCTGAAGCTAGTTTAACCTACATGTATGAAACTTGGCAGGCTTATGTAACCCTCCAGGACCTACAAAAAAGCCTCTTGGAGGCATGCTCTAAACATGAAGTAGTTTATAACTCCAGCGTACATGGTCCAATCTTGCCCAATCTTCACAGGATTGATGACAGTCCTGCCCTTAACACATCTACATGTCAATAATTAGAGATAAATATAGCGCCCCCTACTGGCAACAGGAAATGTCATGTTTTAGACTTCAATGTACATCTCCTACAGAATTGACCACATCCACCTCAAACTTGGTCAAAAAGGCCAGAAGATGTTGATGACGCTTTATTGTGGAAACTGTGAGTTTTCGTCGAGGGGTGTGGCCATGGCCTGGCGGCGAACTTTGATGTTTCGCCGTGATGATAAACGTTGCTGTAACTTGGCTCCATGTGGGAATATCTTGCCAAAACTTCACACATATGATGGTAGTCCAGCCCTGAACACATCAACAGAGGAATTTTGAATCACCACCATAGCGGCACCTACTGGCAACAGAAAGTTACTTTATACATTCTTTGATGTCTCTCTTCTAGCAGGGTAATCAGACCCACCTCAAACTTTCTGATCTAAGTCCTTAGACCTTGATGAAACTTAAAAATGAAGTTTTTGAGTTTTCATCAAACGCTGTCACCGTGGTGCCGCCTTGTTCGCCATTAAGCACAATGTTGTTTTGAAGGCACAAGGGATGCTTGAAAACTCACCAAACGTGGCATACACATCACAGGTCGCAAGTCCTGTTGTCTGATGTGATTTTTTTGCTTTGATGCACCAAGATGACTCAACAGCACCCCCTAGAATATTTCAATTAAGCAGCCCCCAAAGCTGGTTTGACCTACATGTGTGAAACTTGGCTGGCTTATGCAAGGCTCAGAGACGTACAAAAAAAAAAAACTCTTGGAGGCATGCTTCAAACACAACAGGAAGTCCGCCATTTTGAATTTACTTGTGCCACTTTTGTGTATTTTTGCCCATTTCTAGGGCTTGTAAATTCAAGAACTTGTCCTACAGATTTAATCAGATTTGCTCCAAACTTGGTTTATGTGAGCCTGACTACGTTGCGACCAAAAGTTATTACAGGATCTGCCCAATGTTGAATGGCGTGCCCGCTGCGGAGCGTTGAATTTTGAGGTCTTGCCATGAAAAACGAAAGTGCTATAACTTTGGCATAAATGGTCCGATATCCATCAAACTTCACGATTCATATTAGTCCTGCCCTGAACACATTTACATAACCATATTTCCTGACACTCAAAGTGCCACCTAGTGGTGACAGGAAACAGGTCTCATCAAACACTTATCTTTCAATTTATCTGAAAGTTACATGCTGTGGTGTATATTTGATGTATTTAAACATGATGTATAATTAGTGCGCTCTCTAACTCCCTCTAGTGGAAAGAGGAAGTGATACAAAATGTGAAATATGTCATTCCAGCACTGTGTCAAGGATATGCCAAGTCACTCCTGCATGCGATGTCTAACTTTGACAGAAATGAGCTGACGCGCTAAAAAGGCGTCCTGCCAGCCCCCTCGAGTTGCGTGAAGGTGCGAGGGCCCGTTCATCGCTGCTTGCAACTTTAATTTATTATCATTACGGCCCGAGCGACGACAAAGTCGTACAAGGATCCTATTGAAATCGCGCTGTTTATTATTATTATTATTATTATTATTATTATTATTGCGACATGTCGTGCCACAATTTCGCCCCTTTTCCAAATTTCAAAATGCTTCTAACTTTAATGCTTCTAACTTTCCACATCCGTCCGGCCGCATCCGAAATTCGATATTTTTGGGCGGTTGCACATGGTCGACGGGAAATGCCGAAATAGCGCCCCCTACAAATTTTTTTTTTAAAAACCCCACGCCCACATACTTGATCTCAGCAGCTTCAAACTTGCTGGACATGATGATGGCTCCACCCCGAACGCCCCGATATGTTAATATCACACCTTACTCATAGCGCCCTCCGGTGGTAACAGGAAGTGGCCAGTTTTTACTTTAACATGTACTGATGCCACAACCTCAACCGCATCATTCCACTTCTAATGCATGCAGAACAAGTTGGTGAAGCTACCTTATGAACGCTGTGAAGTTACATCTAACGGTGCCCGTGTGGCACCGTGGCGACTATCGATCCCTTGCCAGCAAATACGTTTGGCTTTTTGATGGCTTCAACGATCTCATCTCCTCATGAAAATTGATACACAGGTCAAGAATGGCGAGCTCTTGCATCTGATAGGGGCGTCGCCCATGGGGGGCACAAAATGCCTCTATAGCGCCCCCTTGAAATTTTCAAAAAACCCTCCCCATAGGGTTTTTTTTGGAGTTGGAACATGAAAATTGGTACATGTGTATGTTGTCCAGACGCACATAAAAGTCTCTGGCACCAATGGTCTACTCCAAACAGGAAGTCGGCCATTTTGATTTTGACTTGTCATTTTGGCGTGATTTCCACATGTTGTATTTTAACAAACTAGTCCTAGGGATTTCATCCAATCGACTTCAAATTTTTTACATATCATCCAGAGACCATGCTGATCAAAAATTGTGCTCTGTATATCTGTAGGTCAAAGGGCGTGGCTGCTATTGGCGCTGCCATTTTTTATCCATCGCCATGCATATTCAAGCAGCTCAATCTCCCACATAATTCATCCAAAGTGCTTCAAAATTTCTGTACATGATAAGAGCCCCGTCCTCAACGCCTCCATATGCTCGTAGGCAATCTTGCTCATGGTGCCCCCTTGTGGAAACAGGAAATGCCATCTTTTACACCGACAAACACCAATCTCAAACTCCTGATCTGATCAACTACATTTTGTGGCCACATGACAGTGACACACGTGTGCTGTCATGTTGCAGGCTGCTGCGGCCGCGGAGGTGACTTTTCATCCTTCGCCACGGAACATCAACCTGGTATAAATCCTTGATGCATTGTCCGATTTGTTCAAAATTTCACGTGTGATGAGGGTCCACCCCTGAACGCACCTGGCCACATCTTGTTACGCTCGTAGCGCCACCTGGTGGATGAACGAAACATTGCCTTTTTTCGCTCCTGCCAGGTTTTTCTTCCTTCTCGCTTCGCGCCACAGCCCCCACGTGCCTCAGGCCCCCACATTTGCATGGGGGAGCGAGGGCCCGATCACAGCTGCTTGCAGCTTTAATTATTATTATTATTACTACTATTATTATTATTATTATTTCAACATTTCGTGTCCCAATTTCGCCCCTTTCCCAAATTTCAAAATGCTTCTAACTTTCCACATTTGTCCGGCCGGATCCGAAATTCGATATTTTTGGGCGGTTGGTGAAGCTACCTTATGAACGCTGTGAAGCTACGTCTAATGGTGTCCATGTGGCGGTGTGGCGACTATCGATCCCTTGCCATGAAATACGTTTGGCTTCTTGATGGCTTCAACAACCTCATATCCTCATGAAGATTGATACACAGATCAAGAATGGCGAGCTCTCACATCTGATAGGGGCGTCACCCATGGGGGAGACAAAATGCCTCTATAGCGCCCCCTTGAAATTTTCAAAAACACCTCCCCATAGGGGTTTTTTTTGGAGTAGGAAGATAAAAATTGGAACATAATATGTGTGAGTTGCCCAGACGCACAAAAAAGTCTCTGCCACCAATGGTCTACTCCAAACAGGAAGTCGCCCATTTTGATTTAAAGTTTTCATTTTGATGTTGATTTCTTGATTTCCACAACTTGTATTTTAACAAACTCCTCCCACAGTTTTTGTCCAATCAACTTCAGATTTGGTACAGATCATTCTGAGACCATGCTGATCAAAAGTTATTAAAACCTTTTCTCTATGTCAAGGGGTGTGGCCGCTATGGCGCCGCCATATTTGATGCATCACCATGCATATTCGAGCAACTCTCTCTCCCATATTTCATCCTAACTTCTTCAAAGTTTCTGTCCATGACAAGAGCCCCGTCCTGCACACCTCCTATTCTCATACTCACTCTAACTCACAGCGCTCCCCTTGTGGAAACAGGAAATGCCATATATAATGCCATATATAAGTCGTCCGTGAGGACCCTATTGTAATCACCCTGTTTATTATTACTTATTAATTAGGGCCCGAGCAACGACGAAGTCGTCCGTGAGGACCCTATTGTAATCCCACTGTTTATTATTGTTATTATTATTATTGTTATCATTACTAAGAACATATAATCCCCAATTTCACCCCTTTCCCAAATTCATAAACTCACCAAATTTGGCACACGCGTTTGGTCGGGCGAAAAATTCGATATTTCGGCACATACAATCAGAAGTGTTGGTATGTAGTGTGGAGCAGCTCACTGTGGGAACATGTAATCCATTCAGATTAACTTGTGATACTATCATTGATGGTGTTTTACACCAAATGCTACACACTTTAATTTCGCTCAACACAACGATATTCTTTGCAGTTCATTTAAACTCATTCATAAACATTTGGCATGACTGTGAACTCTAATTTTAAAGCAATTTGGATGCACAGGTGCGCACAGGTGTAGGAAACGCAAATCATCAGAGGCACGGACTAATGTCAGTATTGTATAGACTTATATCATGTGACTATAAATATCAACACATCACATTTTGGATGCATTCAGGTTTTATTATTGTGAAGCGTTTACTGAATGTCACAGGGAATCGTGCTCTCCTGGCTCTCGTCTTGGCTTGATATCTCCGTGGCTCAACATGTCTTTGGAGGATATCAGTCAAAACGGCGATTCATTAATGTGAGTGATGTCCAGACCAGTATACTGTATCATAATGTTGCAAACGACAGCTTTAGATGAATGAAATACAGACGCGAAGTGATCGAAGGTTTATTACCTGGTTAGCTATCAACGGGTTCTCAAAGGCCACGCCCACACCACATCTGTCTCTGACACCAGTGTCTCTATCGCCTCCGTCAGCAAATTCGTCACAAATTCACAAACATACACAACATATTACTGGCGATTTTAAAGTCACAGCCCACATCTACTACAGCGAATATGCTTCTGTAAGTGAGCACTACGTACCAGCGACGTTTAAAAAAAGAAAGTAAATATGATATACACAAATTTGCGTCGAGCTGGACTTGATTGGATTGGACTGGATTTCACGTCAACAAAAAGACAATATAACACAAACCGCATGTCTACCTGTGTGAGCCACTGAGACTCACAGAGAGCAAGGCTTTCCTCAGGTATTAGTAAATTACATCAGCATCCAGATAACATTTTGATTTGGGCTGACCTGAGACAACTGGTTACCCTCGGCTTACCTTGAAAATACCCAAACATATTTATCAATGTTTCTTGTTCTTTTTCCACGAGTCTACAAACATATTCAGTGCCACATTACAGTCTGCACAACACTGCACACTATGACAAAGCCTGTCATGTTTACAAAGTGACGTTCTAACTCGGAAAATGCTCTCAAAATACACTATATATATATTCATTCATTCATTCATTCATTCATTCATCTTCTAACCGCTTCATCCTCTTGAGGGTCGCGGGGGGCTGGAGCCTATCCCAGCTGACATCGGGCGAGAGGCAGGGTACACCCTGGACAGGTCGCCAGACTATCGCAGGGCTGACACATAGAGACAAACAACCATTCACGCTCACATTCACACCTATGGACAATTTAGAGTTACCAATTAACCTAGTCCCCAATCTGCATGTCTTTGGACTATGGGAGGAAGCCGGAGTGCCCGGAGAGAACCCACGCTGACATGGGGAGAACATGCAAACTCTGCACAGAAGGGCTCCCACGCCCGGGATCGAACCGGCAACCCTCTTGCTGTGAGGTGAGAGTGCTAACCACCACACCACCGTGCCGCCCATTATTATTATTATTATTATTATTATTATTATTATTATTATTATTATTATTAGATATTGTTTAGTAAAATACAATTAACAGACCATGAGCGAGTATAAAAGGAGAATGGACCAGGTGATATTAATTTTGCTTTGTAGCAAGAAAGTGGCTTGTGTGCACCTGAGCAATCGAGTAAGCAACTACAAACCTAATTAATAAAGGACAAAGCGATTGATCCTCGTAAAGTTAAAGAAATCCTTGACTTGAAACTGAACAACATCTACCCGCCGAACTTCACCAAAACTCAGTGTTACGTTCTGAAATGAAGGGCAGAGAGTTTCCAGCTACTGAGTAAGTCAAATGACACAGCGCGGTGAAGTTAATTTCAGGCTGGATATTCATTCAGATATTCATTGGGGGCTCCTGAAACTAACTTCACCACGGTGAATAACACAACACTACCGAATCCATTGGGTTCTTTAATTTTAAATGCAGAGGTGGTAAGTGATGAATTACATTTACTCACTTTTTTGTGTATGTGTACTGTAATGTTAGTGTTACTTAAGTGTGTTTTTTTTGATTGAATTACGTAGTTCGCCACATTTTAAATGACATCCCTTACGGAGTAAAAAAATGTTGGCCAAAATAATATTTTTTTAAAAAGCAAACGAAATTGTATAGAAGCGTTAACTACCATGACACAATAATAATAGTATTACTCTATGACGACCTGGCAGCTAGCTCTCATGTAGACATATAAATTCTAACAGAAAAAACTCACATATTTTAGGACGCACACTAAAAGAAATGTCCATTAGACGTTGTGCCATCATCTGTCTCACCCTGCAGGTAAAGGCATGCAGTGAGCATGATGCTTTCAAGTGCACAGGACAGTGTCGGACATGAAAAATTTGAGGGAATGGTGCACAGAGGCACAGCCGTTTTTTACAGGGATGCGTCATTTAGATAAATTTGATCACTTGTGACCTTGACCCGTTTTGATTGATAGATTTGCAGTATGACTTTTGGTAAAGAAAAGGATGGTTTAGAGAATCCACAGTTTTATGGGATGGTCTGCATGAAAATGAAACATTATACCTCCCTAAATGTTTCTAATGTTGTGAATTGACATATTTTATTTTGTCATTTCACTTTAATTAGTAATTAAAAACAACTAGATTGAGATTTATAGGCTACCACCCATCCTTTTTGCACTACACAAGAGAGTACTTTTATTTGAGTAAAATATTTCAGTGGTCTTTCCATCTCTGTTTAAATGACATTTCAAACATGGCAATGCATTCTCCAGATGGGGAACTGTATTACCAGTGCCATAGAAAGCGTGATGAGAAGCAGCATCATCTTGCTAAAGTAGTGCGTAGTCCACATGAAGCAAACAACATCTTTCTGGAGTTCCATGCCAGTGCAATTGGAGCCCACTGTGGAGAGGAGAAGACAATGCATGAAATCCTTCAGCGATATTACTGGCCTGGTATGAAAGCAGACATCACAAAATGGGTGAGTGCACAATTGCTCTATTACTGTGGATCTCAAGCAAATATAAACAACTTTTACACATCATATCTGAGTGTTCTGAATTCATTTACTGTATTAGATTGCCCAGTGTGATGACTGTCAAAAAAAGAGGGCGTCTTTAAAGGAGAAGACTCAATATCAACCCATTGAGGTGAATGATCTTCATAAATTAAACATGTTGTTTAACATGCAACAACAATGTTAATGTAGAACAACAGCTGATGATGTGCTTTGGTTTGCATTTATGTTATCAGAGCCATTTGAACTTGTGGGCATGGACCTTGTTGGCAAATTGAAGTGCTCCAACAATGGATACACATATATTTGTGTTATGGTGGACCACTTCACAAAATGGTTTGAAGTATATCCACTAAAAAGTAAGAGGGCTGATGAAGTAGCTGAATGCATACTTGATTTCTTCTACAAATACGGTGCACCCAATCGAATTCTGACTGTTCGCGGAAAATAATTTGTCAACAAAGTAAGTCAAAAGTGTGATATTACTGTATTTTTGTTCACAGCACCACTGGGAGAATCAATATGTTATGACATATAAATGTATGTTCTTAATTTTCATATGCAATACATATTCTAAATCAACCTCGATTTGTGTGCCAAGCTTGGAATCGCAAGAAGCCTCTGTGCACCATACCACCCGCAAACAAATGGTTTGGTGGAAAGACTAAATGGCACCATTCAAGGGTGAAAATACAACTGTCTACATTTTGTCTTCATAAAATCTCCTATCATGCCTACATAGAAAATGACCATATGTTTTTTTTGTTTTGTTTTTTTCAATTTCAGGGCTTTGAAAAAGATGGTGCAGGACAATCCAAATGACTGGGACAGTTGTATGAAGCCAACTGTATTTGGATTGCGTACAAAAAAAACAAATAACAACAAAATATTCACCTTACTACCTCATGTATGGAAGGGAGGCCCGCTATCCATCTCAAATTCCAGACAAGTGGCCGGTATAATGGCATTTTCCTACAGTAGGTGCTGCTTTGGCAACCATACGCATTCATATACGAGTCATTGTGTTTATTTATCTATGCTAATGTTTCAGATAAGTGATGACGACCTCCATGCCCTGATTGAAAATGAGGAACCTTGCAAACGCGCGAAGGACCTCAAAGATGTCTACACCAAGTGGAGACCAATATCACAGAGGGACAACAAAAAGTGATGAAGAGGAAGTTAGGAGGTTAGGAGGGAAATAGCTTGTAGGCTGCTCGCTGCTTCAGGTTTGTCTTTGGTTTTATTTTGTTGTTGTGTCATATGAATTAAGGTGTTGCTGAGAAATTAACTGCACGTGTAATGTTTAGAAAACCTGTCAGACTTATGCAGGGCTTGTGGAAATGCATGCCAAAGTCCCGGGAGAAATGAAGAGCAGCATGTTGACTGGGTAAGAATAAAGTTACAGTTCTATGTGGTTATAAATGTAATGTTTTACTAATTTACTGCCATGCTCTTCCTCAGGTCCAGTGTACAGCATCTATGGTTCCACTGGATTTGTGCTGGGAGACCTCCAAAGAGCAGGATTTTTATTGCCTAGCATGTACACTGTAATAGGAAACGGGACAGTTGACAATTTCTTCATAAAATTATATTCATAATTTATTCAGTTGAATTGAATATAGCAGAGTTGTTGCACATGTGTAATGCATACTAAGTTTGTTTCTTCACTAAGTTGTTGTGCTTTCTCGTCTCACAGGTTAATACAGACCGTGGTCGCAGGCCCTGCCAGTTATGGGCAGACTGAGCTTTCGTGGGTCGTGGTTGCAGACCACCTGCTGGTGTGGCCCTGATTGATGGTGGTGGTCATATTTATATTTTTATATTTTATTTATTTCTCTAAACCAGTCAAGGCAGATGGCCGCCCACCTAGAGCCTGGTTCTGCCTGAGGCTTCTTCCTACAGGGGAGTTTTTCCTTACCACTGTCGCTAAGTGCTTGCTCATGGGGGAATATTGGCTTTTTGTAAAACAAAAATTGTTTTATTTCTAATGTCTGTCTTGCAATCAATGTGTGGCAACTAGTTAATTGGCATTGCAGGATGTGGGGATAGCCTATATATCTCAAACTAGTAATTTCAATTAAAGGTATACCTTTACAAATTAAAGCTGAATGAGAAAATAAAATGTTGAAACATGACATTTAAAACATTTAGGGAGGTACAGTACAGGCCAAAAGTTTGGACACACCTTCTCATTCAATGCGTTTTCTTTATTTTCATGACTATTTACATTGTAGATTCTCACTGAAGGCATCAAAACTATGAATGAACACATGTGGAGTTATGTACCTAACAAAAAAAGGTGAAATAACTGAAAACATGTTTTATATTCTACTTTCTTCAAAATAGCCACCCTTTGCTCTGATTACTGCTTTGCACACTCTTGGCATTCTCTCGATGAGCTTCAAGAGGTAGTCACCTGAAATGGTTTTCCAACAGTCTTGAAGGAGTTCCCAGAGGTGTTTAGCACTTGTTGGCCCCTTTGCCTTCACTCTGCGGTCCAGCTCACCCCAAACCATCTCTACTGGGTTCAGGTCCGGTGACTGTGGAGGCCAGGTCATCTGCCACAGCACTCCATCACTCTCCTTCTTGGTCAAATAGCCCTTACACAGCCTGGAGGTGTGTTTGGGGTCATTGTCCTGTTGAAAAATAAATGATCGTCCAACTAAACGCAAACCGGATGGGATGGCATGTCGCTGCAGGATGCTGTGGTAGCCATGCTGGTTCAGTGTGCCTTCAATTTTGAATAAATCCCCAACAGTGTCACCAGCAAAACACCCCCACACCATCACACCTCCTCCTCCATGCTTCACAGTGGGAACCAGGCATGTGGAATCCATCCGTTCACCTTTTCTGCGTCTCACAAAGACACGGCGGTTGGAACCAAAGATCTCAAATTTGGACTCATCAGACCAAAGCACAGATTTCCACTGGTCTAATGTCCATTCCTTGTGTTTCTTGGCCCAAACAAATCTCTTCTGCTTGTTGCCTCTCCTTAGCAGTGGTTTCCTAGCAGCTATTTGACCATGAAGGCCTGATTGGCGCAGTCTCCTCTTAACAGTTGTTCTAGAGATGGGTCTGCTGCTAGAACTCTGTGTGGCATTCATCTGGTCTCTGATCTGAGCTGCTGTTAACTTGCGATTTCTGAGGCTGGTGACTCGGATGAACTTATCCTCAGAAGCAGAAGTGACTCTTGGTCTTCCTTTCCTGGGTCGGTCCTCATGTGTGCCAGTTTCATTGTAGCGCTTGATGGTTTTTGCGACTCCACTTGGGGACACATTTAAAGTTTTTGCAATTTTCCGGACTGACTGACCTTCATTTCTTAAAGTAATGATGGCAACTCGTTTTTCTTTAGTTAGCTGATCGGTTCTTGCCATAATATGAATTTTAACAGTTGTCCAATAGGGCTGTCGGCTGTGTATTAACCTGACTTCTGCACAACACAACTGATGGTCCCAACCCCATTGATAAAGCAAGAAATTCCACTAATTAACCCTGATAAGGCACACCTGTGAAGTGGAAATCATTTCAGGTGACTACCTCTTGAAGCTCATGGAGAGAATGCCAAGAGTGTGCAAAGCAGTAATCAGAGCAAAGGGTGGCTATTTTGAAGCAACTAGAATATAAAACATTTTCAGTTATTTCACCTTTTTTTGTTAAGTACATAACTCCACATGTGTTCATTCATAGTTTTGATGCCTTCAGTGAGAATCTACAATGTAAATAGTCATGAAAATAAAGAAAACACATTGAATGAGAAGGTGTGTCCAAACTTTTGGCCTGTACTGTATGTGTCAGTTTAGTGCAGACAATCCCAGAAAATGATTTCAAACAATACAACTCATGTCCGACGCTGCCCTGTGAACATGAACGCATCATGCTCACTTCGTACCTGTAGAGACAGAGATAACAGCATGACATCACCTCTCGGACCATGGCAACATTTCTTTTAGTGTGCGTCCATAAATGTGAGTTTGTTCTTATAGAGCTCATATGTCTCCATCAGAGCTAGCTGCCAGGTTGTCATAGAGTGTAATACTATTATTATTATTGTGTCATGGTAGTTAATGCTTATACAATTCCGTTTGCTTTTTTAAAATTTCGGCCGACTTCTTTTTTTTTTTTTTTAACTCGGTCACAGAAGTAAATTAAAATGCAGCGAAGCATACTTAAATTAAAACATACTGATGTAACATTCAAATTAGATTTTTAAAAAGTGCAAGTACACAAAAAAACTACTCAATTACACTGACATGAGTAAATGTAAGTCCTTGCTTTTCACCTCCGTAATGATCCAGTGGCTATAAGTGCTTGGTATTTATTTACATATTATTTAGCGTATTTTGAGAGCATTTTCAGAGTTAGATCGTCACTTTGTAAACATGACAGGCTTTGACATAGTGTGCAGTGTTGTGCAGACTGTAATGTGGCACTGAATATGTTTGTAGACTCATGGAAAAAGAACAAGAAACATTGATGAATATGTATGTGTGGCGAGGGTAGGACGAGATAACTGAGTACAACACTCATTCATATATATATATATATATATATATATATATATATATATATATATATATGTCTGTATACACTTCAAGAATCTAAACAGTTGCACGACAACGCCACCCTGGGAATTTCACCCAGGGAATTATTATCCTTTAAAACACTTAGGACACACAGTGAAGTAACCAGTCCCAGGGAAGTACAGCACACAAAACGGGAGGACACCACCACCAGTCACAGACACCGCCACCACAACACCGGCCTTCAGCAACTGAAAAAGGGGGGGAAAAAACAAATTAGTGGGGTTGCAGCAACAAAAAAAAGAAAGGAACAAAAATCAAAATCAAACAATATATAACTAATGGGCAGGTTTACAAATTTAGAAACCTAAAGGAAATATACAAAATAATAACCCTTTTAGCTTAGAACTTAACGGATAACTTAGGTATTTTTCAACCTGGGCCCTATTTCCCCATGTGTATGTGTGTGTATGATTCATAGGTACAACTCGTTTTAAAATTGGTTCAGTATTGAGGGAGGCAGATGCAGCTGGCAGCCGTGAGACAGACGTGGGGGCAAATGCGTCCCGTATAAGTTTGTGCATTAAAAGTGCTTTTTTTCGCCACTGACTGGTTCAGATCGCCAGTGCTATCTCTGTGGATAGCATACTAAGCGTTTCCCATACCCCTCACTTCCTCTGGGCTGTGTGTGACATCATCTTGCGAGAGCTTTGCTTGTTGCCGGAAGAAACAGAGGAGCCATGCTGAGCGCCGCTCAGAGTGGCGCTGGTTGTCCCGGAGTACAGCTGAGAGTTTTACTGCATCGATTGAAACAATGGTTCGTGTTTGTGCTTATCCGAATTGCAAGAACAGGATGTTGCGCAACACCCCGTACAGCTTTCATAGGCTGCCTTTGTCGGACGGTGAGATGCTGAAGTTGTGGCTAGTTGTGCTATAAATGGATGCTAACACTCCTGTCCAGACGCTGCACCTTGATGACCAAGATGACTACTGCCAGCCGAAGAAGAGAAGACATCAAATCCCGCAACACCTCTTCCTCAAGAAAACGGCTGTCCCACGGGTAGAGAGAGCTACAGACACAGTGGAGGTTATATACCAGTAAACAATGTTCAAACCGCTTAGTATGCTATTTACAGAGATAGCATTGGCGATCTGAACCGGTCAGTGGCGAAAAAAAAAAGCACTTGTAGTTGCAGTTGTACCTATGAATCATATGCACACATACACATGGGGAAATAGGGCCCAGGTTGAAAAAGACAGAAGTTATCCTTTAAATATCAAAGAAACAAAACCCCTCAAATTAACTCAGTCAACAAAAGGAAATTGAATGAGGAGACAAAACCAAAATCAAGATAAACAAGAGATGATAACTAATAATAAATCTAAATAAACAAAAGAAAATACCTAAATAAACAAAAAAAAATTGAATAAATCTATACAATTAACTCAAAAGTAAGAGGAGTGTAACCCACGCTTCAACTCACATAGGGAATAAGCCCTGTTCAAAAGTCATTCAGTCCACTGTGTGCAGTCCAGCAGCAGTCATACACAGCGATACATTGAGGAGACAGCAGCAAATTGTCTGTAGATGACGCAGCAAAGTGCAAAGCAGTAGCAAGGCATCTTTAGAAGAAGCAGCAGTAGCAAAACGTCTTTTTTGGAACATGCAATAGCGGGAACAAGCAGCAGCAGCGAGACGTCTCGTGGAGACAGCAGCAGAGAAGCGTTTTGTAGGGACAACAGGCCCGTTTCCACCGCAGGAACTTTGGGGTAATTTTACGGGGCTGGGGCCATTGGTGCATGTCTCCACCGCAGGAACCACTCCCGAAGGACAGAGTTCCGGAACTTTTACAGGGGCTAAACAAGTCCCTGCCTCGGAGTAGGTACTCAGAACGGCCCCGAAAGACTCCTGGCTGGGGCTTGGGATTTACTTGGTGCTGATTGGATATACTCAAGGAAGGATGTGATGTCAACAGAAAGCAACAAAATAGCCGGCTGACAGGGACAGCTAACAGCAGCAAAGCTAACATCAGGACGTCATCTGTTAAAAGCCTCCTGTTGTTGGATACGACATGAAACTACTCCAGTTAGCTCAATCATGTTGTAACTAAGACATTTCACGGGCCATTTAGTGAGTTATTACAGACACCACTAAGGGCTAACAGCTAACGGCATCCTTACGTCGCCCCGGTAAATGGTCGCGCAATGATTAGGTCACATCCAGTGCCCGTAACTTTACAGGAACCTTCCTCGTACTCCACTCTCAGTGGAGACACGGCGGTTGAGAGGGCCGAGCGAGAGGACATTCCTGTAGTAGTTCCTGCCCCCCAAATAGTACCAGGAACTTCTTCAGTGGAAACGGGCCTGAAACAGCAGCGGCCCCAGTCAGCTGATTCCCACTCAGCTGATTATAGCGAGCCCGATTGCAGTTTTACCTAACCAAAAATAATATTAGTATTGCTAAACTGAACTGAAAATAATGCGGTTACATGCTACGTTAAAATACACACATGCATACCTTTTGACAAAGGCGGACACGCACACACACACGCACATGAGAAGGGAGGACGCGAGAGGGCTCCAGACAGTCACCAGCGTTTTACCTATGACCACACTAGCATTAGCCACATCATAGCAAACACCATAACGTCAAGAGAGAGGACACTTACCACAGCCAAACAACACGGGAGCACATGCGGCACGAAGCGGCGCACAAGTAGTCACTATAAAATACAACACAAATACTGTCAGTATGAAACAATGTAGCCAAACAGCCAGCAAGGAGAAGCAGTGGGCAGCCATACCTGTCGGGGCAGACATCAGATGCATCAGGTGATGCGCAAAAGAGAGAACCAGGGGGAGGGCTGTTGCTTTTATACCCGGCTCACTTCACTGAATGGCCATCAGCTGCGCTCATTACATGCATTGATGCATAGAAAAATAAACATTATATTCTGCTACATTCGGGTATTTTCAAGGCAAGCCGAGGGTTACCAGTTGTCTCAGGTCAGCACAAATCAAAATGTTACCTGGATGCTGACATAATTTACTAATACCTGAGGAAAGCCTTGCTCTCTGTGAGTCTCAGTGGCTCACACAGGTAGACGTGCGGTTTGTGTTACAGGTAGGCTATTGTCTATTGTTGACGTGAAATCAAGTCCAGTCCTTTCTTTTTTTAATGTCGCTGGTATGTAGTGCTCACTTACAGAAGCATATTCGCTGTGGTAGATGTGGGCTGCAACTTTAAAAATCGGCAGTAATATGTTGTGTATGTTTGTGAATTTGTGACGAATCTGCTGACGGAGGCGCAGCACATCTGCAGCTGTTCGGTAAGGAAACCAGTTAAACTGGAAACCAGTAGGGACATAACACCGGCACACCCGTGCCAAAATCCACGCTATCTCAAAAGATGCCTCTGTTGCTTCGTTTGAAACCAGTGCGGGTTTGTTTGCATATTAAGCACAGAGGGTTCATGCCATGAAGAATAAGAATTCATCTGTCCACTTCTCTTGAAATTTCCTGTGCTCATCTTGTGCCTCGTACCTTTCGTTTTTTTACTCAGCGTTTCCCTGCTCGTCCCCTCTCCCGACTCTCCGGCGTCTTCATGTTGATTTTCGTTTGCTGTTTCCTCCGACTCTTTATACTCAGTATTCCTTACAACACTGTGTGTCTGTCCGTCTCATTTTTGTCCTTTTTTTAATTAGAAATCAATCCATTTTTTGCCCTATGCATGTCACGCTGGCTGGCGGAGCTATCTTAGCCTGCAAGCCGCCTGCACTGCGATCAAGTGAGCCGGTGTTGTCAAAATGCCGTAACGTGCTGCGTTGCCAGGTTTTGCTTAACCCCCTTTTAATTATTAATCATTAATTGAGGTGAAAGGAGAAATATAATGCGGATGTTTGAATGTATGTAGTGTAGTGTTCATTCTAAATTCATGTAGCACATTTTAAAAAATGTATTGGCTGTGTTACCATATTGTTATATAAGCTAACGTGCGAGCCACCAATTAAAGCTTGACGAGCCACATGTGGCTGGCAAGCCGCGTATTGACTATCTCTGCTCTAAATGGTCAGTCTCCGTCATATCTTAGAGAGCTCATAGTGCCATATTATCCCACCAGAACACTGCGCTCTGAGAATGCAGGGTTACTCGTGGTCCCTAAAGTCTCCAAAAGTAGATCAGGAGCCAGAGCCTTCAGCTATCAGGCTCCTCTCCTGTGAAATCATCTTCCTGTTGCGGTCCGCGAGGCAGACACCATCTCTACATTTAAGACTAGACTTAAGACTTTCCTCTTTGATAAAGCTTATAGTTAGGGCCGGCTCAGGCTTGCCTTGTACCAGCCCCTAGTTAGGCTGACTTAGGCCCAGTCTGCTGAGGGACCTCCTATAATACACACTACGCTGCAATTAACTTTATTTTTAAAAAACAAACACCAGAGTTATCACCAGCCTGTCTGGCTATAGCTAATTGTTTTTATGTGTAGATGAAGACAGACCTGAGGAACAGACTGCAGGGGGACCATCTGGCTGCATGCATGCTACACAGCATCAATGGACCACCTCTGACCGAGTTTCCATATGACAGAGCCTTAGAGCTCTTTTTCAAAAAAACTCAAGAAAAATAAAGTGCTCTCAGCCAGGCTGCAAACTGTGCCATTAGATTAGGCTACAGTTGTGTATATAGTTGTGCTACAGTTGTGCAGTGAACAAATAGTGTATTTATAAAAACATTCAGTTTTGAGTTGTCATAATTATTTCACATGTCAAATTTCACGTCTCACAGGAGACAGGAGATTAGGCTACAGTTGTGTGTGTAGTTATGCTACACTTGAGTAGTGAATAAATATTGTATTTATAAAAACATTCAGTTTGAAGAAGTCATAATTTTACATTTCAAATTTCATTTTTGTAAATATACATTCATTCTGATTTTGACATCTGCAACAAGCTCCAAAAAAGTTCGGACAGAGGCAACAAAAGACAGAAAAGAAAGTTTTGGAATGCAAAAAAAAACAAAACAAAAAAAACACCTGTTTGGATCATTCCACAAGTAAACAAGTAAAGTATAATTGTGTATAAAAGGGGAATCCTCAGTTAAAGAATATAAAGCACACTTGCAATGAATCTATGATTTCACCATCTACAATCCATAATATCATCAAGAGATTCAGATAATCTCTGCACGTAAGGGGCAAGGCTGAAAACCAACACTAAATGTCTGTGACCTATGACCCCTAAGACTGCACTGCATTAAATACTGACATGACTGTATAAAGGATATCACTATATGGGCTCAGGATCACTTTGGAAACCATTTTCAGCAAACACAGTTCATCGCTGCACCTACAAATGCAAGTTAGGATTCTAGCATGCAACGTGAAAGCCATATATTAACATCCAGAAATGCCACCAACTTCTCTGAGCCAGAGCTTATCTGAGATGGACTGACAAAAGAGGAAAAGTGTGCTTTGTTTTTGGAAATCATAGATGTTGTTTCCACCATGCTGAAGGGGAAAAGGATCATCCAGAGTGTTACCAGCTCAAAGTTTAAAGGGCCAGTGTGTAATATTTGGCATGGTTTATTGTCAATCTGAATCTGAATCTGAATATTCTACCCATTAATATGTTTATACAAGTGTATAATCGCTATAAAATAAAATTCGTTTGGTTTTCGTAGCCTTATAATTATGCTTTTAAATATATATATAGCAAGAGCCTTGCTTTAGAGAGGTCGCCATCTTGCGCCGCCATATATGTACAGCAGACCAAGCAGACAATCCAGCCAGCCAGAGAACGCGTTTCACGTGTATAAATAAACCAACGAAGACAGCGGAAGGAAGGAAGAAGGAGGAGGAAACAGCAGAGTGTGTTAGTAGTTTGTCGATAGAGAGTAGTGAAAAGTTTTTTTAGTTATAAAGTTTGCGAATGGACCACACTTACCACGCAGCAGGAGAGAATGAACCCGAACAGTCATCTGCGAGGAAAAGAAGACGCAACTTCACTCCTTGTGATGCACTCTCTGTGGCGCTTTTCCTCCTGATGATATATCTCCCCAACGATGGCAGCAGTAGCGAATCCCATTCTGTGCATTCAGCCTCTCTTCTCGCCCGCTCAGCATCAAACACATGGAGTTCCTCATCTGTATGCTCCGGCTCAAACAGGTATGGCTCTGGGTCTGTGTCCGCTACAAGAAAGTCTTCAAAATCGCGTTCAAAGTCGTCCATTGCAGCTACTATAGTCCGGAGATATTGCTAGGCTAAATAAACAGCTGAGCTCTGTTTACCGGCTACGCTGTCAGTCAGTGTGCGGGCTGGAGATTGGCGGAGCAGAGGGGGGAGGGGGTCCCCACTTAGTATGGTAAACGAGTATGTGTGTATGAAGTGTGTCTGTTACGCCAGAAGAGTCAGAGTTTGGGACGGAGTCTTTTACACCCTGGAGTGTTACTGGAGTTTTTGGAGTGCTCAAATAAACTGGCCTTTTTCCCGAACGCTCCTCTGGTCTCCTGCTCGTGAGGGATTCATTACAATATTGTAACATGGTTTAGATTTCTAAATAAATATTCACCTCGTCGCTAGATAGACCTACTCCTGAAAAACTTGTGCGCAAGGCTTTTTGTCCCTACGAGACCACTGTCATTTACCAGACGGGAGGGGTGAGCGAGTGAGCCCTGCAATCTAGAATTTGACCACTGATGTCACTGTTTTCAACCCATTTTACACACTGGCCCTTTAAAGCCAGCATCTGTGATGGTATGGGGGAGTGTTGGTGCCCATGGCATCATGGGTAACTTCACATCTGTGAAGGCACCATGAATGCTGAAAGGTACCTACAGGTTTTAGAGCAACATATGCTGCCATCCAGATGATGTCTTTTTCAGGGCTTTCCCTGCTTATTCCACCAGCTTGGCTTCATAGTTAAGGAGTGCTGGTACAAGACATTTATTTGTTGAGTTAATAAGTTTAATCATAGAAAGATAAACTAGTAAGCCTAATTAAATCTGTTTGTTAGCTAGAAAGTAATAACAGTAGACAAAACAGGATCAGACAAATTTTTCTGATTTCAGACTCAACCACTCCTCAAATTTGTAATAGCAGCAGTGGAGCACCAAAAAAGAAACAGGGGTGACAGGATGATCTTTCACAAATGCTTCTTGAAAGGGAGATCCTCAGGGGCTGAAGCCATAAAGTTACAGAGAGAGCAGGAAGAGTTGGAGCTGGAAAAATAGAAATTAGCTCTAGAAACACAGTTGCTCCCTCAGCCAAATACTTTCATATTTTTGAAGAGAAGGGGCAACCCAGTGTGGTCATTAAATGAATTATCCATCCATCCATCCATCCATCAATTTTCATTCGCTTATCCGGGGCAAGGCCGCGGGGGCAACAGGCCGAGCAAAGCACCCCAGACATCCGTCTCCCCAACAACACTTTCCAGCTCCTCCTGGGGGACCCCAAGGCGTGCCCAGGCCAGACGAGATATGTAATCCCTCCGGCGTGTTCTGGGTCTGCCCCGGGGCCTCCTACCAGTGGAACGTACCCAGGACACCTCTAGCGGGAGGCGCCCAGGAGGCATCCTGATCAGATGTCTGAACCAACTGACCCCTTTTGATGCAAAGGAGCAGCGGCTCTCTCCGAGCTCCCTCCGGATGTCCGAGCTCCTCACCCTATCTCTAAGGCTGAGCCCAGCTACCCCACGGAGGAAACTCACTTCCACCGCTTGTATCCGCAATCTCATTCTTTTGGTCACTATCCAGAGTTCATGACCATAGGTGAGGGTTGGGACGTAGATGGACCAGTAAATTGAAAGCTTTGCATTCCGGCTCAGCTCCCTCTTCACCACGATAGACCAGCGCAGCGCCCGCATCACTGCAGAAGCCGCATCAACCCGCTGATCCATCTCACGCTCCATTCTACCCTCACTCGTGAACAAGACCTCAAGATACTTGAACTCCCTCGCTTGAGGCAGTAACTCTCCCACAAACCGGAGAGGGCAATCCACCGGTTTCCGACAGAGAACCATGGACTCAGACTTGGAGGTGCTGACTCTCACCCCAACTGCGTCACACTCGGCTGCAAAATGCTCCAGTGCATGCTGTAGGGCACGGTGTGATGGAGCCAAAACAACCACATCATCTGCAAAGAGCAGGGATGCAATTCTGAGGTCCCCAAATCCCAGATCCCCTCCCCCCCCCCGGCTGTGCCTCAAGATCCTGTCCTTGAAGATCACAAACAGGATTGGTGACAAGGGACAACCTTGGCGGAGGCCAACACCCACCTAGAACATGGTCGACTTCGCACCGAGTATGCGGACACAGCTCTCACTTTGGTCATACAGGGACCAGATGGCTTGTAGCAGTGAGCCTGGAACCCCATACTCCCGCAGTACCGCCCACAAGACGCAGTCATGAGCCTTCTCCAGGTCCACAAAGCACATGTAGACTGGATAGGCAAACTCCCATGCCCCCTCCAGCAGCCTTGCAAGGGTAAAGAGCTGGTCCACTGTTCCACAGCCAGGACGGAATCCGTATTGCTTCTCCCGAATCTGAGGTTCGACAATCGGTTGGAGCCTCCTTTCCAGCACCAGGGAGTAAACTTTACCCGGGAGGCTTAGCAGTGTGATACCCCGATAGTTGGAGCACACCCTCCGGTCCCCTTTTTTGAAGATGGGGACCACCACCCCGGTCTGCCACTCTGCAGGCACCATACGCAACCTCCATGCAACACTAAACAGGCGTGTCAGCCATGACTGCCCAACAGTGCCCAGAGCCTTCAGCATCTCAGGGCGAATCTCATCCACACCCGACACCTTGCCACTGGGGAGCTTTTTAACTACCTCAGTAACCTCCGCCAGGGATATAGGCGAGAGTTCCCCCAAGTCTTCAGACTCTGCCTCGTTCTCAGTGGATGTGATGGCCGGGTTCATGAGGTCCTCAAAGTGCTCCTTCCACCGCCCGACGATGTCCCCAGTTCGGGTCAGCAGTTCTCTCTCTCTGCTGAGCACAGCCTGAGACAAGCCCTGCTTTCCCTTCCTGAGTTGGTTAACGGTCTGCCAGAACTTCCTTGAGGCCAACTGAAAGTCCTTCTCCATAGCCTCCCCGAACTCCTCCCACACCCGGGTTTTTGCTTCAGTGACCACCACAGCTGCAGCCCTTCTGGCCAACCGGTACCTGTCTGCTGCAAAGGCCTCCTTCTTCAGCCTGACAGCCTCCCACACCGCTGGTGTCCACCAGCGGGTTCTTTGGTTACCGCCCCAACAGGCACCGGCAACCTTCTGACCACGGCTACTAGCAGCCGCCTCCACAATGGAGGCTTTGAACATGGCCCACTCAGACTCCATGTCCCCAGCCTCCCCCGGGATGCACAAGAAATTCTCCCGGAGGTGGGAGTTGAAGACCCCATGGACAGGGTCCTCTGCCAGACGTTCCCAGTTTACCCTCACTACATATTTGGGTTTACCAGGTCTGTCCAGCAGCCTCCCCCACCATCTGATCCAACTCACCACCAGGTAACTGAATAACAATAATTGTAAAAATATTTATTTACAAACACTGCTGTCCATTCAAGTATTTGTTTCTTCATATGCCATTCATATTTTCTTCACAAGAAGTAGACATTTAGTCAAAAGTTTCTTTGAACTGAAGCCATACATTGGAAATATTTCCCTGACAAGGAGCTTATGTATACCGATCAGTGAAAACATTAAAACCACTGACAGGTGAAGTGAACAACATTGATCATCTTCTTACAATGCAGTGTTCTGTTGGGAAAACTTGGGCAATACGCCATGCCACACCACAAAAACAGCTCAAGAATGGTCCAAGGAACGAGACAAAGAGCTCCAGGCATCGACCTGGCCTCTAAATTCTTTGGATCCCCATCTGATCAAACATCTGTAAGATGTGCTGGTACCCCACCTCACACCCCACAGACTCAAAAGATCTCAAAGTAATGCCCTGATGCCAGGCACCAAGGGACACCCTCCAGAGGTCCTGTGTCCAAGGAGGACCCAACATGGATCGGGAGTACCTCTGGGTTAACAGCACATTCCTGAGATGTTAGATCAGATTGGGATCTGGGGTATTTGAAGGCCAAGTTAATGCCTTGAGCTCTTTGTCCCATTCCTGGGGTCATTCCTAAGCAGTTTTTGTGGTGTGGCAGGGTGCATTGTCCTGCTGGGGGGCCACTGCCATCGACCAGTGCCATTGCCATGAGGGAGTTTACTTGGTCAGCGACGGGGTTCAGGTGGGTGGAGCACGTCAAGTAGCATCCACATGAATGCTGGGATCCAAGGTTTCCCAGCAGAACATTGCACTGTAACAAGATGATCAATGTTATTCACTTCACTCACCAGTCGATCACTGATCGGTGTAGATGTTTTCATACAGTGAGAGAGATCTGTCCGAACTTCTAAAATGTTAATGTGTGTATGGACTAGTCGTCTACAGACATGCTCATGCACTGCGTGGGCCACAGGGTGCACATCTACATCCTGCACTGACTGATGGAGTTGCCTGCGCAGGGGGATCCTCTTGGTGACTAGATGTTGTGGAAGGAACTGCATGCTGCTATTATGATGAGGAATCTTTCAGTGTGCATCCGCAAGTATGATTAGTATACCATCAGCCCCAAATGTCTCATTAACGGGATAGTGCACCCAAAAATGAAGATTCAGCCATTATCTACTCATCCATATGCAGAGGGAGGCTCTGGTGAAGTTTTAGAGTCCTCACAACACTTACGGAGATCCGGGGGGAGAGGGATAGCAGCACAACTGCACACCTAATAGCTGACGGCGACCCAGATTAAAACGTCCAAATACACATAAGTGAAACCCCAAAATATCTCCATACTGCTCGTCCGTAGTGATCCAAGTGTCCTGAAGCCCCGACATAAAAAGTTGTTTGGAAAAACGGCATTTTAACTCTGTTTTTAGCCTCATTGTAGCCTGTACCTCTAACTGCTTCTGTGTACACTGAGCTCATGTGTGCGCGCTTGCAAGCGAGACCAGCAAAAGCACATGAACACACATGAAGGCGGTGCCCATGTCTCACAGTCTCGCGCAAGTGCACACACGTCAGCGCAGTGTACAGAGAGGCAGATAGAGCTACAGGCTACAACCCCAGTGTAGTTGTTAATCTACAACATGTCTCCCCCTGTTCCTGCACCACCCCCGCCGTCATAGATAGCCGTTAGCTGTTAGCTGCTGGAGTAGCGCACTGCTAACTTACGTTAGCTGTTGTGAAGTTAGCAGTAACTTAACGGGCTGTGGAAGGAGGCAGCACCTGCCGTCTCCGTGCTTCATTTCAAGCCAGTGGAACGTTACAGTGAATGTAACGTTTTTGTTCCTCTAAGCGAACCTTATTGCAAGCTTAAAACGGTTAATCCAACCCTGTAAAATATGATTGCCATGGTAACTTCCTTGTAATTGAATTATGTACAAAAAATATGTCTTATTTTATCTGAAATTGGTGTAAGGACAGGTTGTACTGAGTTCCATTATTATGTAAAAGCACTACTTGAAAAAATGAGTATAACACGAAGATAATTAATTTCATACTTAATACTTCAAGCATTCATACTTAAGTAATTCATTAATTTCATACTTGTGAGGCAAGTCTGTGCGGATAATTGGTATGTAAGCGAGTTAGGCTTAAAAACTCAAGCAGGTTAATAATGAACATTGCCGTGATTATAAAAGCAACCTGTCTTTTACAGCTGATGTGAAGAAAATGATGGACCACACATTTTTTTTGCAACGCAAAGAAATCGTGAAAAAACAGCCTCCAGTCAAAAAGATGATGGAACGCTGGCCTGCACTGTTCACAGAAAGTCAGGTGTGGCCCATTTCTGCTGCACCATACTGAACCACACAACAAGTAATCATTATTTTCATTTTAGATTACTCTGTTGTTTTATTAGATTATTTTAATGATTAATTGATTAATCATTTAGTCTGTAAAGTGTCCAAAGTTATGGCAAATGATCATGTGAAGTTAGCATAGCCTGAAGTACATTTAAAACATCACTAAATATGCCGGTCTTTGAATTCATGACGTTGTGAGGTGGTTTTAATTATCTGATTTATAAGTTCCATCCACATTCGTGAACATTTTAAACCTAATATCTTCACCATGTTACACTATATGCACCTACCTACACCTGCCTACAAGAGGATTTGATCAAAACTCAATCTTAACTTTTGGAGAAAATAGTGTTACAATATGAGGCTTCCACATACTGTCATTCTCGACGTCTGCAGTTTTGTCGTTGCAGTTTGGTTGTAGACCTAACACATCATCAATTTCAGCAATCTGGTCATTACTTTTTGAGAAATGTAGGCTACTGTATAACAGTCAAATAGTGCTGCATGATTAATCTAACCGCAATTGTGATGTCAGGCTGTGCGATTACATAACCGCATAAAAGGCTGCGATTTGTGATTTAATGTAAATAAATGTTAACGTGTGTGCTTGTGACTACTTCTCCTGTAGTGTGTGGAGTTTCTTGACATTACGCCCACAAGCTATCCTGGTGTGTGCAGCACGTATGGTCAGGTCACCACCCGGCGTGCAGCAGTGACCAACATAGACACTGAAGAAGGGCATGAGCCCGACCATGAACAGGCTGAGTTGTTGGCGAAAAAAACGTCTGTTACATAGCGATACTTTGAATTCAGGTACGGCGACATTGAACAGAAAGACTGTGTAAACTTTAAAAGTTAAAGTCGCCACGTCCCGCGGCAACACGACCGATCTAGATCAGCACTTGAGACAGCACAGAGAAAAGTAGGAAGAATGCATACGAGAGAAAGCCGAGCCGTGTAACGTTAAAGACAAAGAGACAACTTAAAGACGCCAGAGCCTCATAACCATGGACTCCATAACAAACTATATAATAACAAATTAAAAATTGAGCAACTTTGCTCGGGTTCGGCCCACTTGACATGCTGCTGTGTTGTGCTATGGCATGCTGGAATTTGTCATTTACATGACAACACCTGAACGCAACACAGGCTCGCTCCGCTGTGTGTACAGTGCCGTACTGCGCTGCTGTGCAAGCAGCGTGTTTGACTGTGCTCAGTCTGTTGATGGTCATTTACACACTGTCCATAACAATAACTATGTCAGGTCAGTGCCCCCCTGATATAATGTAGGGGAAACACTGAATCAAGCAAGAAGACTCATGATACCCTTTTTTTTTTGTTATATTGTAATTGCAATCGCAAATCGCGATATTGTCCACTCAAATCGCAATCGCACATTTTTATCAAATCGTGCATCACTACAGTCAAATGGACTGTTAGCATTTAATGACTACCATGATGGAGTAAATAATTCTTTGGATGTGTTTTTTTTTGTTTCTTAAGGTGTTTGCCGAGTTCTACAGAGTTGCCAGTAAGAACCTCAAGAAAGACTTCTACGAAGCTCTGGACCACCACACCACTCGTCTCATTGACATCTTCAGATCCAGAAAAGGAGTTGTAGGCCAGTCACTTGATTGCCTCCTCCAGCCAATCAATACGCAAGTAAGTGTTGTTTCAGATTCTTCATCATTACCACCTTATGTACTACCTTATGTATACTTTGTATAATAACTACTACTTCTACTACTACAAGTAATTATTTAACTACATCAAGCACTTAGAATTCAATGTTGTAACTTTGCCTTTCTTATATCTTATCCTCTGCTTATTGTTTTTGTCATCTTTTCCATGAGGCCAATGACATCACCACAACAGGCACTGCTGTCCTGCAATGTCTGCCCCTTCATCTCGGAGATAATTCCAGCGAATTCTTCAACAGCTCTTCAGTAAGTACATTCATATTGATGATCATATGACCATCATACAGTGTACATTTTACGACATCTCAGACCTCAGGTTCAGTTCTCAGATTTCAGAAAAAACATTATTGTTCAGGTGTGGTTAAAAAAACAAAACAAACTTTGTCAAGGCTTGAGAAGTTTGAGCCAAATCTGAGCTTCCCAGATGAAGTTGTATCACTATTTGTCCTCCAGTAATTGATTTTGGGTGTGTTACTTTAACCACTGATGTCATGCCCTTTGCAGTAAAATCATTTTTCACAACATCCCCTTTCTGAAAGGATACATGTTGGAAAGTTAAAAAATAATGGCTGTGTTTCGTTATACTTTGGGTTGTAATGTCCCGTAATGTCTTGTAATGAGAATTTGCTGCTACACTGTTTGGCCCGATGCTGTCTGGTCTTAAGCCATTTTGTTTGAGGTCTATTTGTGCTAGCCCTTCGACCTGAGGGGGTTCTTCCAGAGACCTGAAGATTTTAGTCTAAACAACAATTTCATTTTGTCTGATGCCTGAGGACTGAAGCTGAGATCTGATGTTGTAAAATGTACACCGCACCACTGAGTAGCAGCCTAGGAAAATTAGCTCAAATGCACAATTCAGCACACATTAAAAAAAAAATCTTTATGGATTTTTTTAATGCTTTTTGTTAAGGCTTAGTGCTGAAACGCAGCCATTTCTACCTGTTGTCCATAGTCTTTCAAAAGAGCTCTGTAAGACAATTTTCCAGATTGCTGGTTTCTTCTGTGTGATTTTAAATTGTGATTCCTGCAGTCACTTTGATTATAGGAGTGAACACACTATAACCGTGGGTCATAACATCCTACCTAAATTTATTTGTGTTCTTTTATTTTGAATGCAGGATTCGGACACCGAATATGACTTCGCCCAGGTACCTGTCGGGGTTCTTTCAGTCATGACTGGGGATATGTCACCAGAGATAAACAGCATTGCAATCATCCTTGAAGGAAATTATATCATGGATGAGATTCCCACACACGCTCAAGCACTTTTTCTGCTATTCGGCTTAATATACGCACTCCATCTGGATTACCCCAAAGGTATGAAGAACACATTTGACTTCATGCAGAAGATACTGTTGAACCTTGGACAACAAAAGCTCAGCCCAAAACGGCAAAAATTAAAAAATGTTCTTTTGAGCTAGATGTAGTAGCTACGGACAGCTGTCTACATGAGTGTGGTGTGTGAATGAGTGAGAGTAGATAGGGCTGAACAATTGAACAAAACTTTATTGAATATTTTATGCATTTATTTTTACTGAATTGATTATATTTTACTTACTTCTTTTTAATGTTTTGATAAAAATTAACAGTGACAGATTTTTTTTGTGTGTGTGTGGAGCTGCAGAGGTTCCATATTGTCTTCTTCAGAAAAAGAAAACATGTTTTGTACACAACTCGGTGAGAATGAACAGCATGTCGATTGTTGTCATATGTGTTGTTATTGTTTTTAATATATATTATATGTCAATATGCTATGATAACATTTTGCGAGTTTACAAATAAAAAATAAATTATGGTTTTCATAATGCCATTTAGTGAGTTGTTGTTTTTAAGTTAGCTGAGGTATATTAAGTGCATTTTATTTAGAATTAAGTACTGCTCACTTACTTTGGCACAGTATATAAAGTTCATGTGACTTACCTTTATTGAGTTCCTATTAACTTTATTATAGTGGACTACACTAAGATACGTTAAGTGTAGTGTATTACAAATTTCAAGTAATTCCCACTTGTTTTGGCAGAATATATTAAGTTAATGTGACTCAAAGTATTTGAGTTCTAACAGCTTGATTGAATTTAACTATACTGGGATACATTAGGTGCTCACAACTTCAAAAAAAAGTACAGCTTACTCAAACATAATGATTTCACAGTACTTGACACAGTTAAGTTTGTTTACTTACTTTTCCCAAGGTAATTAGCTTCCTAAATTTTTTTAAGTAAACTTAACTTGTTAGAATTTACAGTTTACCCCCTCTGCCCTCGAATTTCACAAAACGAACGAACGACAAATAAAAAAAACAACCAACTGTATTGCACAGAATGAGAACTTTGAAGTTGTCACCCACCTCTAAGTCATGGTTTCAGACTACACTGTTGTAGCAGTGCAGCACTGACTTTATAGAAATAAATCTAAAAGTCAAGATCATAAAGTAAATTTCTTTGCATTAATTTAATTTCCAATCAAAACACTCTGGTAAGAATTGCTTCCCCTTGTTAATTAAAAAATAATAACTTGACAACCCATATTATATTCAACGTGAACTGGTCACAGGCTTATATCCAATGTCAGTATGGGGGCCAATACCAATACAGTGCTTTGGATCAGTTCATAATTTATTTCATACTTCAGTTCACCTTGTCACTGCACAATACAAGTTGATGTTTTTTGGTTTATTGTTAATAAGTTTGTTTTGTCATTGCAGAGCCTTAACCACAAACACACACACACACACACACACACACACACACACAGAAAGCAACTAAAGTAGTGAGAGAAATTCAAAAAACCGTAGTACATCAATGTAGTGTCTAAGAGAGAAGGTTGATACTGACAATAATTGACTCACACATACTGGAGTTAAATGTATACCTGTTGAGTGCAGAAGGATTGGTTGCCTATTTATGGATTAAACCTATCTGTACTAGAAACTCACTTACCAACATTAATAGCCCATCCTCTGTCAACAGCCAGTTTTCCTGCCTGTGGAAGACAAAATGTTTCAGTTCAATCTTTCAACAACAATATAGAAAGAATAATAAAACTGATTCTCTCTGAGTGAAACATAATATTAATTTATAAAGCAAATGACAACAAAATGCAGCAACAATCATTAAGTGGCTTTTGCATTCATCATAAATTGTTTACTGAAATTAACTGAAGGAAAATAATAAAAAACAACATCTTAATTAAATTAGAAAAATGTCGCCAAGATGGCACATTCAAATGCTATTTATCATTGTAGAGCATAGATCTGGGGCCTCATTTATAACCACTGTGTATGCACAAAATGGCACCTGAAAGAGGCATACACCACTTTCCATGTCATTGGGATTCCATTTGGGATCTATAAAAATGAACTTGACAAGACAATGTTAGCACCTGTTTGGTGACTGACCCAGGCATACAAATACACTGCTAAAAAAAAAATGAATGGAACACTTAAACCACACATCAGATCTTGATGAACGAATTATTGAAGTTGAAAATCTTTACTGACATACACTGTATAATTTGTTGAGAACAAAATGACTTAACAATGGTCAGTGGAAACCAAAATCATCAACCAACTGTCAGCTGGATTCAAAATCACACTGGAAGTCAAAGTAAAAAATTGACAGGCTGATCCAACTGAATTTTATCACGGCAACTCAAAATGCTGCCTCATGCCTGTATGAACTCCCAACAACATCTGGGCATGCTCCTGATACCTGCACACTCTGGCCACATGAGGCAAGGCATTGTCCTGCACAAGGAGGAACCCAGGGCCCACTGCTCCAGCGTTGGTTTCACTGCACATCATGAGGATGATGGTGAGAGAGAGCGGTGAATAAAAACACACCAAGCCAAAGGATGAGCCACCATACAGCTACAGACTCTTCTTAGCAGCTAACCCAGGAGCACAGTAACATACGCAATCCCAGATCCAAAGCACAAGCTGCTGTGCAGTGACAGACTCTCGTCAGCAGCTAAACCAGCAGCACACACAGTCACAGCACACACACCCTTCAAACCAGGGAACAAGAGCCGCTGCAGGGCTATAGCATCTTGTTCTGCAGCTAAGGTCGTGTCTGATAGATCACTAATTGAAGCCTAAATAAACTCAGTTCATAACTTAGCAAATTTACCAATAGCAGTCTCAAAACGGTCTTGAAGGAACCACGCTGGAGGCCAAATGATGCACTGGAGATGAACAAAGTCGTTGCACAACGGAGTTTATTTAGTTCTACAGAACAGCAAAACCAACAAACTCAAGCCTGGTCCCAGGAGCAGACTGGCTTACAATGAACACAGCATGCTCTTTTGTAGAGTTTTCAGGGGGCTGGAGGGCCCCTCCTTTCCTTTGACCATTCTTCTCTGGACTGATTCTAATGGTGTCTTGCAGTTCAAGGAAATTGTGCGTATACACAAGGGTTCGACCCTGAGGTCATCTGTCACCATTATCTTTGGTCGCAGCACTGAGTGAATTTTTAGAAAAGGTTTTTGTATAGCCCAAGTACTATTGAAAGTTCAACATACATTTTTAGAAAGTGGAGATACAACAGGCAATAAACTAGAGATACAAATGGCTGCGTTGATGACTTCAACGAGGCCCCAAGTCATTATAAAATAGAGGCATGGGGCTTGGCTTGGCCGCAATGGAATGAGGTGTCTTTAATGCAAGCTCCTGCTTAGCTTCTATTTTAAATAAAACTTGTAAAGTGCATCCCATCCTATGCGACAGCAAACAAACTCTAAACATAACCTTAAAGTGGAATTGCTCCACGGAGGTAAACAAATGGCAACGAACTTGCGGAAATATAAGTATACCAGACCCTCCAAAACAAGGGCCCAACACTGTGGCTCTGAACTCTAAGATTTGGGGCCAAAGAAGCTGGGTGGAAAACCTTGCAGTAGAGGTCCACTGTGCTTTAATGGGGAACTGGGTGTCAACTTTCCTGACAATACTACAACTGTGGCCAAAGCGTGGGCGGTGTTCACAGAGGTGAGGAAGCTTCTTCCCGACCAACAGACTCCCGGTACGGCCTATTGTTACCAGCTCGATTTCGGGTCATGCACAAAGAGGAGGACATGGAGTTTACTGACGCGGACAAAGCTATGGCCTATGTCAAGAAGAACATTATTCCTCTCACAGAGGTTGGAGAGCACTGGGATTGAAAATCCTTGTGTGCCTATGTTCAGGCCTACGGGTATGTTTACCTTGTTTACATCAAAACATGGAATAAGCTCAGTTACAAAATTAGAAGTTACTGACTTACTTTTTATGTATGTACCTGTACTGGGAACGTTGACCAGTTTGAACAGGTTACTGCTTGTTTCAGTGGATTAGATTCAATGACTGGTTTATGGAAGCAGCGAGATCTTACAGGGCTTCCTGCAGAGTCTCCTCTCTGATCCTCATCTTTTCTTGATTGATTCTTTCTCCAGGGCTATCAACCAGGGAGTCATATCTTGTTTTGAGGTCACAATACACAGACACTGTCATGGGTACATATCCTCTCCCGTTGCTCCATATGACTCAAATTAGAAGAGGCAGGCATGAGGCAGGGCTGTGTGGAGTCATTAAAGCTTAAAATTGTCTGTTTTACGCGATTATCTGCTATTTATTTCAAGTTCTTATCTTTAAATTATTCATTAATTCCTTCATTCATTTCTGTAATCACTTATCCTGGTACAGGGTCACGGGGGCTATCCCAGCTGTCACTGGGTGAGAGGTGGGGTACACCCAGGACAGGTCACCAGACTAGCATAGGGCTGACATACAAGCCCCGTCTCCACCAAACACCTTCAGTATAGTACCTCTCACAGAGGTTGACAGACAGTGAGCAACATTGTGTTGAATGACATGCCAGTTAGCATCATTGCAGGGAGTCTGTGGAAATTTCTCTCTCTCCTGCTCTTTTTTACCATTACAAAAAAGAAAACAAAATATTTTTTAATGACAGAAATTCAAACAAATTATTTTTCTACATAATGATTATTATGAAACAAAAACAGCCTACAACTGTCTGTACTGGATGCTGGACAGTTGGAAACATTAAGAAGCCTAACTCAGCCTGTATTAAAGTTAGAGGCAATATTAAAATAATCCAGTTAGATGCTTTCATTTAGATTGAATTATGGCCGCTAAATGACATCTATAGATACAGACTTTATTATTCCCTCATGAAGGGCAATTTATTTGAGCAGCTTGCACGCACGCACGCACGCACGCACGCACACACACACACACACACAAAAAAAAAACATGTATCTAATGAATGTAATCTAGTGGTGGTGATACAGAACTGTAATTTTGGTCAATGCAAATCTGTAGGATTGAGTGTCGTTCATTTATTAGTATCAAAAATCTGCTTTTTTTTAAATTATTTTGAGATGATGATCTTAATTTATTTTGATTGAAAAGTTAATGTATATTAACGGTATTTTTTAAGTCTTTCATTAATGTTAAGAGAATTTTCCATTTTGGGATTTTACAATAAAAATTACATTTAGACTGTAAAAGATGGCCTTTAGCACATTTTCTATGGTTGGCTTTTTGGCTTTTAATCTTGTATTATCTCAGAAATAGAATATAATTAATGCGAGCTTATGACCCGTGCTTACTGGGAATTCCTCGTTCATGAGAAAAAATTGCAATCCCCAATCCCTATCACGAGTGGGGTTCAGCGGGTTACCCACACCTCTCGGTGAAGGGTAGACACACGCTGATCCACTCAGTGTGGTGCGCGTGCAGCTAAGGGCATCACAGACCTGTTATTGCTCAATCTTGTGTGGCTGAAAGCCACTTGTCCCTCTAAGAAGTTGGACGCCGACTGCACGGGGCCGCGTAACTAGTTAGCATGCCGGAGTCCCCCAACTAAGAGCGGCCATGCACCACCACCCACAGAATCGAGAAAGAGCTATCAATCTGTCAATCCTTTCCATGTCCGGGCCGGGTGAGGTTTCCCGTATAGATCCAGATTGATTGGATCATTACACCCCTAAAGCCTAGTACACATTACACATTTTCACCGTGATTTTGACGTTGCAGAGGATCTTGAGAGTTACCTTGGGTCGGAGGTGAGTCGGCAGATAGTCTGCCACAACGAGTCCTTATGTGAACAAGCCTACGAGCAAGTCGTCCCCTCCTATGCGACTGGGATGGATATGCTATAAAAGTGTGACACGACTGACAAAGAGCATCAGCAAATGAGAGGTGGGATACATCCCACGTCAGCACGCAGGAGGATGGAAGAAATGTGAGGAGGACAAGCTGCAGGGTTGCCAGGTCTAGACCTGGCAAGCCGGCAAGCAACAACAACAATGGTGGCGTCCACAGGATCATGGCGAGCGCATTGTGTTTGGACCCAGGCCCTGGAGGCAGATCTGATTCAATACTGTCTGGGAAGAATATCCATGCCTTTACGATGTGTCATCTCCAAGTTTGGTGACGTCACAGCATTATCTGGGGTAGAGCTTAGATTCTCTGCCCGAGCCCGAGCCCGGCCCGACCCGGCTTGGGCCCGCGGGCCGGGTCGGGCCGGGAGTCCCCCTCCCTTTGACGATTTGATAATGTTATAGGCTATGTATTGTAGTGACCCTGCAGTAAATGTTCTGTTATACTGTCAATGTTCTGTGAGTTAATGGCATGTTTGGGATTGAATGAGGTGCGGGGTGCGAGTGTGATGGGGATGAGGAGGGCTGTGTGAGTGCGCGTGCTGTTGTGTGTATGAGCGAGCTGGAGGAGAGAGCAGGAGTGCACAGATGGAGTTACAGCTAAGTTGTTGTTTGTTGGTTGTTTTGGCGTGGTTACGGCCAACAGTAACCTGTACTGTTCAGTAATAAATGGTGGTTCAATTGCCAAATAACTGCGTCATCCTTTCCACACATCCTGGCGGACGCTACAGTATTACAAAAAATAAAATTAAACCACACTTTGTATGACACATTAAGTTACAACAAACTTAGTTACAATGTTGCAACATTGTGCGCGCACAGCCCTTCACCACCTGGATCCTAAAATAAACACCTGTTTTATTACATAATCATGCTTCCGTGTTGCGCCATTCATTAAGATCCTATATTTCTGTCATTCAAATAACAAGAATTGTGGTTTAATACTCTTAATTATAACAGCCAACTTATTGAAAAATGTCGGGTTTAAATCGGGCTCGGGCCCATAATTACAGTTAATTGGATGGGCCGTGACGGTCCCGGACATAACGTGCACGGGCTCGGGCTGAATTTTTTGGGCCCGATCTAAGCTGTAATCTGAGGCTCTGTTGGCGAGGGCTCGATGGAGAAATCTTGTGGTGTGCACACACAGGTCGTGACGCAGTTGGCAAGACTCCCGATGACAGAAACACACGTCGCCAGGTATGAACACTCAATAGATTACGATAGTCTCTGCGACGCAAAATCAGGGTGAAAATCATGTAATGTGAACTAACCTTAACTAACGCATGCCCCATTTGTCAAAAACCTTGCTGTGATCCTTGTCAAGTTATCTTTTTCACATTCATCAAGCTTCCTTGGTCCTACTAGTTCAGTTCTAGTCACTATATGTGGTTGTGGAGCTCCAACAAAAGGAATGATTGACCTTTTTTCTATCAAACAGTATTTTCATGAAAGTCATCTTTTCTCAGCAGATACTGGGCCTCCTTCACAAGTGTTCACTTCACTTGTTGCTCCCCCTCAGTCTATCTTCTTTCAGCAAGGACAAACTGATTAGCCTGTGCAAAACTATTTCCTTTAACTCTACAATATTGCATTTAGATCAAACTGGATTCTATGAAACTGTTTGGTCAACAAAACCTTGTTATTAATGCGTCATCGTTAACTAGAAAAAGTAAATGTCTCCTGCACCTTACCCACAAGTGTCATCTCTTGACACAAGCAACATCATAAATTGTGCCTACGAGTTTTTCAAGACGAGATAAAGCAGTTTATGGTGGGTAACTACATCTGGAGCTCAACACTTCACTACTAGCTGTGCAAGTCAGATGACTGTTTGCAGTGGTGGCACACACCCAGCTTGCTCTGCACAGTGCAAATCCAGGAAGATCAAATCAGACAGTAACATCATGCATTTTTAATACTAAGGTCAGACACAGGGTTGCAAACTCATTGGGGGTGAAGAAAAACTCACCCTAGAATTAAGACAGTCAGAAAAGACAGTCAAGATAGCGCAGCGCCAGATGCAACACTGTATTTAAGTCCATTGTGCTACATTAGAACCAGCGAAAGCAAAATGTGGCTTATGGTCTTTACAGCTATTGCAACCAGGATTTACCCTAGACCTTTTTTTGACTGCCAATAGGTTAATATTTCAGAATTCCATCATAAATAACGACTACTGGACATATCTTTTAAATGGCCATAGAACAGCCTACATTTTAACTATTATACATCACTTCAAATTTAATAACTTGAAAATAAGCTAAATGAGGAAGCAGTCTATTAAACACAATGACTAATCACAGGTTTTAATGGCAGAGGAAAGGAGGATAAGGACTCTGTTTGCTTTCCACCATCTGGCTTGCCAGGATGAAGTGAAGTGAAGTGAAGCACTTCTCTGGATTGATCTACAAGTAAACCCTTGGTGTGCTGAAAGTCTTTCATGGTGCCATCACCTAACTACAGCGAGCATGCTAAATAAATGCCTGGGCCATGCTGCCTGCATAAGCGGTGACTGGCGGCTTTCGTGCTGAACTGCTGCGACTCGCATGCGCGTGGTGTTCACATAGACAGTGTTGTTGCCACAACACTGCTGCCTGCTGCTAAGCCAAAACGCCACTCATTTATGGAGCAGTGCAAGTGACTGCATTGTCAACAACAAAGTCCTGCAAATATTTTCTGATAAAAATCCTTGTGGGGTGACATATTGGGAGATACCCCCAGAAACACTGTCAGAGCGCATTTATTTTGAAACCAAAACCGGAAGTGCTGAGTTAATATTAAAAAATGTATATTTTTTAATGCCTGTGAAATAAAGACATTGAAACTTTACTGAAAGGTGGTTTAATGTCAACATGGTTATCTAAAGACCATTTTCACTGTTTCTTTTTGCTGAAACCACACACATAGTCCCAGAGCGCTAATACAAGTGCCATGTAAAATAACAACTAGTATGCCATAGCTAATGTTATTCAAATAATGTTAAAAGGATAGTTTGGATTTTTTTAAGTGGGCTTATGTGAGGTACTTGTGTATAGACAGTGTATTCCTCCTCCTCCTCCCTAAGGAGAGGCAGCCAGAATGCCAACACAGAAGCAAATCAATGTATCGCCGTAAATGGGGGCAGTAGCAAAACCTGAAAAAATCTCTGACAATTTAAATGTATGCTATATTGACAATTTTTTCACCACTTAAATAATGCTGCACAGGACTTTCCAGATGTTTTTGGGGACATTTTGTAACCATTTTTGCTGTCTTTCCAGGGTCCCCCCATCTTCTAAAACATCAAATCCAAGGACTTTTCAAGGATTTTCCAGGCCCAGAGTCCTAAAATTCAAAGACTCCAACAAAGCATAATTGGAGACACAGATCAAGGTTAATTACTGTAACAACACTGAGAATTTTTATAATGAGAGGTACCAGGCTTTACAGAAGCTCTCAGACAACAATTAAAGAGAGAGGCTTGAATGTGTGACCTCTGAACTGATGGGAGACTGTGTGGTCTCCTGCCTTCCTTGAGTTATAGATCATCTTGAAATATTTAAGAAATTAAAAACTGCTTTTGTAGAAATGCCTTTGAATTCTGTGTTAAATGGTAAATACTGGCTGGCTGCCTGCCGGGAGCTGCATGTGTGATCTGTTATGCATCTGCAGCTCTTATATTATCTAACGAAGGTAGCAGAGACAGGAGTGGATCATGTCAATGTTGATAGTGGTACAGTACAGAACATCATCTATATGGCTGTGTCTGAAATCATTCCCTCATTCACTACTCCCTACTGACTATCTCTGGAGTTCTATGTACAGGGATATAAGCTTATCAGCAATATGAAAAAACACTTTCGGACACTACTCGTGTCATTTTCTTTGCACTGTTAATTACATCTGTGCTGCTGCACAATTAAAACATTTTTTTTAATTATTTTTTTTTTATATACTTTATTAATCCCCAAGGGGAAATTCAATTTTTCAATCTGTCAATTACACACAGGTCTGAACACACACATGTATCAGTGTTGGCTAGTGACATGCATATTTGTGATAAAAACATGAAATTATACTGAGCGTCTTTTCCCCACATTAATAACTAACGTTCCAAAGTACTTTGTGGCCATTTGTGTTGTGTTGTCATGTGCTGCTCTGCTCACATTAAACATCCAATGTTGTACTGTCAGACGAGAAGAGAAAGCAGCTGGATAGTAACCTGTCCTAAAAATGTAAGTAATTTTCCGTTTGATATGTTGAAGTTTGTTTTACCACGCTGTAAACCCCAATCCATCTTAAACACAACATTTTAATGTAAACTATACACTAATGCCCCGGATTGTCAAAATGACATAAATACTTAATGTTCATTTGACACAAAAAATCATCCCTTGTGAGCTTGACATTGTTTTTCTATGTTAAATCAACACTTTTTGAGTTTTGAGTTAATTTGACTAAATGGCTAAATTGGTGGAGTAGGGCTGGGCGATATGGACAGAAATTCATAACTTGGTATTTTCAGGCTGAATGGCGATACACAATATATATCCCGGTATTGTCTATGAAGTGGGCTACATGTTCAGTTGCAAGCTGATACACGGCTAAAGCCCCCTGTTATTTCAGACTACAGTAGCTACTACAGTAGCTACTACAGTAGCCTGTAGTCAGACCTACAGGCTACAGTGAGGCTAAAAACAGAGTTCAAATGACGTTTTTCTAAACAACTTTTTATGTCGGGGCTTCAGGACACTTGTATCACTACAGATGGGCATGTTGGAGATATTTCGTGGTTTCAATTTTGTGTTCTTGGACGTTAGTCTGGGGCGGCGTCAGCCATTAGGTGTGCTAGCAGCTCCCCCCGCCGATCTCCGCAAGGGATGTGAGGACTCTAAAACTTCGCCAGGGCCTCCGTCGGCATATGGGTGAGTAGATAATGGCTGAATTTTCATTTTTGGGTGCACTATCCCTTTAAGAAAGAACTCCGTGATCGGCCTCATCCTTGCATTCTCCAAATCATCACAGAAACACCTATTTTTCAATATGTAAAGTAAAAACAGGACGCAGAGCAGCACACACAGAGCCTTTTAAAACCGCCTTTCTCTTTGGTCTCCCGCAGACAGAGGTGATGAGAATCTCACAACAGGAACTGCCCATTGGTCCGACAGCCCATTGGTCCGACATCCCATTGTTCCGACCATATTAAACCCATTGTTTCGAAGTCCCGTTGTTCCGAAATCATCATGATGCCCTGTGGTTAAGGTCTGGTTAGGTTTAGGCACAAAAACCACTTGATTAGGGTTAGGAAAAGATCATGGTGTGGGTTAAAATGAAAAAGAAAGTGGCAAACACATAAGCCCTGAGCCTGCTTCGCCTCAAGCCTTTCCCAGCTGACCCAGAGCCGGTCGTGGCGCACCATCAAGGCAGAAATACGCCCGCCGGGAGCCGTTCAGCACCACGGAGAGCTCCCCACACAACCCCGACCCCAGAGTTAATAACAGGAGGTCATGGTGTTTCACTCTCTTCTCTCTATGGCACTTGTATCTCAACCAGTAGCCTACTTTTGTTGCTGATCCTCTATGGTACACAAATATAGTTCAGCCTAGTATAATCACATATCGGAACAACGGGACGTCGGACTAATGGGATGTCGGACAACTGGGCTGTTGGACCAATGACATGGACCTCTCACAACACCCACGGCTTGTTAGAGGGGGAGAAACGGGCCGGTCATGGGTTGACTGCAGTCGGTGAGATGCCACCGCTACCCGCTTGAGTGTGGACGGCCCGGCTTTTGAACCCACTCCAGAGAAGGAGTAGGTGCGCAGCTCGGTGTGACACTGGGCATCTAAACTGATAACTGAAACACAAATCAGCGCTTGACTGGATGCGGCTAAAAGTTACAGAGGGAATGGCCCACAGTATTGTAAGTGTGCTAATGCAGTAACTTCATTCATCTCTCAGGCTGATTTAGCGTAGTTCGTGCAACATATAGACCGATGTCACACAGTAGACTAACCCCCAAATTCCACCAGATGCATGTAGGTTGCGTCTGCGCTCCGGAACGGCAGCGGAGCCAATATGTTTCAATGCCAATTTCAAATTCAATGTGTGTGCTTCCACCGGCTGCGGCTGTGCTGCGTTCCAGCTCTGTCACAGCTGCGGCGCTCCGGAGCCCTCCGCAACAGATATGCAGGACTTCTATTTTTGCCTGACGCCGGAGCACAACGCAGCAATTCAGCACAGAGCAGATCGTGCGGGGCAGGAAGTCGTGCACAGAAACAAAATAAAACATCCGGTTCATTTTCAAAATAAAATACACAGTGTTCACGGCGGATCATATTTCCCTGCACTACACCTTGAAAACGTCATAATGGGCAGAGGCAGGCCTGAAGTCAACAGGTCAGAGGTTTTCAGATGCCATTTCACCCCGTTGACACCATGGACGAGGAGATGTTAATCATGGAGGCGCAAAACCATAAAATCATATATGACCTGTATAATGTATCATAGATACATCTTGTTATATCGCGTGATTATGCGTAAATTGAGTGAGTGTTAATAAGATGGCACCGGTGTGTATGGCTGGCCGTCTGGTGCTCCCACTTTGGCTGGTATTTTTGTTGTTTGTAATCCTTGGCACTGTACAGATCGAGTCTCTGCTGGTGTATGATCGCCAATCCCTCTTAGATCTGAGACATAATGTCAGAGATCTAAGTATATTTGATCACGGTGGACAGAAAACTCTGCCCCCGCTCCTGTCGGAAATCAGGACTCACCTTTACCGGGCCTCGGCTCTACCCCCCCGGCGGAAGCGTCTCCGTCGCCGCGGTAAACACGGCGGTCGGCTGGTGAAGTTGAAGGTCTGCCTGGCACGATCTTCGTCCATTTCCCGGTCAGGACATGGATTATCCTTTCCCTTCGCTGTGCCCTGGCGTTTCCTGGACCCGATCGACGCCTGCCTGGTACCTGTCGTCGGTCTGGTTGAGGGATTCCGGCCCCGCCGCCCCTGCTCTCCCCGGCTCTCTCAGCGCGGGGTGAATCTCCGGAACCTGAAGACGCTGCTCCAGGCTCCCCGATCTGCCGAAACACAGGCCCTGGCTCCTGCCAGGATTGGGCTGGTAAATGCCAGATCACTGGCAAACAAAACTTTTATCCTGAGGGATTTCTTCAGCTCCCGTGGCCTGGATTTTCTCTGTGTGACAGAGACCTGGATCGGTGCTGGTGAGTGCAGCGCTCTTGTCGAACTTTTACCGGCTGGTTGTTCTTATTTTAACTCCCCGCGGACGTCAGGCCGTGGAGGAGGAACGGCGGCTGTTTATAAAAATGACTTTAAATGTAAGCAGTGCGCTGTGTCATCTTATTTCTCCAGCTTCGAAGCGACTTTATTTGAGGTGGGTTGCTCTGACCCGGTGATGTGCGCTGTCATCTACCGGCCCCCCAAGTACAATAAGGACTTTGTGAAAGACTTTTCGGATTTTCTGGCTGAAATCATGCCAAACTACGATCGTGTCCTTTTTCTTGGGGATTTTAATATTCATGTGTGCTGTCCTGATAAGCCGTTGGTGAAGGACTTTTTAAGCCTTATTGACTCTTTTAATTTGGTGCAGTGTGTGTCTGGTCCCACACACGAACATGGTCATACATTAGATCTCGTTCTTTCTCATGGTTTGTCTGTGTTTAACTTGAAGGTCTGTGAAAATGTCATTTCTGACCATATGCCCGTATAGTTTAAAGTTGTTTTTTCTTGTACTGCAGTTAAATCTTGCGCTCCTGCTCAGCGCCGTCGGACTTTTAACCCTTCCACTGCTGGTCAGTTCTCTGCTGCTTTCGATCAGCTCTGTGCCTCTTCTGACTCAATGTCTGCTGACACGGAGGAGCTCAGCTCCTGGTTCCACTCCTCATGCCGAACCATTCTGGACTCTGCGGCTCCATTAAAAACAAGGCAGCCTAAAGTGAAACCCGAGCCCTGGTTCAGTGACAGGACTCATGCAGTTCGACGGGAGTGCCGCAAAGCTGAACGCAGGTGGAAGAAGGACAAGCTCCATGTTTCATTCCAATTCTTAAAGGACTGTTGGCACCGTTATCAGAACACTATTAAGGAAGTCAAAAGAGAATACTTGTCAAACCTCATTGTGTCAAATAGCCATAACCCTTGTGTGTTATTCAAAACTATTGACTCTGTTTTAAATGCCCTGCAGTCTGTCTGCTTGGAAGCATCCCCTGAGCTATGCAATAACTTCCTGCACTTTTTCATAGACAAGGTTGTTAACACAAGGGCTCTCATTTCAGCGCCTGCCTCTGACCCCTCTGTCTCTGTCCCTTGCCAGGCTGTGTTTGATAAATTTGAGCTTGTGACCTTGTCACTTTTAGATGATGTGGTTGGCCATATCAAGCCATCAGGTTCCCCTTGTGATGCTGTCCCTCCTCACTTTTTTAAAGAAATCTTCCCTAGTATAGGGCAGCTGGTCCTTGCCATCATTAACAGCAGTCTGTCTTCTGGTGTTGTCCCCATAAGCTTTAAACATGCAGTAGTGCAGCCCCTGCTGAAGAAACCTGGCCTCGACCACACTGTATTGGCTAATTTCAGGCCCATCTCCAAGCTGCCTTTCATTTTGAAAATCTTGGAGAAAATTGTTCATGCACAGTTAAAATCTTTTCTGGATGAGCATAATATCCTGGAGGTCTTTCAGTCTGGTTTTAAAACCCTGCACAGCACAGAGTCAGCTCTACTAAGGGTTTTTAATGACATCCTCCTGGCAAATGATTCTGGTGATTATGTAATTCTTGTCTTGTTGGACCTAACAGCTGCCTTCGACACTGTGGACCACAATATTTTAGTATCCCAGTTGCAGCACCATGTGGGCATCTGTGGTAGTGCTCTGGAGTGGTTTAGATCCTATCTGGCAGACAGAACTATGTGTGTAAGCCTTGCTGGTTCTGAGTCCCACTCTGCTCCTCTGTCATATGGGGTTCCACAGGGCTCAATTTTAGGGCCCCTGCTTTTTTCATTGTATTTGCTTCCTCTGGGTTCCATTCTTAGAAAGCATGGCATCTCCTTCCATTGTTATGCTGATGATAGTCAGATTTATGTGCCGCTGAAGAAGAGAGATGCTTTCTCCCTACAACCGCTTCTGTCATGTCTTGATGACATCAAAGACTGGATGGCCTTAAACTTTTTAAATTTCAATGAAAAGAAAACAGAGGTGATGGTGTTTGGTCCAAATAGCTCTTGTGAACCCCCCCCCCCTGTTGATTTGGGCCCCTTGGCACTATATGTGAAGCCAACAGTTTCTAACTTGGGTTTTAAGATGGACAGTGGTTTTAAATTGGAGCGTCAAATTGGTGCAGTGGTTAAGTCCAGCTTCTTTCACCTTAGGCAGCTGACAAAGGTTAAACCTTTTCTTGCACAAAAGCACTTTGAAATAGTAATCCATGCCTTCATCACGTCCCGGCTGGATCACTGTAACGCACTTTATTTTGGAGTCAGCCAGTCTTCCCTCACACGTCTCCAGTTGGTTCAGAACGCCACTGCTCGGCTACTAACTGGAGCACGTAAGAGTGAACACACTACGCCCATTCTGGCCTCCCTCCACTGGCTGCCCATGCACTTTAGAATTCATTTTAAGATTCTTTTATATGTTTTTAAATCTTTAAATGGTCTCGCCCCGCCTTACATCTCTGAGCTGCTTCATCCCTACGCTCCTGCTCGGTGCCTCAGGTCAGCTGATCAGCTGCTCCTGGATGTACCGAGGTCTAAGCGGAAGCTCAGAGGGGATAGAGCCTTTTCTGTGGTGGCCCCCAGATTGTGGAATGATTTACCTGTCCACATTAGACTGGCCCCCTCACTGTCCATTTTTAAAACCAGTCTTAAAACCCATTTTTAATCCTTGGCTTTTAACCCAGCATGAGACTCTGCTCTTGTTTTACTGTTTTATTGTTTTTATTGTTTGTCTTATGTTTTTATTTTTGTACAGCACTTTGTTTCAGCTGTGGTTGATTTTAAAGTGCTCTATAAATAAAGTTGAGTTGAGTTGAGAGTTGAGAGTAAATTCGCGAAATCTCGTGGGTCCTCGTGATTCCTGCTGTCCAGCGGAGCTGCACCGTTCCGCACCACAAACGCAGCCAGTGGGTATTGACGGACGGCGGAGCACGTAGCGGATAACCAGCGCAGCCGTTCCGCTAAGGACACACATCCAGTGGAATTACAGCGTAATTAACAGACAGACTAAACAGAGGAGCAGCTCTTGGTCTCTCTCAGTGTTGATGGAGAAACTGTGAGTGAGTGAGGGGGCGGAGCTGTGTGAGAGGAGAGAGATGAACACTGGTATGCGTTATGTGGCGCAACTTGACCCTATATTGATATAAATGGTATTGTCTATAAGGCCTAGTCCACACGGACCCATGTACTTCTGAAACTGTGTATTATTCTATGTGATTTGGCTGTTTGGCCACACGCAACCGCACATTTGGGCCCCCGAAACCGCAACGGTTGCGTGTAGATAGGATAACTGCAGTATTTTATTACCTGTCTCCATTGCATGACATCAGAGCGACGGTAAATAGCTCTTTTCTAACTAACTACTAAAATCCCACATCCAGTGTTAAATGTATCTTAACTATATTTACAATGAAGCTTGATTCTGCACTCTGCACTTAGCCCGTATGTGAATGTTTACCATTGCTATGGCAACAAGTGACAGCTGACGTTAGTTAGTTAGCTTAGCTCAATCGTCCGACAAACAATAACCCATAAAATTATAATTCAAGATATTTAAACAAAAGCTACCAACAGTTATAGTCCTTACAACCTTAGCCAATGTGTTGTCACAGGTTAGATTAAAATTAAATTAAAGTAAGAACAACTTAAATCCCAGAGGAACTATGCTAGCCTTAGTGACAGTTGCATCCACTCGTATGCAGTTACCTTACATTACAGTTCCCTCAAACAATATCACGAACCACAATACAAACTAAACAAATTATCTAAAAACTAGTAAATCCCTGTGCACAGCAGTGCAGTGCTTCTTCTAGGTGCCAGCTGGTGCAGAATAAATCACAGTCAAAAGTTCAAAAACATTTTTTCAAATACCTGTCAGACCTTCTCCACCCTTACACCCCCACCCGTGCTCTACGCTCCTCCTCAGCTGCTCTTCTGTCTGTCCCTAATTTCAAACTGACCACTATGGGTGGCAGAGCCTTCAGCTGCTCTGCACCCAGACTCTGGAACTCTCTGCCCCCCCATATCCGTCAGATTGACTCCATTGGACAAATCACAGCTTAAAACCCATCTGTTCAGACTTGCCTATCCGGTTTAATTTTCTGTCATGTATTTTATCTATTTTTAATGTTGTATTATTGGTATTCTTGTATATTTTTATTGTAAGGTGTCCTTGGGTGCTCAGAAAGGCGCCAACAAATAAAATTTATTATTATTATTATTACTATTTATATGGTTCACACTCTACCTCGAAATCAGAGTTGAGACTTGTCAGATGATGAACTGTGCAATTGTAAAGTATTTTCTTGTATCACTGTTTTGATATCTATTTCTATTTATATTGTATGCACTCTCCCTTTAATATTACAGCTAGGTTATGTATTTTGTATTTGTTTCTGATTGATTGATTGATTGGTTGATTGTCTGGTTGTTACTTGCCCTGACTATTTAAGCACATACCTGATGACAATCAAGAGCGAATCTGATGAAGCAACATGCGAAACGCGTTGTTCGCTCCTTTTGTTTTTAAACATTTTTGAATAAACTCTGTGTCAATCCTGATATTCTAGTGTGCGCTGGAAGTTTTTGAACTTTAAACAAATTATCTATTAAGGGTAGCCTAGCCTACTAAAATCCAAAGGTGCTTAGGTGACATCCACCCACCTGAAAGAATAAATGAAAACAAACGGTGGTTTTGCAGTAGCTTTACTCTAGGTGTAACTGCCAACTGAAGAACGCAGCGCAAACCAGCCATTTATATACCCAAATTTGCTCTCATGACTTTACTCAAATCAGTTATGTTTTCAATTGAATGAGGGTATCTGTATGGTATTTGTAAAGATACAAAATCGATATCATATGCATAAAATAATGTAACAATTGAGTGGGTAGATACACATAAATGCCCTATATGTCACGCTAACTTGTGAGCGTGCTATCTGCTCACTTTGGATGGCATATCCAGCTGCTTGACCTAACGACCAATGAAGGAGGCTGCTCCTGTTGCTAGCTACCCCAACTACACTACCACGAAAGCAGCGACGGGCCTGCCAACAGAGATTCTGGATCCGGCCGGGTCGGACCTCCGCTGGCATGCCTGTCGCTGCTTTCGTGGTAGTGTAATTGGTTCGTTCGTGGTTTTTATTTTCCGCACTTCCCTATTCCGGTATTGACTCTTCTGATTGGTTAAAATGGCCCATTGCCACATACTGCTTTGGCATGTGTATTACATCACTTGGTAGCGGGTTTTGCGGTTTCGTGTGGATATCATATTTTTTTATCAGACCACTCGTGTGGATGAATTTTTTTGGAAACCGGAGCCCGAAAAACTTTTTCAGAAGTACACGGGTCCATGTGGACTAGGCCTAAATGTATATCCTGCTTGAAAATACATTGATATATTGTAAAAAATTGATATACCGCCCAGCTCTATGGTGGAGTTTAGCAGCATGCCATGAGACAATGTGTTAAAGGCCTTAAGTCGAAGAAAAATGTGTTTGAATGTGTTCTAAATCACTCATATTACCCATTACACAGTGATTAATATTTATGTATTCCACAGTAATTCTAATGGGTTACAGTTAATGTTGTGGTAAAAGACATTTTGCACCATGAGTTTAGTCAGATACAGTTAGTAACCTCCCATCTGTGTGGATATTAGAATGTCTGACTAAAAGTTGTGCTCATGTAAAATAAAGAGCACTTCCTGGTTCAGAATTAATCTCTTTACCTTATTCTTGCAATTGAGAAACCTAAGTTCACAATGTATATTTTTATAGTTCAATGAAATACAAAAAAAACGGGTTGTAAAATGTTTACTCTACTACTTACTAAATGCTCAAACAACAACCAAAAAAGTTATGTTAAACTAACAAATTCCTGTCAGACAAGGGTCATGTGACACATTTATTTTATTAATACTGAACTCAAAACTTTAATGTTACTGTACTGTACTAAACTACAAGTTTTGAGTGCAAGCTGTTTCCAAAATTTTTTTAAGTTGAGTGAGCAATTGGGGTTAACAGTACAGTTAGTCATGTAATAACTTATGAACATAATGTGTAATGTTATGTTGTTTGCCATTATGACATTAATCACAGCTAGCAGCAACCCAGCTCGCTACCATAAGCTAGTGTTAGCCCTCTTCTGTATAGCACAAGGCAATTTTTTTAGTCTCTTCGGGGACCGAAGACTACACATTAAATTGACGGTTTATTTCATGGCAAAGAAACTTGTAAAACACGCTTAAACATGTACAGGCTGTCAGTTCTCCCACATCAATTTAAGTGAAAACACAAGTGGATGAACCACCTTTGCAACAAAGACTGGAGCAGGACATTTCACAGTGGTAATTTTTTTTTTTTTTTATTTTGTAGCGGTATTGCATTTCAGCTGTAACGTGCTAACTGTAACTTCACTGGACCACAGATGATTTTAGTTTTTTTTAGTTTTAGTTTTTATTCACACATCATCCAGGAAGTACAATACAATACATGGTGTATACAACAAGTATTTTTACACAGTCGGCTGTGTGAAAAGGGTCACCCCAAGGAAGCTATTTAAAACTTTTAATAGGGGGCCCGGTTTTCCATGAATATAGGATATTGGCCAGATATCCTTATAATATGGACAACATACAGATAGATAATAGACACACAATAAACAACAGACAATCTCAGTATTATGGTTACATTGGATTTGATGCGAAGTACAGTAGCAATGTTAACCAAGAGAAATTAATAGATGCAATAAGATACAGGTATTAATACAATTATTAATCAGCACATTAAACATACATTGCTAGGAGTTGAATTTTTAGTTTTGCCTTGAATATGGAGATGGAATGTGACATTTTTAGTATTTCATCAAGCTCATTCCAAATCTGTGGTCCTCTGCACACAATGCTGAAGCTAGTACATTTTAGTCTTTGTTTCTTTCCAGTGATTACATTTTCATTCCTGGTGGTATAGGTGTGCCTAGGAGCACAGATTGGGATGAGGTCACATAGTTTATGGTTTAGTTTGTGGACAGTCTGGTACATTACACAAGCATTCTGAAAGTAGTTGTACTCACTAAGCCTCAGAAGATTGTAGCGGTGGAAAATCATTTTAGTGGGAGCGTTAAACTCAGACCATGTTAAGGCACGTATGACTTTTGTAAATAAGTTGGAATTGTGTTACACCATATGATATTGCAGTATTGTAAGTGAGGTTCAAACAAAGATTTGTACAGAATGAGAAGTGCAGAGAGTGGAAGATAATGTCTCAACTTAAAGAACGGAGCAGCATATTTAGACAGTTTAGTTGTGAGATCATCAATATGTCTTTTAAAATTAAGGAACTCATTAATGTGGATCCCCAGGAATTTTGTAGAGCCGACTCTTTCAATGTTTTGTCCGTTTATTTTTGGGCAAATTTGTTTAATGTCTTTTTCTTTATGAGAGCGGAACACAATGTAGTTTGTTTTATTGATATTCAGGGAGCGTTTGTTGCATTTAAACCATGTGTCTATTTTCACTAACTCACTATTTATGATTTGTTCAAGTGTATTTGGATTTTTGTGGGAAAAAAACAAGTTTGTATCATCGGCAAATAATACTTTATGTAGTATGGACGAGGAATTAACAAAGTCATTCATGTATAAGCTGAAGAGGAGCGGCCCTAAGATGGAACCCTGGGGAACTCCATGATTGATGGGTTTGTATGATGATTTGTGGTTGTTAATGAAAACATATTGATGTCTTCCGAACAGGTAGCTGCGGAACCAGTCTAGCGCTAGGCCTCTAATAACATAGTGTTGTAGTTTATTGATTAGGATGTCAATCTTAATGGTATCAAAAGCTTTGGACAAGTCCAAAAAAATGCCAATACCGTAGTCACCTTTGTCAATTGCATCATGGATTTTATCAGTTAAGTCAAGTACTGCCATATATGTAGTATTTTCCTTTCTGAATCCGTACTGGGATGGGACAATGATGTTTAGCTTGTCAAGATAGCTGCTGAGTTTGTTGTAAACTACTCTTTCCAGGACCTTGGAGAGAGTAGGCAAGATTGATATTGGTCGGTAGTTGCTCAGATCGTTCTTATCCCCAGATTTAAAGACTGGTGTGATTCGTGCAATTTTTGCCATTTGGGGCACTACGCCAGAGAGTAGAGATAGATTGATACAGTGCGTAAGAGGTGCAGTAATTATGTTGGAGATGCTTTTCAGAATTTTACTAGAGATTCCATCTGTTCCAGCTGAGTTTGAACTCCTCATATTCATGATTATTTTATACACTTCATCACAGTTAGTTGGATTCAGGAAGAAGGAGCCCAGGTAGTTACCTGGTAGATAGTCTTTAAAAGAGGCATCCTGAGGCTGACTGATTTTACTGGATATGTTGCTACCAATGGAGACAAAGTAGTCATTGAATTTGTCAGCAAGACTATTATTTCTGGTGACATTGCTTGTATTGTTATCATGGCCAGGGAACACAGGAGTTTTTTGGCCTCTGTTCAAGACCTTGTTTAGTAGTCTCCAAGATTTCTTGGAATCACCCTGTGATGCGTTTATCATTTCTGTGTAATAATTACTCTTCCTCTTTCTGATAATATGTGTAAGTTTATTTCTATAATTAATATATTCATTTTTATTATTATAATTAGGTTTATTTATGTATCTTTTGTATAATTTATTTTTATGCTTAATAGATTTTAATATGCCCTTAGTGATCCATGGATTTTGATTAGTTGTGCTGCATATGATAGTTTTCTCAGGAATGGTCCTTTGAATAGAGTCAGTTATTTCTTTGGTCAGAGTCTCAAATGCAGCATCAGTATCAGCATCATTGTATATTCTATACCATGCCTTGGCCTGCAGGTCCTCACTCAGACGTTGTATGGTTTCTTCATTGAGTATTTTTATTTTTATTTTATGGCAAGTGGGTGAAGGCCTAGCAGGAAGGTCAATAAATAATACAATAGGGAAATGATCAGAAATCTCAGAGAGTACAGTTCCAGATACAAGTGTAGAGTTTTGAATATTTGTGATGAAATTATCAATAATCGACTTAGTTGTGTGAGTGACTCTGGTATAAGTATTAATCGTGGGGAAGAAGGATGAAGAATGTAATGTATTTATAAAGTCATTCTTAGCTGCATCATCCCTGGAGAGGTCAACATTGAAGTCGCCAAGGAGGATACAACTTTTGTTTTTTTTTGTTTATAGAAAATAATGCTTCCTCCAGTTTGGCCCTAAAGATTTCAAGATCAGCGTCTGGGGGACAATAGATCACACCGATAATAAGGTTTTTCCCGTTTTTACCGCTTATTTCAACAAAAAGGGAGTCACTGTGATTGTCTGCTATGACAATGTCATCGCAAATGTTCACATTGTATGTGGAGGAGATATATAGGCACACGCCACCACCAGATCTGCCACATCTGTTCTTGGTAAACAGCTTATAGCCATTAAGTTTTAAGATGTCAGTGTATGACCTATCGTTCAACCAAGTTTCACTACAACCAATTACATCAAAGTTGCAACCTGTGTTTGTAAGGAGAGTAACTAGATCATCATGGTGCTTGTTCAGGCTCCTGATATTTAAATGCAAGAAAGAACAATTGTTTATATTTGTTAAATGTTTTAGTTGCTCAGGAATATACTGATTACAGCTTATATTTCTATGATAGTCAATACACTGTGTCACCTCGTCTCCTTCGCTGTCTAATTCATTAAATGCCATGTACAAGGTAACTAGTGTGGTTTACTGAGATCCTGCAACAAAGACACACACTTAAGAACATGGACATATACAGTACAGGCCAAAAGTTTGGACACACCTTCTCATTCAATGCGTTTTCTTTATTTTCATGACTATTTACATTGTAGATTCTCACTGGAGGCATCAAAACTATGAATGAACACATGTGGAGTTATGTACTTAACAAAAAAAGGCGAAATAACTGAAAACATGTTTTCTATTCTAGTTTCTTCAAAATAGCCACCCTTTGCTCTGATTACTGCTTTGCACACTCTTGGCATTCTCTCGATGAGCTTCAAGAGGTAGTCACCTGAAATGGTTTCCACTTCACAGGTGTGCCTTATCAGGGTTAATTAGTGGAATTTCTTGCTTTATCAATGGGGTTGGGACCATCAGTTGTGTTGTGCAGAAGTCAGGTTAATACACAGCCGACAGCCCTATTGGACAACTGTTAAAATTCATATTATGGCAAGAACCAATCAGCTAACTAAAGAAAAACGAGTGGCCATCATTACTTTAAGAAATGAAGGTCAGTCAGTCCGGAAAATTGCAAAAACTTTAAATGTGTCCCCAAGTGGAGTCGCAAAAACCATCAAGCGCTACAACCAAACTGGCACACATGAGGACCGACCCAGGAAAGGAAGACCAAGAGTCACCTCTGCTTCTGAGGATAAGTTCATCCGAGTCACCAGCCTCAGAAATCGCAAGTTAACAGCAGCTCAGATCAGAGACCAGATGAATGCCACACAGAGTTCTAGCAGCAGACCCATCTCTAGAACAACTGTTAAGAGGAGACTGCGCAAATCAGGCCTTCATGGTCAAATAGCTGCTAGGAAACCACTGCTAAGGAGAGACAACAAGCAGAAGAGATTTGTTTGGGCCAAGAAACACAAGGAATGGACATTAGACCAGTGGAAATCTGTGCTTTGGTCTGATGAGTCCAAATTTGAGATCTTTGGTTCCAACCGCCGTGTCTTTGTGAGATGCAGAAAAGATGAACGGATGGATTCCACATGCCTGGTTCCCACTGTGAAGCATGGAGGAGGAGGTGTGATGGTGTGAGGGTGTTTTGCTGGTGACACTGTTGGGGATTTATTCAAAATTGAAGGCACACTGAACCAGCATGGCTACCACAGCATCCTGCAGCGACATGCCATCCCATCCGGTTTGCGTTTAGTTGGACGATCATTTATTTTTCAACAGGACAATGACCCCAAACACACCTCCAGGCTGTGTAAGGGCTATTTGACCAAGAAGGAGAGTGATGGAGTGCTGCGGCAGATGACCTGGCCTCCACAGTCACCGGACCTGAACCCAATCGAGATGGTTTGGGGTGAGCTGGACCGCAGAGTGAAGGCAAAGGGGCCAACAAGTGCTAAACACCTCTGGGAACTCCTTCAAGACTGTTGGAAAACCATTTCAGGTGACTACCTCTTGAAGCTCATGGAGAGAATGCCAAGAGTGTGCAAAGCAGTAATCAGAGCAAAGGGTGGCTATTTTGAAGAAACTAGAATAGAAAACATGTTTTCAGTTATTTCACCTTTTTTTGTTAAGTACATAACTCCACATGTGTTCATTCATAGTTTTGATGCCTTCAGTGAGAATCTACAATGTAAATAGTCATGAAAATAAAGAAAACGCATTGAATGAGAAGGTGTGTCCAAACTTTTGGCCTGTACTGTACATACACTCATCCATTCTGAAAACGGCCCAACAGACATACACACATATACCCACACACTCAGACACATAAAAACATTCTGTGGACGTTACCAACTGTATTGTCACAGAGCAGACAAACAAACAAGGAGGGCCTCGTCCTACCCAGTCAAGCCAGTAGTATTTAGGCCAATTCCCAAGCCAAAAATAAGAAAATAGATGTGAAGGAGAGAAGAAAGTGGGGGAGTGATAAGATAGGGAAAGAAAGAGAGAAAGAAGATCATTCACCGTCTTCCAGGTTCGGCGGTTGTCATGACAACAGAGAGAGACGCGTTTTTGGTAACGTCATCATCACGCGTCTGTGTTTACCGTTGTGGGGAGGCAGCATGCTGCAGCGTTGACAGACAGTTCCTCCTGGAGTTCAGGAATAATGTTTTCATCTCCTCCACTCAGCCAGTAAGTTGTTCGAGGGTTCCTGTACAGTTTACCGTCGATGTAGAGCTTGTCAATGAACAGACGAGCGGTCTTTTTGGCTTTCCTCGTCTGTTCATGATCTCCGGCGGGAACTGATTGCTTATGGAGTAGTTGGAGCCTTTTAGCTCTTTGCCCCTCGACATGACGGCAGACTTCATCTTTGAGTCAACAACTTTAGCCACAATGGGACGGGGCCTCCTCTAGTGGTCAGTTTTGGTCCTCCCAAGGCGATGCACCCTGGAGAAGCGAACAGCTCCGGCGTCCTCAGGCTTCATTTTCAAGTCGTTGACAAGGAATGACCTAAGAAGTTCTTCTGATTTCTGGTGAGTTTCGTTTTTTGTTTCTGCAAGTCCGTGTATAATGATGTTATCCCTCATACTTCGGCACTGCAGATCAAGAATGGAATTTGCCATGTTGATTTTGTCTTTTTGGAGTTCGGCTGTCAAATGTTTGAGGTTGTTTACTTTGGTCCGAAGTGACGCATTGTCGGCCTTTAGCACCTCGATGAGTGAGTTGTTAAACTCCAAAGAGTGCTTTAGTTCTTTGACATCTGTTGTCAGTTGCTCGAGTAAATCAAGCTTCTTGAGTTGTAGTTTTATAGATGTTATGGACTCACTGATGTCACAGGATTCCATTTCGCTTGAGCTCGGCTTAGCTCGGGTGTTTTTGGCCTCAGATTTGTTGTTAGGCATAACGCTTCTGTGGTAAAATGCGTCAATGTAGGCTTCCAAATCCTCTATCGGCTCATCAACAGGCGAATCCAGTTTGATTTAGGTTCTGATCACTGCTCAAACTAGATGTGATGGCATAATTGGGAGGTTTTTTGGCACGGAGTACAGCTCAGCACTTCGTGTGATCGATTTGCCATTTGTTAAAATCTAAACTGGACATGTGAAGTATTTTCTTCTAGATCTTGCCATCTGAGATGGTGGCTGAGACCGCATGTTCTTTGTTCTTCGAACAAAGAACACCCATTTGGGACTCATCTCCACAGGGTGCCTCACTGTCACACCTAAGTGAGAGACCAAAATTTAATTGGACACTCCTTTAACAGTGACATGTGACTCTGACAGTCTGACAGGCTCTCTGCTCCTACAGTTCTGAAGAGGTAGGACATCACACAAACACAAGGTTTGCAACTAACTTTCCAACAACAAGAGAGCCAAGTTGAGTTAGCACCACAACGTCTAAGGGGGTGATCACACAGAAATGCGACGCTAGAGATGCGGACGCTTCAAAGACGCTTGATATGCTGGAAGCACTTATTCAATGCGCGCTAGCTACTGGCGTCTGACACTCAAAAAAGTTGAAAATATTTTAACTTTTCAGCGTCTACGCACGTCTAAAAATTCGTGTCTAAAAAGAAGCGTCTACAAAAACGCACGCTTAAAAAGACACCAGAAAAATGCCCATCTAAAAAGACGCTTGAACGCCAGTCAGACGCGCCATATCATAGGAAAACAATGGTTTTACTGGCGTCGCGTTTCTAGCGTTTCATCTCGGTGTGATCGCTCCCTAACTCTGCAAGGACACTGAGCGGCCAGTCTCCTCGGATCTGCAGCTGTGGAACAAAGATACAGCAAGGACCACACCTGGAACCACAGTTCTTTCCATCCCTATATGCCAGCTAACAGAAGCAGCATGCCACAGCATCTCTTTTCCCCTCCATCCATTCAAAGGATTGGTAATGCAACAACTGGGCATAGCATAATTGCAGTTGTACAGGCTACGCAAGACTGTTTAACTTCGTCAGTTGTGATTTAATGCTGTTCACTGAGTTATTGTTGTGATTGTTTGCAGTTAGTTATTGGTTGGTTGTTTTCACCAAAGCTAAGTGATGTTGGTTTGCTAATGTTTTACACAGTCTTACATGCAACTAAACATCCTCTGTACTAACCCAGACCCTTTTGCAACATATATCGCATACATATAGACTCAATAACAAATTGGCTTTCAACATAACTACACCCGAAGAGAAGACTCAAAGTTTTTATTCATCTCCTTTGTTTTTGTCCTGACCAGCCAAACGGTAAGGCAAACCTTCCCCGATTTGAAGCACATCTTTGATTCAGCCATCTTGTTTTTTTCTATTGTCAGCCATCTTGTTTTTAGGCCAGATGGTCCTTGTTTCACACCCAAACCTTTGTCTCTCTCTCTCTTGTGTTTGGTAGATTATTTCTTTGTTGTAACAATGCTAATAATAACTCTTATACCATTGCAATGCCTGCTTATTTCCCTTTTAAATGGTGCCACATATGTAAGGAACATGCATTTGTAGGATGAGCAGCAGAGCTAAGTTTGTGAGTTGTGTCCATGAAAAATTTGCTAAATCTTCTCTGCCAATGCCAACCAGCTTTTTTTGGCTGTTGACTCTTGTTTGGTGTTGTTTGGGGGATTGGCTGATTGAAGTCTGAAGAAACAAGACATTGGCAATTTAACAATTTATTCATTTAACAAACAGGAGCCTCAGTAGCTTGTGGTAGAACCCTACACAGCCGCAACAGCCTGGCACCTCCTCCTCACCCGAAATTTCCACATACTATGTGCCGCGCCGCGCACTGTGTAGCAGCTACACTCCCATCCTAGAGAATAGCTTCCTTTCCACAGTGTGGGCCACACTTCTGGAGTGTCCCAGAAGCGCCACGGTGCTCCGCTTCGTCAGAGATATGCGGCAGGTTTGTTCTACAGTCTTGTCCGCTTCATCATGCCACTTCGTGTTTATGTTGTTCTCGTCAGAGCCCTGCTTGTCGTGTGTTCTCGCGTGTGCGTCAAGGACGTCTGGCGTCAAAAGCGCCCTCACGTGGACTGGTGGGGAATTACGCAATTAATTGCAATTAATTTATTTTAATTGAGTAATTTCTTATCAACAATTAATTGATAATCGATTAATTGTTTGCATCCCTTCATTTTATGGTTTCTTTGTGGGGTTTGACTGAGTAAAAAAAAAATATTTGTTTCATGTGTCAAACCACTACAAAAGATATAGGCCTATTTTGTTTGTTGAAGACAAGAAGAAAATATTGAATCTGTTTACATTTCGTGCTGCTGAACCACCGATAAGCTTTTTGGATACTATTTAAATAAAAACAAACCTTATGGGACAACTTGGATGCATTCTTTTTTTTTTTTCTTTCTTAATGCTGTGCAAATTATCGGATCGGACTCTGTATCGGACTTGGTTTCAAAGTAAAGGACTCGTATCGGATCGGATGCAAAAAAAATGTGATCGAGACATCCCTAAAAAGTACTCTAAAAACATCCTCTGTGACTGTTGTAGTCTACTACATTTCATTAGATGGTTCTGACTCATGCATTAGTGTAAAAGCAGGATTTGACTGTTGTAGTTGGTTGAGGTGGAGCTCATCTGCTGATAAGTTTCTCCATTAATCGATTGATTGATTGGTTTGTAAAAATTTTGGAAACAGAGGGAGATAGCGTCACACTTCCCCAGAGCCCAAAGTGACACGTTCATAATGTTTGTTTTGTCCAACCAACAGTTCAAACCTTGACATAAAAATGATTAAATAGTAAAAAGTAAAACAAAACAACTCACATTTCTCAAGCTGGAGCCATGAAATGTTTTTGCATTAAAAAACAACTTAGATGATTATCGCATGGCGCTAAAATCCTGCCAAAACTACACAAACAAGAAACACAATGTGGTTTGCAAATATAAAACATAATTCACAAACTAATGTGTTTAGTTTTGCAAATGCAAAATGTACCTATCAAACAAATACACAACATATTTCTAATAATAATAATAATAATAATAATGATAATACATTTTATTTATACAGCGCTTTTACAGCTCTCAAAGACGCTTTACATTTAAACAAAGAAAAGAAGTACATACATATGCGAAGAGATAAACAGAAGACAAGGACGATAAACAACAACAAGGTGCAAAAGCATAGAGCTAAACACAGAAATAAAGAAAAAAGGGGCTATGTGAGAAACAGAGAATGAAAAGCTAATGTTTAAAGGTTAAAAGCGGATTTGAAAAGGTGGGTTTTAAGGAGTGACTTGAAGGTGGATGGATATGGACAGTCACGGATGTGTATAGGGAGGGTGTTCCAGAGGGAGGGGGCGGATACATCATGCTTCAGAATAAACACAGCATGTCTTACAAGTACAAAAAGTATGTTCTACAAAGACAAACAATATATTCTATGAAGACAAAAAAAATGTCACACAGCATGCCTTACAAGTACAAAAAAATCTATCTTACAAGTAAAAAAAATCTGTGTGATTTTTGGCATGTTTTTTTCCGCCGTGAATGATATGAAGATTTTCTCACAAATGTCCCAACCTCCACAACAGCAGGAGGTGCTATGAGGCAATTGAGGCTATGAGGCACTGTGGGAGGGAGTATTTTAGGATGACAGCACTGTGCCCCGGCCTCTCAACTTGACCCCTCTGCTGTGTTTGAGGTGTTGGCTGGTTAGAGCCTTTTGGATATTTTTCGTGCAACTGTCGGACAAATAATAAGGCTTGCTATGCAGTCCGTTGTACTAACAGACCGTCCAAGACCCCAGTGCTCCAGTTTTTTGGTGAGTGAAATTCTGCTATCATTTTATTTATACGTTAGTGCTAATTAGCAGGTGTCATTGTTTGCATGTTTCTGTAACTATGGCTGTTTGTCTTGCTTGTTAACTTAGCTCGCTTTCTAGCTTTCTAGCCTGTGAAGGGGCAAATGAAAAACAGAAGTGTTAGCATTTAGGGATATAATACTTTTGAACAAAGGATGCCTGTCTGAGGTTGGAAAATAAAGCTCGACCATGTTAGTTAGCTAATGTTATGTTATGTTACCAATACAGTTGCAATACGGGCAATGTATTATTAAGTTAATGTTAATGGTAGACTTGGGAGGGTAAAAAGTTGTGAACTGTGTGCAGTTACAATAAGGTGTATGTGTGTAACTCGAAAATATTGTCACATTTCAGCATGGTTTAAGAAATAACATTATTCTAGCTACATGCTGTGTTGTTGGTTAAGCTGGAGTCTATTAATGAGGCTATATGGCAAGTTAATGTAAAATGTTTGATGGTCCATAAACTCAGACTTTATTTTTATTAACATTATCTCAAAAACAAACATTTATAAAAGCAAAATTATAACAGTCCAGAAACTGTGATTGTGATCAGCTGTAGGTAGAAACATTAGGCTCGTTCGAGATGAACTGCACCTCGCCTGAAAAGTAGACGAGAGCAGGCGGCTGCAGCGGGGGGCAGTGACAAAAAGCTGCGGTGAAGTCGGACAGTTTCCCGACAGTTTCCAGCAGCCTTCAGTCTGTACAGGAAGTCACAGACATACTAACATCCTGTCTGGAATGATGTCAGTTCATTAAAAAAGTGATCAGACCCATATATCAGTTTGTTTTCACCATCAGTCACACAACATGTTTTCTGTTCACAGAATAAACCCTCAGATCAGACAAATACAATCTTAATCTCTAAAATTCAACAAAAATGAGTCGTTTATCTAAAACGTCATATTGTTGAGTCGACATCTGAACCAATCAGCTGTTAGATCAGGTGAGAGCCAGGCAGTGCAGTCGGTGGAGAGCAACTGCAGCGCCTGACTCTACAAACTGCGGCCGCCTCGCTCTCGCTGCTTTATCGCCGTCCACTTTTGTAATACCTCAGAGCAAGTTGTGATGAAGTTGGACACAAAACTAACCGGCATGCATTGTGCGCCGATCGCCGGTGATCGAATCTGCGCAGGACTGGCTCATCTCGAACGAACCTATTGACAGCTTCTCCACTGCTTACAGAACTTAATACATCTAATTTTATTTCAGTTGTTTGTTACGTAAGTGAATGTGGTATGACAAAACTATTTGACTGCCACATATGAAAAGTAAGTGTAAACGTTAGGGTTAGAATATGAGGGCTGTGATGTGCCTACCACCACTTTTAAGCTAAAATAAAGTGGTGACCTGTTGAACATTTAAGAAAATGAAGTTGTAATGTTAAAAAAAAAGTCTGTGAGGGAGGTAACCTAACACATATTTCTTTACATGTCGATTTGTCTGTATAAAGTTTTTATCTAGGTTATGCAGACCGGCTGGACCAGTGGATGCTCAACATGAGGAGACTGAACTGGACTCCTAATAAGACTTCACATCCGTGCAGTAAACACTTTTTGAGTCATCACTTTACTTTAAAGGATAACTTCGGTATTTTTCAACCTGGGCCCTATTTCCCCATGTGTATGTGTGCTTATCATTCATAGGTAGAACTTGTTCTAAAATTGGTTCACTATTGAGGGAGGCGGATGCAGCCGTGAAACGAGCTAAAACGGTAACGGGGGCAAATGCGTCCTGTGTAAGTTTGCGCATTAAAAGTGCTTTTTTTCGCCACTGACCGGTTCAGATCGCCAGTGTTATCTCTGTAAAGAGCATAGGATCCTTTTCCTTGACTTTTCAAGTGCTTTTAATACTATCCAGCCCCCCATACTGAGAGACCGGTTGGAGGGGATGGGAGTAGATCGCTTCCTGACCTCCTGGATAACAGACTACCTGACAAGCAGCCTCAGTGTGTCAGGCTTGGAAGAAGTCCTGCCACATACAAAAATACTCAGCTATTGTGGCTTGTATCAGCAGCAATCAGGAACGGGATTAAAGGGACTTTGTGGATGCCTTCAGGAACTGGTGCAGTTAATGCTGTCTCCACCTGATCACAGCCAAAGCCAAGGAGATGGTGATGGATTTCAGAAGAAAGAGGTCACACCATCAACCAGTCTCCATACAGGGGGAGGACATTGAGGTGGTGCACACCTACAAATATCTGGGGGTCCTCCTGGATGATAAACTCGACTGGTCTTCTAACACTGTAGAGCACTTGTTGGGCCCTCTACGGGAAGGGGCAGAGATAGGCCTGTCGTGATATGCAATAAGTCAGTTAATTGCACAGTAAATTAAAAGGGAGATGGTAACTTTTCCAGCCGCGATTAATTGCCATATTCATGTGTGTTTGTTTTCCTCGTGTCTCTCCACCAAAGAGACTGGACGACAAGAGCGTTCACTGCTGTGCATCGTCTGGCACCCAGGTGAGTTGGTTCATTAGCGTAATGAACAGAGGTAAAGCTTTTGTCATCGAGTGTCTTTGTCTCTCTGGGGGAGGCAGGGCTATGGGCTACACACACACACACACACACACACACACACACACACACACACACACACACAGTGCGATCTTCGTGAGGGGGAGATGAGGCGGAGAAAAAAAAAGAGAGTTGAGCATAAGAGAAAGACATGGAACTTGTTCCTAAACCAAATGCCACAGCCCCTGTGTGGGAGTGTTTTGAATTTAAACCAAATGACAGAGAGGAGCTCAGAAATTTGGACGAGCCAGTATGCCGGGTTTGTTCCAAAACCATCTCAACGAGAGTCTATTTTTTTGTATGTATTTATTTATTTTAATATTTTTACATGTTATTTCGGATATTTAAATTTTCTTTTTTGCAGTCCTTAATATTCTTGTTAAATAAATGTTTATTTCTCTTTAAACGTGTGTACTTGCATCATTATGCCTTTATTATCATTATATAAGTTTAAAAAATGGTCTAAAAACAGCAAAATTACAACAATAATAAAAATGTGCTAGAGCTTAGATCGGGTCCAAAAAATCCAGCCCGATCCCACCCGAATCCGTGCATGCTCTGTCCGAGCCCGGCCCGTCCCTTTAACTGTAATTATGAGCCGTAGCCCAGTTTAAACCCGACTTTTTTTAAGGATAAGAATACGGACATTGAAGGCTGACTCTCGTCTTTCTTTCCATGGCAACCTTTGTCATGTGCCTCTTAAGTGTCAAGGTCCCCGTCTTTTTGCTGTCATATACCAGCATTGTGCTGCACTTGGTACACTCGACGAAGCCGACGCACATGTTGTCACCGTCAACAACTCACATGTGCGCAGCCAGTGGCGCGGCCAGTGGCCCGGCCAGTGGCCCCCTCAATTTCTGTTTTTTGATTTTTATCGTGGTATCGAATGAGTATCAAGAATCCTGGAAATTCACTGGTGTTGGTATTGATTACTGAAATTCTGGTATCGTGACAACCCTATTCACAACTGGACTGGATTGTGAAATGGACAATTTTATTTTAATTTAATCTCTATTTATGCACTTATTTTAATGTATTTTATTTTGTTATTTGTTTTTATGAGCTGCTGGACAGCTAAATTTTTTGGGATAAATGAAGTTATTTCTATTCTGTTCTATTCTCTATTCTATCAACAACACCAGGAACATATGTAATACAATGTGATTAAAGGAATTAATTAAATAATGTGACAGCACAGTGACAGTACAGCTGTGAATCAAGGAAAAGGTGAACTGTCACAAGACAAGTTTGCAAAATGAAGCAACATACTGTAAGTTTAGTAACAAGTATAAATTACAGTAGAAATGGTTGACACGAGAAACCACAATATAAAAATAATACTTAATGTATAGCTTACAGTGCTTCGTGCGGCAGTGAGTAAAGTCCAAATCCGAGTGTGGGTGAAGGAATAAAAGCTGCCTTTACAATTAAAGTGAGGATAGTGCAACAGTCAGTGAAAAAGCTATTGCATCTACATAATGGAGTTAAGGTGTAAAATATACAGGAGCCATTATTCATTATAAGTCCTTGTGTTTGATACAGTTTATATGTAGCAAGGTCACAGTTTGGGTGAAGAAGCTGTTCAAAGTTTATTAATGTAAACAGATTCTTGATTTACTTTGGTAACTCTGAAACAGACAATAAGGCAACCTGACAGTGTTTGAATGTAAATTTGCACCAGTAACATCCTCTCTCTAAGTAAGTAATGTTCTTGGAACAACACACTGATATTGACTATAATTAAAGCTGCAAGCAGCGATGAATGGGCCCTCGCACCTTTGCACAACTCAGGGGTGCTGACAGGATGCTGGCTGATGCCCACATTAATTTCTGTTAAAGTAAAAGTAAGACCATGCACTCAGGAGTGAGACAGTATATTTATAAAGTGTGGCCGTTGGAATGACCTATTTCACATTTCATACCACTTTCTCTTTCCACCGTGGGGCGCTGGAGAATGTACTAATGACACATCATGTCAACTATAGACCACAGTATGTAAATTTCAGGTAAATCAAAAGATAAAATATATATATAAATATATATATTGTATACACTATGGGCCAAAAGTTTGGAAGCAAGGGCAATACAGGCCAAACATTTGGAAGCAACTTCAAGTTTCTGTTCACAATGCCTCTCTTAAAAACCAGTATACTCAATTTTCAAAAATACAAATACAACAGTAATCAGTTTCAAGAAAGGATATATTTTTTCCACCAAAGAAATCCAGTTCAAACGAAAAACTTCAGGATTTCCAAATAACATATCACAGTTCAATTCAGTTAAATCCACACAGTTCATTAAACAAAAGAAAACTCCACCCCAGGTTTTCCCGCAAACAAGGAGGTAAAGAAAATCCACTGTTGGCTCTGACTCAGTCCAGTTTCAAAACACTAAATCAACCCGGCCCAAAGGTTCCAAATAAGGAATAATGAAACGGAAAGTAACCCCCGGCTTTTGCCAACTCGCGGGACCGTGTGTGAATGCCGTAACGCTCCGGCGTTGTTCAGGCGTGGAGGCTCCGTAGGATCCCTTGATACCCGCGGTGGGATCTCTGAGGTGAGGCCGGTGGCCGGATGGATGATATTCCACAGGGAAGCGCACCTATTTCGCGGACTTTGAGTGGTGTAAAGTGCCATGGTGGGCCCCAGGACTTCTGGCTCATTTCTCACTCGCCGGCGACTCTTGCCATACTGCCAGGAGCGGCATAATGTAGGGGCTGGTCTACCTGGGCTCAGCTGATCGAGCCATCCTACTGGCCGATAGCACCGGCGAGTGTGTCTGGAGGTACCTCAGTGTCTGGAGGCGAGCAAGCCATCAGCTGACTGTCTTATAAAAAGAATATATTTATAAAATATACAGGATCACCACACTTTATATATTTGCAAGCGGAGGCAACAGTGAACAACATAGATGAAAAACCTGGCCATTGTTGTTGTTCTGATTCCTCCGATCTTTTATTACAGATTCCGATTTTGTAAAAATAACATGATCGGCGCCGATACCTGATCTGAGGTTCGGATCGGGACATCCCTAGTACTTTTACTTGTAATGACTTACGTACATTTTACTGATTACACTTGCATACTTTAACTTAAGAAACATTTTAAATACATGAATTTGACTTGTAACCGAATATTTCTACAGGGCAGTATTAGTGACATTTACTAGAGTAAAGGATTTAAGTACTTCCTCTCCTGCTCAAACCCGGTCAGGGTGACAGACGCCACACGGGAGGCCAAAAAAAGTCACTGGGGAAACCATCTCATGGCACATGGATGCGCACAAACACTCACAGATAGTGAACTTATGTTGGGACAGCAGGCAGGAGCAGTTGTTAACGCACCGTGGCAGTGTCAAAACCTCATACAAAAAAAAAAAAAAGGAGAGTCTGAGCACAGGAAGCTGTATCAGCTCTCACAGTGGTGACTGTGTGTGTGTAACTGCCAGGCACTGACAGCGTGTCGCTGGTTGTACAGCACTATCAATACTGAAAGAGTTATTGTTAACTTAATTCACATGTGACTTTAGTTGTTCTTTTATCTCAGATATGTTAGGATGTTACATTCCTTGACATGTTTCGGCTTCCTCAGAAGTGTCACTTGGTGGTGGCTGTGACGCGTCTTTATCGGCTGATCTGTCAATCAGCCGATATTAGGGAGGCGTGACCGTCCTGTCCGCCACCTCTCCAGGATGCTGCTCCAGGTGTGGGAGAGCACCTTGTCCCTATTCATTGTCCCTGGGCCCCGCTTCCTTATTTCAATAGCCTCCCTGATCCAGCGCCGGTATTTCTTGTCCTCGGTGTGTATAACTCTGGCCTTGTCCCAGTCCATAAGATGATTTTCCCTTTTGCAGTGATCTGTTATGGCTGATTTGTAGGGTTCTTGTTGTGCCTTTTCTTTTATTGCTCTTGTTTGTCTTATTTTCGTCTCCTTCTCGCATTCCTTTTTAAGTTCTTTTTTACGTGTACTAAAGCTCCTCCCTGTCTTCCCCGATGTATGTTTTATTGCATGATTGGTATGGTATCTCGTATATGGCGTAGCATTTATTGTTTTGTTCGATCTTGTCTTTTGGGTGTACCAGAATTTGCCGTAGTTTTGTGTGTGGTTTGACCGGTGTGTTTATGTTGTGTTTCCTCATTGTTCTTTGGATGCGTTCGGTGACCCCTCTGACGTACGGTAGCGTCACCACTCCTCTGTATTCTATTTTGTTTGTGTGCTTCGTTTCTCCCACTGTGTGGTTTCTTTGTTTTTACCTGTCCTGCGCCTTTCTCTATTGCCCAATGTGGATACTGGCATGTTTTCAGTGCATCCTGTATGTGTTTCTCCTCCTGTGCTCTGTCTGTTATTATTGCTGTGCGTTCATATAGCGTTCTGACCACTCATAATTTGTGTGTTGTGGGCATAGACTGTATAAAAATATGGACATACTCACCGTGGCGTCACCCATTTCGTTTCTGAGGAGCGAGTTTGAAGCTCAAAATAGTCGGCTCTGGGCGTCGCCATCTTGGCAGTGCCTGACTCCGCCCAACTCCCAGACAATCACAAATGGGCAAAGAGGTGGACCAAAGGAAGTCTGGTTGCTTAAACACGCCCACCTCGCTCAACGCTGCTAAGTTAGCTAAGGCTAACAAGCTACGCTACTTTGGCTAGCCCTGTGGTGTTGGCTGCTACCACTTGGTGCCAGCTCCCCTGCAGCTCCCTCACGAAACTTGAGGTAAGTTGAGTTTACCTGAAACTAACCTTATACAACAAATCTTGAAACAATGATTCAGCTGTTATTGAGATTACACAATCTCAAAAAATGCTTCAACGTTTTTAAATATCTAACGTTAATTTTGGTAACGTTACGTTCATTTGCAACACTTGATTTTGTCGAGACTTGCAGACAGGGCCGGTCCAAGCCTCCATGGGGCCCCAAGCAAAATTTGATTTTGGGGCCCTCTATTACTGCCAATAATACTGATTATTGATCATTCACACACCTACTATAACTTATTTCATGTTCTACTCTGTCATTACGAATACACTTGTTAAACTAGATGTGAGAACTTTTTGTTGTAGTTAGATTGTAATCCACAGTGATTAAGGCCATGGAAGCAGACAACAGATTTGCAAACTTGCAGAAAAAGCTTTCAATTAATATTTGGCTAAGTCAGCAACTCCCCCTACTGGCCACACAGAGAATCAATACATACAACCTCAAAGAGCAGCCCAGCATGTTTTACCTATATATGGTTTTTAATCTGAAATGGTAGCAAATTCAGCTACAAGAGCAGCCGGGAGTTGATTTACACTTAATATTTAAAGTGATATAGTACTAAGTTGGATGCCGAATGTCATCTAGGCAAACTAAAAGTAACCAAATAAACCAATCATTTACTGTAAACACAATCTGCTTTATTATTTTTTGTTTGAAATAAACTGCAACACAGAGGTGACAGTGGGCACAGTGGATGGAGCAAAGGATGGAGGTGGACCTAAGATGAAAAACAACAACAAAAGCTAGTCATTTTAGATGTCAAATTACAGTTGAAAATTCTGCTGCTTATTTTCTAAATAAAATAGTACAGTTAGAGCTTGTAATAAGAAAACAATCTGCCAGTGGAACAACTGAAAATTGCTTGAGACGTTTTGAAATAATATGCATTTGTCTAAAAACATGTCCCTTTTTCATGAGATTATGCCTTATATTAAAAATTATTCATCTCAGAATATTCTGCAGTACACTGAGCAATTACAAAGGCAGTTTTGTTGTTAACTTACCAGGTAGAGCTGAGGTTGCAGCAGACACAGAGGGGACAGTGGGCACAGTGGAGGGAGCAGAGGATGGAGATGGACCTAAGATGAAAAACCTGTCCCTTGTCATATGATTATATCTTATATTAGTATATCTTAATGAGACAATTTGACTAGAAATTAAATATATATATGGTGACAGTTTTTCCCTCACCTGATTCATTAGCCTTGGCTGAACCTGAGGAGGTGGACTGCCCCTGGGCTGAGCCAGTGCCTCCTCCAAAATACTTTAACAGTGCTCCTGGGGAAGTTTCATATAACTTATGACCATAATAGGGAGTTGATGTAAAAGGAATATGTTTATTTACTCACATAAATTACTATGCTCTGCAGCAAACAATTGCAAACAACATATCTCAAACTATTAGTTAACTAAGTTAATTCGTTAACGCAAAAACATATTGCTAGCAAACGTCACCACGTTTGTAATTAACGTTAGTTGTTATTATTATTATAACATCTATGAAACGTTATCAAAAACATTGTTTTGATGCCCAAAAGTGACCCAGAATAAATATATATCTATATCTATCTATCTATATCTATCTATCTATATATATATATATATATATATATATATATTTTTTTTTTTTTTTTGCGGTATATATATATATATATATATATATATATACATATATATATCAACTTATTCAAAGTATTACACATACACAAAAACGTTAGCTTGAATAGTAAGCTATATAACCGTTAAAGACAGTTAAAGAGAAATTTCTCTAGTTTTGAACTAATGTTAGCTAGCTAATTTGCTATTATAGGCTAACGTAGTTGGAACACAATATCAACAATAATTAGGGACTTTCCTAATTTGAGGAAACTTTTCAAAATCTCCGTGACACCAAACGTTACATTACCAAGACATGCAAACATACCTTTATCTTGTTGTTTTTTCTCCTCTTCCTCTTTCTTCCTTTTTATTTCTTCTGCCCCTGAAGGGTATGTTCTTTTTTGCGACATTATCAGGCCTTCCACCTGCTCCTAGCTCCTTGGATGTGCAGTGCGCACTGCACGGCTGGAGCCTGGATGCACACGTTACTAGCGGAGCTTTGACATTTAGAGCAGAGAGGCAGTAGGAAACTACACTCTGTTAACATAATATTGTCTTTTTGTACAAGAACGTACATTTGATAATATACGAATCATCATCACTCACACATGGAAAAAAAAATTAATTTTTTCTTTTTTTAAGTGAATTGCTCTTGGGGGCCCCCTAGTGTTCATGGGGCTCTAAGCAGGTGCTTAGTTCGTTTATGCCTTGGGCCGGCTCTGCTTGCAGTAATTTGGCCAGGTTTACAGTGAATCAGCGTAACGTTTATTTAATACATATATAACATTAACGAATAATTTGAAGCAAATCAATTGACCTGAATTAAGACTTTCACGTAACTTTAGTAACGTTAGTGTTCTTTCTTACCATGAATGTTTTGTTGATGCCAAACAAGAAATTCGAGTTAGTAGCTGAATTTGCAGTGTACATAACTGGCTGACATTAAAGATTATATCCTAGAACCCACACCGCTATTGCAACCAGCGCGCATATTTATGATTTTGACATTGATAAAAGTCCAAAGGGGACTGAAATTTATCTGTAACATTAATGTTACTGTTATCACCAGCGCATTGCGAGATTAGGCTCTAGAACATGATGAAGAAATGTAGAGATTGTGAAATAAAGGCAGTGTTATACTTGTTACAAGATGTTAATTTCTTTCAGTACATCACCGGTGTTGAGGTCATGGCCACTTGAGACGTCTCCACCACGTCTGCTCCACACAGCAGAAACTGTAAGCACCAGTTTTGGCTACTTGACTTTCGACAGCTAATATTACATTGTCTTCCAAGGACAATAAGAAAGCATTTCAAAGACTGTCATTTATATTTTGATGTGTTGCTCCTTGTTTTATTTTATCCTACAGATGTGACATAATAGTATTGTCAACAAAAAGAAGTGATTTACCCTTTATATTTAACTTTCTGTTTTTCATTTCCTAAAGCATTTATTACACTCATTTTACTTTCATAGGCACAATGTGGATCATTGATGACAGCTACGTATGTCCGGCGTGGTGTCCAGAGAGCTGCGGAGACCTTGGGAAGCACCCTCAGCATGCCGGGCATCCGTGTCTGCTGGTTTGGCTGGGGTGGACTGCAGTGGAGAGGCCTTCTCTCCTTCTTTTCCTACTCCCTGCGAGGAAGAGCGGCACCAAATGTCCTCATCATCCACTGTGGCGGCAATGACATGGGGAAGGTCAGCAGTGTCAAGCTGATCAACGTGATGAAGGAGGACCAGCACCAGCTTCACCTCCAGCATCCTGGCATTAAGATAATATTTTCATCATTGGCCCAAAGGTGCAGGTGGGAGGCTGGTGGCAATCCAGCAAAGATTGATAAGGCCAGGAAATTTGTTAACAGTGTTATGGCTACATTTGTTCATAGTTCAAATGGTGCCATAATTGAGCACTCTCACATCAGACACACTCATCTCACACCTGGGAGAAATTATATGTTTTTAAGTAAATTAGTTTAATTGTCTTAAAGGCCACCTCCAAACCCAGTGAACTGCTTACAGTTGGCAGTGTCACTGCTTTCGAATTTGGCCTTTAGGACACATTTTGTTAGGCCTGAACATAGCCCAGGCTGTCATGGCTAATGTTGAGTTTTTGATATTCTTTGTTTGTTAAAAAAACAAACATCTGTAGCTATAACGCTGTTACCACCTCTGCTCTTCCTCATCCCTACAATCCCACCCTTTATCCCCTTTTCCCCCTACCACCCCATGTACTCTGCAGCTCTCTGGGCCCATGCTGGGCATGGCTGTTACCACTTTCACAGGCTCAGTCTGTTTTGACTAAAGGGGTATTGACTTTTTTTGCTATGTCCTTTTATTTAAAACATTCAGTACATTTTTAACTTGTTTAAAATTTCAATAAATTCTATTTACATTTGCACTCCTTTTGTCTTTATTACTGACTGAATTTTGTATTTCACAATCAAATCTAACTGTCAATTGAAAGGACAAGCAAATCATACACTACAGATAAAACATAAAGCATTAATGTTTAAAACTGACATTGACAAATAATTAAGCAGTCCATTTCTGTGTGGGCCTGATAATTTTAACTTTGTTCTTGAAGATAACTACGCACCTTACACCCAGCAGCAGAGCCTGAGAAGATTTTGGAGAGTAACCTTTGTTTGCTGCTCTGTTAGAAGTCTAACACAGAAGAATGCGACTGGATAAAAGGGCTCAAAGTGAAAAACAAAGTATTAGCTGGGCACAATAGTTTTGAAGCCCCCTTGTTCGCTATGTTGCCAACTCTGAGAGGGTCTTCCTCAGGCAAAGGTAACGTGGCGTTTTTATAGTGAGGCAAATCGTAATACACAATTGGCTGATTATGTTTCTTTTTTTTTTTTTTTAGCCTTACTATATAAGCCTAAATACCGAGCAATACCCACAGAACCTTCTCATATGTCACAACGTCACAAATAAATGATACCTCCTACGGAGCTTAAAACTATTCAGAGTGCAGATATTTCCTTGTTTTTCACAAAAGGAGAATAGTTTCTCATTGAATTTTCTTTGTCTTAAAGAAATGTTTAAACAAAACCAGCACAAAATATCAGCTTTTCATTTTGTTTTTACATTCTGCTAAGATAAATGCAAACTTGGGTAAATGTTAAGACATAAATGAAAACATTAAGAAACCATTAATAATTATTATATTTTGTTAATGGTTTAAATCACCACTATATTTCCAATCATCACAGGAAACTGATGAATGACAGCTTTCAAAAAATGTGCTTTTACTGTAAAGTAAATTTTGTCTGATCCATTTTATATAACAAAAATTACAACCATTACACAAAGTCAACAAGTCAAAGTCAAAGCTTGCATTCATGAAAACATTCATATTAAAAAAGGTTACAAAAAGTACACAGTAACAGTAATTATAAAACCTATGGATTAGGACGCAGTGTCAAAAACAACCTCTTTACTGTGGAGTAAACATCACATTGGCCTAGGCGTTGTAACTTTCCTCAAGTGTACTACATGAGAGAAAGATGACAGGTTAAAAACACAGGTAGAAAACACTGACTACAGCCTGTCTTGGTTAAAAGCCCACTCACCACCAAAATGATCTTATTGCTGAGTAAGTGGCTGTCATTCATAAAATAGTTTTGTGTTTAAGTTCCGTAGATATTCGACTTTATATCTGAATGTGATTTTAAATTTAACAGTGTACTACCAAGACAACTGGAGTATGAATGTACAGAATGCAATTCATCAACATTAAAATAATTGTTGCTATCAAAAGGAAACTGAACTGTTCTCAAAGCTCACTGCCACTGTGGAATCATGCTATGTTCGGCTGTCTCATTTTGAGAATATTTTTTTCCATTGGTTTTTCACAGCCAGTGTTCACTGCACAGACAGGAAGTCTTGTTTGGACTCCTGTTCTGTCTTCTCGTGTTGAGTGTCCGCTGGTCCAGTCTGTCTGGGTCACCTAGAGGAAAACTTTACACAGACAAATAGATATTAAAAGTAACATATGTGTTAGGTTATCTACTTCACAGACTCCTTTACATGCAAACAATACAACTTAAATTACTTAAATGTTCAACAGATCATTATCAATTTATTTTAGCAAAACAAAAAGGTGGTGGCCATCACAGTCCTCATATTCTGTCTGTGCATTATCTATTGTTGTGTTGCTACAGGCCTATATCCTACACTAATCTTATTAATATTTTTCATGTGACAGTCAAATTTCACATTAGTTTTTTTTTTTAGGGATGTCCCGATCCAATATTCGGATCAGTATCGGCCGCTGATATTAGCAAAAAAACGTGCATCGGCATCGGATCAGACTGCATGGAAAAATGCCGATCCAAGAACTCCGATCCAGTTTTTCATGGAATCCAATCCATGTTTTCCGGCCAGCCCAGTGCTCTGCGATTCAAGCAGTCCATTCCAGTGATCCGCTCCAGCACTTACTTTCAATCCACCAGGCCAGCATGCAGACACACAGGAAACAGCAGCACCAGGCTGGCACTGACACTACAAAAATAACTGAAAAGGAAAGGCTGCATTGTTTGTTAAATGTCAACATTATCTTGTGGTGTTAATCTATTTTTTATTTATTAGGGGGCCAAAGCACAAGTGTGTGGAGTCTTGCTGCTATTTTAATTTCAGTGTTAGAAAATAAATCAACACAAGAAATCTTTCAAATGTCTATTTATTAAGGGGCCAAAGCAGCCAAAGCAAACCAGCTATATTTTTTATTTAATGTTAATGTTCAAGTTTAAAGTTTGTTTATTTAACCCTGTTAACAATAAGCAGGTCAGTTTCTCATACCAACTGTTGTGGATCATTCTAACTAACCCCGATTAAGTAGTTCTTGTTAGAGTAATATTGCTTGATCAAACCTTTTCTAACATGACTGACAACAAAATAAGTGAGTATGTATAATACACGCTTGGATCGGATTGGTATCGGTATCGGCCAAAACTCAAGGCTGTAATATCGGTATCGGATCGGAAGTGAAGAAGCTGGATCGGGACATCCCTAGATTTTTTTAATTACGTTACACACCTTATTGTAATTTCACACAGTTCGCCACTTTATAATTTAAATACACGAGTATAGCCTTAATGTTATGTTAACGTTACACTGCTCATAAGACACATTTAACGTTAACATTGCATAACATAGCTAACTAACGTGGTGGACCTTTATTTTCAAACCTCACACAGAAGCCTTTTGTTCAAAATATTCTCTTCCTAAATGCCTAAATCCTAACACCTCTCTGTTAGGTTCTGACTTGTATGCATCCCGGATTGGCGTCTTGTTTGAAGGCTAACCGTTAGCTGGCTAGTTAGCTTGTTAACGAGCTAAGCTTGTTTTGTATTGTTTTGTCTGTTGCTCTGTAACTTGATGTGGATGTTGCTGCTGTGATACAGATCGCACTTGATCGCACATGTCCTAAATAAAGGCTTAATAGTATAATAATAAGCTGACAAGCTAGGTGGTGACCGCAGACACCGATACCCGCTAATTAGTGCTAACATATAAACATAAATAAAATAATACTAGAATTTCCTTATTTCACTTACCAAAAAAACTGGAGCACAGACTTGTTGGATGGTCTGTTGGTACAATTAATTGAACAGCAAGCCATATTACTCCAATATTTGCCTGAAAAATATATCCAAAAGGCACAAACACGGCTGAGAGAACAGGTTCAATGGCTTGAACATGGACACGAATTAGCTGAGACGATGCCGAGCAGACGGCTGAGTCTCCGCACAGTGGAGCCAGCGGCTAGTTAGCATGCTAGTTAGCCCCCCCCTGATGTCCATAGTAAATATTGGTCTGTATGTGTGGGTTTTCTGTGTATTTTTATTTTGATGTCTGAGTTGTCTGTGTGGTGAATTTTGATGACGAAAGGGTGTAAGCTTCTTATGAAGACTGATGCACTGTTAATCTTGCAGTCAAGTATTTTATACCCATACTGTGCATGGTTTTGACCGTCACCCACCCTCCCTGGAAACTAGCCTATCAGCCTTTATTGGAAAAACTTCCTAATATGAGCCAGAGAGGGCCGTGATACACCGAAGTGTGTCAAGGGGAAAGTAAGGAACAAGCAGGGGGGATTGAGGGGCAGGTGCTTAAGTCCTGAGTTATATAGCGACAGTGCATGCGGAGAAGAAGGAGGAAAAAACAAACAAACAAAAAAACAGAGGAGAAACAGGCAGTGTAGCTCATGTATTGTGGCCTTGAGGTGGTTGTGCTCCATACAGATGATCAAAAATAAACATATACACGTCTACTATACGGTACTGAAAAACAAAAACAAAAGAGAAGTCTACACTGAACACCAAAAATGTGAGAGTCTTGGTGGAGGGGGAAAGCCCGATTGTGGAGAAGAGTTGCCAGCGCAGTGTGGTAGGTTCGAGAAGCAAGTGGGCCCCTTTTAAGTGATCCCATCGGTTCTTTGCGATGCGTCACGGAGCTGAATTATCGAACATGCATGCGTGTATTTGAACCGCAGGACACCACGCAGGCCCAAGGACCCGGGGCGGCAATGGCCAGCACCCCCAGGGAGCCAGAGACACACCCCAGATGGGTGAAAGAGATAGAGGGATTAGGGGTTACGTTATTAACAGAAACACGTTACATATTACACAACAGTCTTTCTTGAGTTGTAATATTCATATGTACAGGTGGCATATGCTCACAGGCTGAGTGGCACTATACAGACAGGTTTAGTGAGTGGATAAATGGTGACCATTTTTCTGTAAAGTATGTTAATCGGTTTCTGTGGCCAGCAGATATTTTCTCCAGCGAAATATGTTCTGCAAGGAGATTCAGCCAGTGGTTGATGTTGAGGGTCTGTTTATCTTTCCAGTTGACTAGAATTGTTTTCTTGGCGATGGCGAGAGCTACAAGAAGAGAATTGCAGTGGCTGTTTGGGAGGTCGATTGTCATCAGGTCACCAATTAAGCACAGGTTGGGAGATAATGGGATCCTGCAGTCCAAAATGGAGGAGAGTTTTTGAGTGACTGTTGACCAAAAGTGCTGGACAGGTGAACATAACCAGAGTGCATGAAAGTAGGTGTCTGCAGTGTTCTGAGTACACTGAGTGCATATGTCAGATTGACTAAAGCCCATTCTATTCATCTTTTGTTGGGTGATGTGTGTTCTGAGGAGTACTTTAAATTGGATAAGTTGTATATTAGTGTGACTTGTCATCTTGAATGTATTTTTGCATATCTGAGTCCAGAAGTCAGGGTCCGGTGATACACCCAGCTCCTTTTCCCATTTTAAAATTGGTAAATGTATAGAACTGGTCTCTGACAGTAATTTATAAATCTTAGAAAGGTTCTTCTTATTTCTCGGAGAAAGCTTTGTAATATGTTTGGCAAATTCTGGTGGCTGCAAAGTGTCCTGAGGCGCTGGAATTCTCCTCTTGATTGTTTTTATCAATTGTAAATACTGTAGAAAATTTCCATTTCTTATTTCAAAAGTTTGAAATAAGTTTGTGTATGTCATAAGTATATTATCTTGGAAAAGGTGGTGGAGATGAGTTACTCCCTTCATCTCCCATGAATGGAGATGGAGAGGTCTTTTGTTAATTTCAAAATCCGGGTTGTGCCAAATTGGAGAGAGTAAGCAAGGTTCTATCTGAGAGTTTGTGATTTCTAGTGTTTTCCACCAGGCTGACAAGGTGGAAGCAATCATTGGGTTCTTAAAACAGTTATGACGTCTGAGTGTAGTGGTGATAAACGGGAGGTCAGAGAGTTTTATATTGTTGCAGTCCGCCTGTTCTAGTTCGAGCCAGGAGTTGTAGTCTTCGTTAGGATGTAACCATTTGGATAGGTATTGTAGCTGGTTAGCTAAATAGTAATGTTTAAAGTTAGGAGCATCCAATCCCCCTTCCAATTTGTTTTTCTGAAGGGTGCTTAGGCTAATTTTTGCTGTTTTGTTCTTTGAGTAGAATTTTCTAATTGCAGAATCTAATGATAGGAACCATTTCAATGTGGGTGTGAATGGAATCATGGAAAAGAAATAGTTAATTTGGGGAAGAATTTTCATTTTAACTGTGGCTATTCGTCCCAGGAGGGAGATGGGAAGATTATTCCAGCGCTTCAGGTCACCACAGATCTTATCTAGCAGCGGGCTAAAGTTCAGGTGGACCAAGTCTGATAGTTTAGAAGAAATATTTATGCCAAGATATCATATGTTGCCCACAGGGAGAGAACATTTTTGGTCTGCAGGATTCCAAGAGTTCTCCGTTATTGGCAGTATTGTCGATTTGGACCAGTTGATGGAGTAGTCCGAAAGTTTAGGAAAATTTGTTATGAGATTAAATACTTCATGTAAAGACGATTTCGGTTCTTGTAGATAAAGTAAAATGTCGTCGGCATATAAATTAATTTTGTGCTCTGAGTTGGCGGAGTGGATACCTATGATCTTGCTGTGCCAACGGACTGCCATAGCCAATGGTTCAATGAATATTGCAAACAGTAGAGGTGAGAGTGGGCACCCTTGTCTTGTTCTTCTCTCTCTCTTGTTCTTCTCTCTCTTCTTCTCTAGCTTTGAGATGTGATCCCGTTGGTGGTGACTGTGGCCTTAGGGGAATTATATAAGGCTGATGAATGATGAATGATGTCCTGAACAGTTAAGCTGGTGTGTCTCTTGAGTGTTCTGTCTGTTTGTAGCCGGTTCTGAAGGATCTGTATTGTTACTTGTACTGGTGTTTTGGTGAAGAGAGATATGACGTCATGCGATATGAATATTTTCTCTGGCCCTACTTTGATGTTTTTCAATTCCTCTGCTAGCTGTTTTGAGTACTTGCAGTGTTGATCTGTTTGTCCTAAAACTGGTTTTATTATTTCTGCCAGTGCCTTTGATTAGTTGTATGTGACTGAACCAATGCTGTCTACAATCGGGCGTAAGGGTGTTCCTGTTTTGTGTATTTTTGGTGTGCCGTAAATCCTGGGGGTGACGTTGGCTGTAGGTATTAAATGGTTCTAAGTCTGCTTGTCTATTTTTTTTCATTTAGTAGTGGTTTTAGTAGTGCCTTGATTTTATTTTTCGACAGCAGGTGGCATGACAGGACGGTCACGCCTCCCTAATATCGGCTGATTGACAGATCAGCTGATAAAGACGCGTCACAACCCCCACCAAGTGACACTTCTGAGGAAGGCAGAAGTTTCCGCCAAAATATGTCAAGGTATGTAACATCCTAACATGTCTGAGATAAAAGAACAACTAAAGTCATTATCAGAAACTAAAGACATAATGAACACCATGAACTATTAATTCACATGTATCACATAGACAGAACCAAATAAAAGCACAGGGTGAAACTTATGATGCCACTGTACATATTGCCTTTTCTCGGAGGACAGCTGTGAACAGGAGGTCAGAGCTCTCACAGCGTGGGCACTAAAATCAGCCGGCAGGTTCTCTCCTGCTGCAATGCGTCACCATATTTCAAAAACAAAACATAACTTCTCAATATCTAGAAAAATACAAACACTAAATAAAAAACTCAAGTCCTTTTAAGTCATCTGTCTCAAGTCAAAGTCAAGTCTCAAGTCATGAATACAAAGTCAAGGTCGAGGTAATGAGGCTCTAAAATACATACCATTATTGTTCCTCCAGTCTGTGTCCGCAAAGGCCTCAACACTTTCCGCTGCACCAGGAAATTAGGCAAAAACAGGAGAGGAGGGATTTCTGTGATTGTTGCCACCACGAGAGACCACTAAAGGGAAAAAAGAACACAATTTGTCGCAGAGACCTCCTTCTGTGCAGTGACTATCCCTTATAAGGCAAAAAAACAAAGCTGAATGAAGAAAAACATAATAATGCTGCCAGTGGGCTAAGTCTTGAGCCTTGACTCTCACATGAAAACAGGACGGCACAGTAGAAATTCAATTCAGAGCAGAATACAAACAACTGAACTACAGCCTAAATATAACTTAAGATGTCCTTTATTCCCTATCTGCCTGCCTGCCCACCCGCCTGTCTGCCTGCCTACCTACCTATCAACCTATCTACAAAGTAGAAGTGCAAAACCTCTTACTGACTCAAAAGAAAGGAGCTGAATATGTTTGACATGACTGATTTGAATGAGGACTAATTCCCCTGTAGGATAATCCACTGCGTTTAGATGAGAACTCTCTGCTCTGTTATTTCACCTCCTGCATTGCAACATTAGAAGGCCAATGTGAAATAGAGGGAACAATTAGCAGGGAAAATCCCAGAAAACAAACTCTCCTTCTTGGATCACATTGAAACTATTATTAAATGTGAACAGTAACATTTACTAATTGTTTTATGACAAATCCATTCATGCTGGCCAGTATGCTGGTTCATCCGGTAAACCGGTTGTAAGTATCCATACGATATGACTTTTTCATATACAGGCATATCGGCACATAGCAGAAACACGTGTTATAACTCTTCTACGGGCAGCCCTATTAACTGCGTACCCTTCGCACTAATGGTTAACTGTATAACACAGAAATTAATAACCCAAAACTTACTCTCCAAAAGGGCAAAACACCATGCCACACAACAATGTGTGACACCTAAACAATCTGTAACACACATTTTCAAAATTACACTGCTGAACTGCATGTTAGGCACTTAGCATAACAGTTCTTTAACAGCTGGAAGAAACTCCGTCGTTCAGTAACATTATATTTAAGAACAGAAAAGAGAGATGGAGGATGAAGAAAGGGACCACAAGACCAGAAAGGTATCAGAAGAACTTGTGTCCAAGAGAGGAGCTGAGTCAGCTGTTTGGAAGCTTTATGGTCTTAAAAAATCTGACTCGTATGAGCCCGAAGGAAAAAAAAACAAACAAACAAAAAAAAAAAAAACACTTCATAGACCACACAGCGGAGCTTACCAGTAACATTAGCTGCACGTCTCCAGACACCATAGTTAATAGGAGTTTAGAATACACTTTAATCATTTTAATTGTAGCAACATCATATCCTATATTATTATTCTTTTGGTTAAGTTTAATTTGCATTTTCAATATTAATAACATATTATTTAAAAAATCGATACATGGCATGTACGTATGTATGTATGTATGTATGTATGCATGTACATGGCAGTATTGATACATATTGCCATGCAAAATATGATACTATGCTGTACTGATTTTTTTCCCCCACCCATAATGGTTACTGCCAGAGTCAGAGATGACAGAGACACAACAGATCCTCCTGCTTCCCTGAAGTCAGTGGTGTTGCAACATGTTACATAAACAAGTCATGTAAACAACAACAGTGTCTGACAGAAGTACTACAGTGTGCCAGCTACGCTAGTGAAACAAAAGTCAAAATAGCGTTTTGTAGGAGAGGAAACTGAGGAAGCTGTAACTGTAAAATACCCTCTGTCATTCAGTGGCTGCTGTTTATGTGTTCTCAAGTTTTTCAGTTGACTAGTGACATAAATTATTATTTTTTACATTTACATATAAAAATTTAATATTAGCCTATGGCAAATACCATGCAGTGTGTAGAATACCTATCACTCCACCCGGCTCAGTCTTGGCAAGGTGCTGAAAAACATCAATGTACCATGCAGTCTAACTTTTTGAACAAGATCAGCTGATCCTTACAAATCAACACTTGTTAGTCCAACAGTAACATAGCCATCAGTGCCGAAAAAAATGTTTAAATCAAAAATCAAATTGAACCGTGATCTTCAAAAGTGTAATCAACCATGGATTTGGGGAGTCGTGATTGATCTTGTATTATGATATTAAAAACAAATTACAAATTGTTCATCATACTGCCCAGCACTAAAATCCTTTTAAAATCCTGATGGTTGCCTCAGCTCCTGAGTCATGCATGTTAGACTCAGTGGAGATGTAGAAAAAGAAATGAGGAGATGAAGAACTGTGATGAAAATGCCATGCTGTCATAATGATAGATTCACTAGAGGTTTGCAGTGTTGAGGGAAAACAAAGCAACCTTTAATCTGTTGAGGTAGCGTTTGGTGTGAACCACCAGCAGATCTTCTTCAGTAGCTTCACGGGCTTCCACGATGTTTCCATCAGTGACGAACTGCTCCTCTGAGACAAAGGCATTGTTTGATTAGACTCACATATGGCAAAAAGGCTTGAGACTGAAAAGATAATACTGTTTTTATTGGAGATTTTACTTCTCAACAACTTTAAAAACACTAACGTTGCATTTCAAATAGGTTGAAAAATCTAAAACTTCCAGGTAAGAAAAACACTGAACCATCGATACTCAACTTGCTTTGCCTAGGGGCCACTTTTACAAAATAACAATGATAAAATAACAAAATACTGTAATAATATAAACTTAAACATTCATAAGATTTATCAGTATGTATAATAAATGCCTGTTTTCAACCTTTCGAAGTTTGCTGTACATAGTGGTGTTCGAGGATTTGAGGATGAGTTGAGTATCACTGCACTACAATGTCCAACCCTACAGCAACTAACAAGCCATTCTCTCTCATGGATTTAAACAGAAGAAAAATTCCATGTCCTCAGTTTAGTATTGAGTGGGCATGTGTTTTACTGAAATACCACCATCACTCATTTAAACTGCATGAACTCAAAAGGAGAAGCCCCAAATCGAAATCCACCAATACATTGCCATAGTCAATATTATTTTAGCTTATCACTAACATATACCTGTGTTTGCAGTACATAAATGGCAAAGATGTTTTAGAGGTGATCCAAAAGTCAGACGACCCTATTTCAATGATCCATAGTGCATGATCTGTAGTGCATGGAACAAGTACAATTAGGTCGTGTCCAACTACACTTTGCTAGGTAAAATAGGACAACTTCGGCTTTTTTTCTTTCACCTTTATTTCCCCTATTGTGTTTTTGAAATTGGTCTAATATTTAGCAAGAGGGCAGCAGCTGGCAGCTGTGGAACAGCTGCAATGTAAGCATATAGGGCAACTAAACAGTCAGTGTATCTCCATTAAAAGTACTTATTTTCATCACTGAAAGGCTCACATTGTTAATGTAAGTGTCTGAAGTGTCTCTTTACCTTTCACTTGATCTGGTCTGTTTGTTGTTGCCTCGTTAGGCGGAAGTCTCATTCAAAATAATGCGAGATGTGACTTGTTGCAGGAAGACAACGGTGTGTGTGCTACCTCAGGCTCAGAGCTCAGAGGGTGTGCCTTCTCTATAAAGAATTAACTCTCACAGGGGTGATAGCAACAAAAAAATATCCTAAACCTAACATTTTTTTCAGGTTGAAGCATGAGGAATTGATTTTTAATCAATTAATTTAATTACATTTTTGGACTTATTTGATATAATTTCCTGAAATCTGGTGCAGTTTGGGGTGCCTGGCTATTGATGGGCAATACATTCATACAGAGCCAACATCCTGCATTTCAGGGCTCAGCATTAACAAGTATGAGCTGAGCTTTCAACAGAGTGATGTAATAACACAGGGTTTGGGCTTTAACTGCCCCATAACTACAGACTTCAGGGCCTTAACAATGACTCTAAAGTCAAGTTAACTTTACACCGCTAACTTTTTGCACAGATTCACAAGGGGCTGCGAGATGGTGAATGACAAATCATGTTCTGCGATGAAGGAGCACACGCTTACCTGCTGGTTGACAACACAATCTGTCATCGACGCCGGTATGTCAGCGGTGACTGCAGCTCCCGGTAAATGCGTTACGTGCTTTATTGCACGCACAGCGGCTTTATGACCGGGGTCTAATTCATGCCGTGATAGGACTTTCTTGCCGCTGGCTGCATCCATCTGTGCCTATCTCTTTTACCCACGCCCAACGCCATTTATTTTTCCTCTATTAGTCCTTTATTGACTATCTGGAAGGTTTTCCCTGGGTTTCATTAACCTGCTTTCCATCTTGATGAGAGTGTCTACGGCATGAGCTCCACTTGAATCTGAAGTTAGCTCTGAATCAAGTTTGTTCCTCCCCCCAAGACCCACCCCCGCTCTACTTCTGATTGGTTAGTAGCCTAACTTTGGTCTGGCTGGAAGCGAAAGTCATAGGTTGAGAGCGAGAGGTCTCCATTTAAAGCTCTTCTACCAGAGCCTGTCTATTCTCTGCGACACACGCAGGTATCCCACATCAATTTTTATTTATTTTTTTTCTCGCCGATTGCTGGAAATCCGGCACAGTGCCTACACTTCAGTACCGAGTCAATGCCAACACGCAAAAAAATACATCGGTACCTAGTTTTTTTCGGCACCGTAAGTACCGGATACAACTTTGCCCTCAGCGGGCCATGTTGATTCCTGTCGGAACTGACAGGGGCAGTATACATACGTCAGTCGGTGCCGAGAACAAGCGACGAAGAAGAACGCCGGTTCTCCATCGTCTTTGCTAGAAACAATGGCTTTTACACATGCTGCTGGAGCCACAACACCTCGGCTTGGCAAAAAGTCAGGTAGAAGTAGAGTGTGTGGAGAGGATCTCATTTAGGCATTTACATCGCAAGCGATGCGTTCGCGTAGCCCTCGCGAATGGTCGCTGTTTACTCGTGATTTCATTTCGGCGAGCATGTTATCAGGTTAGAGCATTCACACTGCATCCGCTCTACCTTCTGCTCAAGTCGTGCTGCTTTCGCGAGCAAGCTCGAAAAAAGAAGAGACGCCAATTTTTTGCGCGAGTCGCGAGCGAATGGTCGCGGTATTCAACAAAAAACGTTGTTGTGACCTCTCTCGGCCATGGCCTCGGCAGACATCTCCCCCTTGACCAAGCCAGACCTGACAGGCACATGTTTCATGTACTTACCCATTTGTAGTATAAATATTAATTATCCAAGCATTGGCATTAGGGCTGCACGGTATATGCGGTAGACGGTAGAAATGATATAAATTTGGCCCACGGTAGAGATTTGCACTCTACTGTCCTATCATCGATGACGTCATCGCACCTGCCTCAGTGTGAAAATGGCTGCGAGCACAGAGACAGCGGAGCAAGAGGAGCTGGTTCACGTCCGTGATTTAGCGTAGCACGTGCAACATGTGTTGCTGGAGAACTTGTGAGTGACTGAGTTAATGTCTTATGTACAGCCCCGGACTTCTCAGACTCTTTTAGCGACTTACCGCTCAGAGGGAACTCATTCAGTGTCTCCTCTGGCAGCAGCACAGTGTCTCTCCCTCTCGTCTCTCACTGTGCGCACACGGGAGTTGGTTTTCGGCAAGAGAGTTTGTCATAAACCATTGGTAATATAAACCTATGTGACGCTAGGGGCTCCACAAAAAACTCCATATGTGAATGTGTGATAGTTGTGGTATCATAGCAGCCTGTCACAGGTTACAGCGTGATGATTAGAGGAGAAATGGCAGAGCATAAAGGTCCAGGTGGAAAAAACACAACTCAGTCATTTAGGATTTTGCTAAAAGAAGGAAATTACCTTTTGATATAGATCCCAGGGGACATTTTGCACCATAGAGTACTGGGTTTTAATTTTGAGTTTTGAGATCTGCATTCTGCACTATAAATGCTCTAAAAAATACATTATATCTTTGCTTTCGTTGTTGTTGGGTTTTTTTTATCAATTCAGCTTTGCTAAGGGACTACAAAACCCATTCAGAAACACTTCTATTATAACTTTTACACTTAAATTTATACCGCGATATATACCGTTACCGTGAAGGGATTCGATTTATACCGTGATATAAATTTTAGGTCATACCACCCAGCCCTAGTTGGAATAATCACTGGCGCGCGAACCTGTCCATTCTGGGCTTTGGGTCCAAACTCACTTCTTCTTCTTTGGGGTTTATTGGAGCACTACCACCACCAACTGTTCGGGTGTGGTTTGTTTTTTGACAGGACAGCAGCGGCCACTGCGCGACGCGTCTGTTCGGTGTTGGTGTGAATACACGTGTGCTGCCGCAACGCTTGTGAATCGCTTGCGGTGTAAATGAGGCCTAGAGTTAAAGTTTGAAACAGTTTTAATAAAGTAGTGAATTTAGAAATACATGAGTTCTGTTTTGTGATTTTTATTGTGTTATCGAATGAGTATCACTGGTATTAAAGTTAAAGTTAAAGTTCCACTGATTGTCACACACCTGAGTGTGTGAAATTTGTTCTACGCATTTCCAACCCCTGATGCTGAGTGCCAAGCAGGGAGGCAGTGGGTCCCATTTTTATAGTCTTTGGTATGACCCAGCCGGGGATCGAACCCACGACCTCCCAGTCTCAGGGCGGACACTCTACCACTGAGCTGGTATTGGTATCGACCACCGAAATTCTGGTATCGTGACAAGCCTAACTACTATGATAGCATCTACATTCCTATAATAAGTACTACAGAAAATTGTACAAAGCAGTTCACATTACATTCTTATAATTCTTCCAGCGATGACAGTGAGGTAGATGATTATTCCCATGTAAAAATACTCATTTTCCTAACTCTTATTGACGTGTTGAACTGAAGTTAAGATGCATTTTCATCACTGATACTTGAGTAGTTGGTCATTAATGATCAAAAGGGGGGACATGTGCTGGAAATTTTGTCTATGCTTACATTGTTTCATTCTTCTTGTAAGTGTGTGACCTTCGCATTCCCCTTTGTAAACATCTGTTGTTACTTGACATCATCAAGAGATTTACATTCACTATAATCTCGCCTTCAAAAACAGTCCATTGACTGTCTAACAGATACAGCCGATTACCTAACATGTTGCAACAGGTATGTTCCCCTGATATAATCAAGAGAACATAATTAAATCAGGAAAGCACAAGAAAGCTACAATTGATTTCTCATCATCTTCTCGTCTGAGTGCAGGTATAAAGATGCCCTGTATTCAATGTTCTGAGCACAACCTCTGAGCTCTGAGCTCTGAGCTTGAGGTTGCGCCTTCTCGACAGAGAATAAACTCCCGTACATAAAGCTATCCAGTCTTGCTTGCTGACTCCCAAGCAGATCAGCTTAAAATTGCCACAACAAATTAATTTACAAATGCTGTTTAAATAATATGCTCATAGTGATCAAGCAGTCCATTTACGGTGTTCATTTAGGATCTTTTCATACATGATAACACATAAAACAAGGGTTGTTCTATTTGTCTTTTTTTTCTTTTACTTTACTCCTATGCTAGTTTGCCTCACAGCTACCCGTTTGCTTCCAGCTGGCTACCTGAAGCTGCTTGCTATGTGCTCATGAAAATCATAACAGGCAAAAGAAAGTCATTCTTTCTCATGGTAAAACATAGTCTCCTCAAAGCTTGTGCACATGTGGACTGATAATGAAACAGCTGCACTGTGTAGGGAATTTACTGGGTATTTTAAAAAGCAGAGATACTATTTGTTGAAATTTGTGATACTACGTGTCACACGGGGAGAGCAAAATGTTGTGATCGAGGCACCAGTGCTATGTTATACATGGTGGCACCATTTGCTGGGTCTTAAGCCTTAACACGGGCCTGACCTTGTAATAGATCTCCAATTAAAGTATCAAATTGGCTATCAGATATAATTAATAATTATTAATAATAATCATTATGTTAAATAATGTGACTTAATTTACATTTAATCACCTAGTGGGGCGCCATTCCCAAAAAGGGAAAAATGACAACTATTAATTTGAAATTTTGATTGATAATTGAATTAATAACTATAACCAAAATTACTATATTAATAGTAAAGGCTGAAGGATTTCAGAGTTCTTTACGTCGAAAGCCAATTTGTAAGTGAGTTGATGTGAATGTGATATGTGTTGCAAAGGGTCTGGATTAGTGCAGAGGATGTTTAGTTGCATGCAAGCAAACTAAAAACTTAGCTTTGGTGAAGCCAAAAAACCAATAACCTAGCTGCAAACAATCACAAAAATGACTAAATAAACAGCATTAAATCACAATAAAAAAGATAAACAGTCTTGCTTCGCCTGTACAACTGTAATAATGCTATGCCCAGTTGTTAAGTTACCAATCCTTGAATGGATGGAAGAAAGAGTTGCTTTGTGGTGTGCTGCTTTTGTTAGCCCGCAGAAGAAGGCTGGAAAGACCTGTGGTTCCACAAGCAGTCTTTGTTGTGTCCTTGCTCTGGAGGTGCAGATCCGAGGAAGCCAGTCGCTCGGGGTCCTTGCAGAGTTAGACGCTGGGGTTCTAACCCAACTTAGTTCTCGTTGTTGCTGGATAGCCAGTTGCAAACCTTGTGTTTGCACACTAATTTCACTGGTTTCCAGGTTCTGGCCCTGCTGAAGGCATGCAGGTCAGGGTCCAGGAAAAGGGAGCAAGAGTCTGAGAGCAACCCATGGGGTTCATTTCCATTGCTACGCAGATGATACACAGGGCTACATCGCCACTAAACCCTCAACTGCTCTTCCTCCCACCTCCCTCACCTCCTGCCTTGAGGACATCAGGAATTGGAGGAGCACGAACTTTTTGAAGCCCAACGGCAGCAAAACTAAGGCTCACTGGTTCTAAGAACACCCTGTCTGAAATCCACAGTACCCAAGTCCCACACATCATCATTGATAATTTCCCTGTACCCATCTCCAGCCAAATCAAGGAGAGGGGTCTGGCTGCAGACCTCCAGTGTGGGGTCGTTTCCAGTGCAGCCTCCAGTCTCAGGCCGGCTCCAGTCTCAGGACTGGAAAAAACAGTAGGTTACAGAAGGTAACCGTGGTTCTTTGAATAAAGGTCAACACGCCACCGTATGGGTCACTCTCTGTGAGGGTGAGCTGTTTCAGGAGACAATGTAGCAAATTAATCACATTAACACCTCCGCCCTGCGGGCACAATCAGAGCCTATATATACAGCTGTGCAATCACCTGTTCAGTCTCTTTTCTCCAACTGAGGCCAAACGAGCCTTCTGAATGACACTGCAAGCTGGCGTGTTGACCTTTATTCATAGAACCACAGTTACCATCGTTAACCATCTGTTCTATTTCATATCAGGTCAACACGCCACCGTAAGGGTCAACAGTATACCAAATAAGGTCAGGCAGGAGGTGTAGTGAAGCAAAAAACACTCAGAACAACAGTTCGGTTTAGAACATAGTTTATTGAGGAAAGCCTCAGGTTGTGATAAAACAGTCAAAGGCCGATGAAGGCCACCTGTTGTGAAATAAAACATTTTCAACTGAGAAGGAAATGGTCCCCATAAACAGAACCTCCTTAATCAATGAAACACAACCACCGGGTGAATACCAACCCTGAAGCCATGGTCCAGCATGGCCGGGACCACACAATTTACTGGCCTGAAGCCCTGGTCCAGTACGGCAGGGACCACACACTTCACTGGCCTGAAGCCACGGTCCAGCATGGCAGGGACAGCACAGTTCACTGGCCTGCTTCCAGAACGGCAGAGGCCATTGATGAAGCAAAATTTAGTCTGTAAAACCTTGCGAAGGTCCCAGAAGAGGCCCAACCGGCCGCCGCACAAATGTCCTCCAAGGGAGCCCCCTTGAAGAGCGCCCAAGAGGCAGCCATCCCTCTGGTGGAGTGGGCCACCACTCCCCTAGGTGGAGGGACCGCAGCACCATCATAGGCCAGAGCTATGGCCTCGACGACCCAGCGGGCCAAACGCTGTTTGGACAGAGCTTGGCCCAGCTTAGCTTCCCCATAGCACACAAAGCGCTGATCGGTCTGTCTAACGGGGCATGTGCGGTCGATGTACACCCTCAGGGACCGGACAGACCAAGTGCAACTGGGCTGCCTCCGCAGATTCATGGGGAGGAGGATGGAAGGGCTCGAGAACCAAGGGCCTCAACACAAAAGAGCGAGGGAGCACCTTCAGTAAAAAAGCTGGATTAGGCAGGAGAGAGATAGCAGATCCCTCTCCTCCTAATCTCAGACAAGACGGACACACAGACAGGGCATGCAGTTCAGAGACCCGCTTCGCTGAGACCATGGCAAGGAGAAAGGCTGTTTTGAGGGAAAGAAGCTCCAGCCCCAAATTGGCCAAAGGCTCAAAAGGAGGCTCCGACAGAACCCACAGCATCAACTGCAAATCCCATGATGGGACCATGTGGGACCTTGGTGGCCGTATATGCCTAGCCCCCTTCAAAAACCGGCTAACAAGGGTCTGTGAGCCCACTGTCTTACCCTCAATAGGGATGTGACGGTCAGATATGGCCGCCACGTAGTCCCTCAAGGTGGATTCTGTCAGCCCTTTCTCCAACAGTGTCTGTAAAAATAAGAGGACCCCCCCGTGTCCCACAGGAGACCGAGTTCCAGCCCTTTCCTGCACACCACTGGAAAAACCGTTTCCATCTACCAGCGTAAAGCACCCTGGTAGAGGGAGCTCTGGCTGCCTACAGGGTAACCATAACAGCAGGACTCAAGCTGCAGGGCGGGCCCCGTCTAGGGGCCAGACATGCAGCCTGTAAATCCCTGGGTTCTGGTGCCGGAGCTGCCCTTGAACCTGCGACAGCATGTCCGGCCTGACTGGGAGACACCATGGGGTTCCTGCCAGCAGCCTCTGCAAGGTCGCCATCCATGGCTGATGTGGCCAATCTGGGGCCACAAGCAGAACCCTGGCCTCCATCATCCCCACCTTGGCCAGAACGGCTGGTATGATGGGACAGGGAGGAAACGCATACACAGCAGGCCCTGGGGCCACCGGCCTGCAAGGGCGTCCACCCCCAATGTTCCAACCAGCCCCGCTATGGAGTACCGCAGCGGGCAGTAGGTGGTCTCCAGTGAGGCAAACAGGTCTACCTGGGCCTCTCCGAATCGAGACCAAATGGCTTCCACAATCTGTGGGTGAAGTCGCCACTCCCCTGGCCTGAGGCCGCCCCTGAACAGGAGATCTGCTGCCACGTTCACCTCCCCCGGCAAGTGGATGGCTTTCAGGGACACACCCTGAGCATGAGCCCAGAGGAGGAATTTGTGTGCCAGGTTGTGCAAGGACCTTGACCGCAGACCTCCCTGGTGGTTGATGTAGGCAACCATGGTTGAATTGTCGGTCCAAACCAACACGTGCTTCCCCCGAATCACGGGACAGAAATACACCAAGGCCCGATACACTGGCTCCAGTTTGAGCAGGTTGATGTGAGCCCTCCTCCAAAAGGGACCCCACCGGCCCCGGGCTGGGTGGTGCTCCCATAGAGCCCCCCAGCCTGCTTCTGAGGCGTCCATAGTTACGGTCACCCTTGAGCACACTGGGCCCAGTGGAACTCCTTCCCTGAGGCCCAGAGCCGTGGTCCACCATGCAATTGCTGGGAGGCAAATCAAAGACACAGGGATAGCCCTCAGGCCATCCTCGTGGGGGCTCACCTTGTGCCCGGCAAGCCAACGCTGCAGCAGCCGCATATGAAGCAACCCCAGAGGCACCACCTAGGATGCTGCCGCCATAAGGCCTAACAGCCTCCAGCCATGCTTCACTGTTATGTGCTCGCCCACAGTTAAATGTGACAAGCTGTCCATCAGCACTGCTGTCCTCTTCAAGGTCAGGACAGCTTTCATTGAGGTTGAATCTAGAACCAAACCTAGATATTCCACTGTCCTGGATAGAACAAGGCAACTCTTCTCCCTGTTCAAGGCCAGCCCCAGGTCTTCGAAGTGTTTCAACACCGTCAAGGTGTTGAGCCGGGCCTGCTGTTCTGTTGGGGAGCAAACCAATCAATCGTCCAGGTAATTCAAGATATGAATACCCTGGCAATGGAGAGGGGCCAGCGCCACCTCCATGCACTTTGTGAAGGTGTGAGGGGACAAGGACAGGCCCAACGGGAGGACGATATACTCGTATGCCTTGCCTTGAAAGAAGAAACGGAGGTACTTCCTGTGGTCTCTGTGTACAGGAATGTGGAAGTATGCGTCTCTCAGATCCACTGTAGCGAACCAGTCCCCGTGCCTTATAGATGACAGAAGGCACAACAGATGGAGCATATGGAAGGGCAGGCATTTCAGAAAGCCGTTGAACCCCTTTGGGTTCAAGATAGGACAGAGGCCTCCGTCCTTCTTTGGACCAGGAAGTAGGCTGAATAAAACCCTTGGCGCATCTCGCTGCTGGGAAAGGGTGTTATTGCCCCCTTCTTCAGAAGGGCCAAGACCTCTGCCACAAGGGACTGACAATCTATCATGTCGTTTAGGATGGTAGGAATGATTCCGGAAAACTGTGGTGGTCTGGTTCGGAACTGGAGTCTGTACCCTGACTCCAGTGTATTCAGTACCCAAGGGCAGCGAGTACACTGGCGCCAGTGAGCAAGGTGCTGAGGAGTGAAGCGTGAAGCCGGAGGCCGATAACCGCCAGCGACGGAAACAGCCACCAGCCGACTGGGGTCTGGTGCCCACGAGATGGGTGGTCCCCCTGCGGTCATTGTGAAAGGAACGCTGGTGAGCCTGGCCACCCCTGACCGGGGGCCCTCGAGTGGCAGGTTGCGGTGCCCTGGAGGCCGTAGAGACGGCCGGAAAGGACCCACGACCCCAGCGCAAACGTGAGGCTGGTACATCCCTCACAGAGCGCGTCAGCTCCCTCGATTGCTCCAAGGCTGTCTCACAGGGGGGACTAAAGACCACTCCTGGCACCACTGGAGCCACCAGGACAGCAATGCAGTCCTGGTTGGACAAATTGGACTGGGACAGCCAGACTTGGTGGTGCGCCTGGACCATTGAGGCCATTGACTGACCAAGGGCCTGAGCATGCACACTGGTTCCCCGCAGCAACATGTCCACTACGCGGAGCATCTCAGCCGTCTCACCACTCGGGGTTGCTGAAGCCACATCCTGCAGCAGGCCCTCCAAATAAAGCAGCAACAAGGAATTGGTACACGCCAGCCTGGCTGCCAAAGCTGAGGCATGATAAGCTCGGCGGAGCTGGTTATCAGTTGCCCTGCAGCGCCTGTTAGGGTGATTTGCATCCCTGCCGGCCCTTGCCACAGCTCCTGCTAGCATAGCAAAGGTAGGCCCAACTTGGGGAACTAGGAGGCCTCCACAAGGACTGCAGTTCTGTCATAAAATCAGGGAGGACAGGGAGCCCGTCTGACCTGCGTCGGCGTGAGCCCCTGTCAAACACTGAAGCAGCCGGAAGCAGAGCTTGGCAGACCAGCTGGAAGCATGCTGCTGCTCTCACAACCACAGCCCTATCAGAAGGGTCCATCGGCTCAGGCTCCGAAGCCTGTGAAGAACCATCCCCCAAATCAGAGAGCGACTGGACATCCTCCTTAGCCTGGTTCCAGACCATAGACCCCGCCCACTCAACTGAGTAGGCTTGCATCTCTGGTCTGGCATGCTTCAATGAATTTGCGATTTATCTCGTCCAAACGCTGGACAGACCAATGAACGCCGGGGGTGGGGGCGGTTCTAGTGATTAGCCAATCAGCGCCACACTGATGTCAAGCTGTACGCCGGTGGGTAACTGGTGAGGATAGCAACAATGGCGACCGCTACAGATCCTACAGACCACATTAACGATGCTATCGAGGTATTTCGCCACTACTCGCGTTAATGGAGGACCAAATTAAGGAAGCTGCTAAACTGGATTTAACGGCGATGCAGCTGGGCGTGCAGGATGACGGAGACATTTTAAACGGGCAATGCTCGCTTGTTTTCGGCACCCCTGAGGCATGGATACTAATGACGTCAGATTCTGGGTGAGTCGTTGATCTCTACTGATTGGTTAGGGAAAAAATCAAATGCCCTCCCCCTTGTAAATCGCCTTCAATGGAAGCCATGTCAGACTGAAGGTTCTGGGAGCTTCAGTCTGACACTCAAGCTACATCCTCCTAGGACTGGGGGTCATGCAGGTAGTCCAGATTGTCAGAGGCTGCAACAGAAAGCACATCTGGATCCTTATCCCAGACCTAGGGGGTTGGGCTGCTCATGTCACGCAGCCCCAAAGGGTGCTGAGCATGAACAAGCTCCTGCAGGGTATCTTGCATTGCCTGCACCTGCAGCTGCCCAAACTCCGCCTCTGGGTGCTTCCTCTTCCACGCGCGCCACCTCTGTCTCCAGCTCATCCTCATCCTCCGCCCGCTGATCACCTTGGCCAGGGGGAATTGATGGAGGGGGAAAAATATCGCCATGCACGTCCTGTGACATGGTCTGGCATGCCAAGACAGTCACTTGGATCTAGCAGGAAAATACAGGTGTGGATAAAGCCTCAGGCAGTGTACGACCTCGCGGCCGCAGCGGCTCCTCTCAGCTCGAAAAAGTAAGTATTTTTACTACTCACCTGGTCAAAGACCGCAACAAACAATTTCAGCCACATAACGTAGCGTTTTCCCTCACGGGAAAAGAGGCTCCCCACAGCGTCACACAATAAATATAACTCCAAAAATGATCCGATCATCTGCGCACTCTTCCTTACTGCAGCAACAAGCTGTTCCTGAAGGAAGAAGGCATATAAGTATCGCTATCGATAGTTTCACATAACATGTTGCAATCTGAAAACCATACTCATGAGCTCCAGGAGGAGAAAAAGAGGCTGAACAGGTGATCGCACAGCTGTATATATAGGCTCTGATTGCGCCCACAGGGCGGAGGTGTTAATGTGATTAATTTGCTACATTGTCTCCTGAAACAGCTCACCCCCGGAGAAAGTGACCCATACAGTGGCGTGTTGACCTGATATGAAATAGAACAAACTTTTTTAGCGTCTCCCCAAGGACTCGGGTATTTTCAGCTTTTTATCATCGTCGTGACAACAGTAGATGACTGATTTTATTTATCCAAATAAAGTTCTGAATGCACGGGTCTTGCATATGTTTGCTGTTTTAATTTACATCGTTATCAATATGTGTAAATCTAAAGCATGCAAATTACTGAATGTTACAAATGTTGATGGGCTGTTTGTTATTTTAAAGTTAGTTACGTCAACAGTGGCTGGCGTTAGCTCCTAAAGTTTTGCAGCAGTGGCTTCTTTTCTGCGGATAACATAAGCTAACTGTTTATATATAACTGTGTGTTCAGCTTTGTTCAACGTTTTTAGTTAAGAGTTTAGCACAGGCATAGGTCTTAAGATGTTGTTGATGTCCAAATGAAGATAAAATTAAGATTTAAAATTTTGCTATCAGTCATGCCTCTGGGTTTACTGGAATCAGAAGTTTTCACCCAGCGTGTAAAGGCCGTATAAGATAATGTTAATCTTAAATGAAAAAAAAACTGAAATGTATGTACTATGAGCTTAACATCATCGTTTTTCTGTGATATGTAGATGCATCACTCAATTATTCAGGCAGATGGAAGGCATACAGTGGAACGCTGCACAACTTGTTGTAAGCTGTTCCACTGCCCCCTTTGCCCTAAATATAAGCCCAGCCAACCTGCCAAGCTCCAGCAGCACCTTGATGTTAACATCAAAACGCCATCACATTCAAAGGTATGTATCTTTGTGTGTCTGTTCTTGTGTCTCGTTAGTCATTGGCTAATTTAAACCTTTTTTCTTGACTTGCTCTTAGACAAAAAAATCTGCAAATGCAATTTGAACTGCCGGAGTGGAGGACATTTTCATTGCCCTATGTGTGAAAGAAGCATTATTAGAAGGACAGACATGGAGGGACACCTGAAGGCTTGCCAAGGTGCCACAACATCCTCAGCTGCTGCTCAATGCGAGCCAGACCCTAGTCCATCAGACACATCTGCTACACCCTCTCCCCTGCCTCCACCATCCACCATTCCACACGTCTCCTCTGCAGGATTGACTGTTCCGCCTCCCCAACAAGATACAAATGCGCTTGCTGTTCCCTCGGCACAGTTAACTAAACCTTCTGCCATCCCCTTCTCAGCAGACACACATGTCCATTTTAAACCTGATTCAGCAACAACTGTAGCCTCCTCACCACTGGTGTCAAGTTCAGCTGACATGTCTTCGGTCCCTACTGCCCAGGAGACTAAAACTCCAACAATAACCCTTGACATACTGCAAATGTCAAATTGATGATTGATGGCCTTGTAGGGCATGACTGTTGCTGCTGTGCTGAATAAAGGGCAACTGATTGATCATTTTTTCATTTTATGTGTGGTTTTTTAATCAAGCACCAAATAATTTACGTTGATTATACCATGAAGAGAACAGGTAAGTTAATGCATTTTAAGATAATAAATAGTTTTAACTATTCTTGCCCTTCACGTATGCTGACATTGTTATATATTTAGGTATAGTAAAAAATTTGATTGGTCTATATGTCTTCTAAAGACCTTCAGATGTATTATGCATAAGAGTTAGGTGAAACCATATACAGAAATAGCACACAATAAAATAATGTATTTAACATGATAAATATTGTACATAAAATATAAAAAGCAGAGACTAATTTTGTTTATATGTTGATATGGTTTTAAGTAAATACTCCTGCCCTCCACATGTGTGCTGAGATTGCTTGCATAGTTAAAATATATAGCCTCATCCAGGGCAGGAATTTCACAAGGGCCATGAGGGCCATGACCCTCGTGCCCTCCTCATTTGGCCTTGTGCCCTTGAAAAAATATCTGTCCTAAGGCCACAGTGGCCTTGATGCCCCGCCCGCACTGCCCCAGGTGATTTTGCGGTTTTCTCCTCTGCCTCCTTCCTGTTAACACGGCTTTGACACCTGCGTCTATTGAGAAAAAAAATGCGATGACATTCTGGAGTCTTACTGGGCAACATCAAATGAGACGATGCATACATCACCACTGGGGGGTTTGATTCGAGCCTGGCATGAACCGCTCAGATGGGCTGTAACGACAGTTTGACACCAATCTATCACCGGCCAACCAGGAGACTTCATCAAACGCCCGGGCAGGGATCAGTACCGAGACCCGATATTAACCAACCCAAGGCAAGTTTAATCAACACCATAATAATAGTAAGCTCCGCCATTATCTGTGACACTTTTTAAAGTTTCGGTTTCATGTATCATCATACTGCAGCCTCTCTCCTGCTCTCTGCATGTCACCCCTCACAGCGCGCGCGCACACACACACAGACACACAAACTGAACAGCAGAGAGGCCGCAGGGCAGATGAAGGGAATATAACTTCAAGATGACTCTAGTTGACGACAACTACGCTTGTTACTATGAGTAACTGCAATAAAACCTCTGCCAGCCAAGCCAATACTTTATCAATACATGTGATCAGCATGTAGAAAGTAATATTTCAATCCGCTCTGTCTCTCGTTCACCACTATTATTATTTACGATCACGGTCGACACAAGCACATCGCGCTCGCGGTGCTAACAGCAAAGTGTTATAGACTTAAAACTAAAATAAAAGGTGTCTGTATGTAGGCTAACACTTTATCTGAAGATGTACCTGAGGCAGCCGACCTGCAGACAGTGAGTGTCCTCAGTAGAGGAGGGACAGAGAATAGGATGAATGACTGATACTGATGTTTGTCTTCATGCTGAGATAACGTGACTTTCTTCACTCAGTATTGTGATGTCAGGAGGAATATTTATATTCCAGTGAGATATTATTGGGTTTTAAATAGTGACTTTGTTGTTGTAAACATGACTGTTGCTGCCATGGACTGTTTAAAACTATATCCTGTGTAGCTGACCTATAAGGAAACCATCAGGAGGTGAGGTGTGTGCATGTGTGTGTGTGGAGGAGAGGGGAGAGGGAGATGCTGGTAGAGAGATAGTGGGTCTCATTCATGAAAAGTGAGTAAATCTGTGTGTAGATTTGCACATAAAAGCCTACTCTACTAAAAACCTACTCCAGATTCAGGAACGCCGCGGGAAACTCAGATTTGATCGTAAACACGTGCGTATGATCATGAATGCCAATCCGTCGTAAAGTGACAGCGCGCTCCCGGTAATCTGCAATTAGCATAAATCCCCGCCCATGAATAGCCAATGACCACCATATAAGGAGGTGTAGGTGCATCCAGTTGACCTGTCAGTCATGGCGTAAAGAAAGAGAGAGAAAGAAAAAAGAATTTTTCCGAAGCGGAGATCGGAATAATTTTGGGTGAAGTGGACTTAAGAAAAAACATTTTATATTCTTCAGTTAGTAGTGGTGTGACAGGGACAGGCAAAGCGAAGGCCTGGAGGGAGGTAACAGATGCTGTTAATGTTGTCTCCGTGGTACAAAGAAGGTGAAGCTTAAATGGTTTGATATGAAACTGGAGGCAAAGAAACGCATAAGCACACACACAAAAAAATACAGCAGCCACAGGAGAAGAAGGCTCACAGTCACAACTATCTGCTGCAGACGAGCGCATCGCTGGCATAATTGGGGAGACCTCTCTGTCAGGAATTATTCCTGACGGAGAGAGCGACAAGCCTAATACATTCTGAAAATCACCACTGATAGCGTAGTGGTCACCAATCAAACAGAAGATTCTTTTGTGGGGGGTTTTGAATGAAGTGGGAACAGGAAACCAGAGATGTTTTGTGCGTAATGGATAAACTCTAAATCAGTGATGGCTGTCAGAATGTATAGCTATTTAACATTTATTTTAACAAATGATAAGGATAACATATAGCCTACAGCAGTTTTGTATGCATAGTCTTCAAATTATTTGAATCTTAATAGCCTAAAGCTCTGTTTTATACAACATAAATTAAACATTTTCAAATCATATTTATTCATTCAAATGATCAAAAAGCCACTTTACAAAACAAAAAAACACATGTTGTCTCAAATAATTCTTTCAGCTGCCCCTGCTGAACCCAGGCACCGAGGCCAAAGAGGCTGTGATCCGGCTGTCCTTACGGATATTTTTATTATCATCATTCAACATGTAGAAAGAACGTGTAATCTATTGAGTCAATTTACATAGATAATTCACAATCATGAACCTAATCTGGATCTTAAACCTGCTAATTGCCAACTAATTTAACTAAATGTGTTATATTTTTAATATTTTTGTCATGTTTAGATTACGTGTTTCAAAGGCATCTGTGTATTGTGTACATAACAGAGGGCAATACGAATTAAAATTGTAATTTCCAATAGTGACAAGCAATATCTATGTGCTTTACTAAATTTACACAAGCACTACGAGTGGTCAGGAGCAGGAGTAGATTTTGTTAGTAGCTACGAAAAGATCGGAGCTACTAAAATATTGATGAATGCGGACATGCACGTAAATTTCCATCTGCGAACAGTTTACACACAAATTCCTTCTGCTCACGTTTCATGAATGAGACCCAGTGTGTGTTATTAGATACTGTTAATGTCTCTTATTATGCTTCTTATCCGCTGTGAGGGTCTTAAGGACAGAGGGATGTTGTATGCTGTAAAGCCCTGTGAGGCAAATTGTGATTTGTGATATTGGGCTTTATAAATAAAATTGATTGATTGATTGATTGATTCTGTGCATTGATAGCTCTTTTTTAGTCTGTTTCTGCATCATGTTGAGGAGGGCCATACCTGTGTATATATAAATATATATATGTATGCCAAAAAAAAAACAAAAAAAACAAGTGGATCGGTTGGTAGCTGCTAAAAATGTGGCCCATCGACATGATCTGGTTTTGAAATGCGGCCCAGTTGAAATAGTAATTGAACAGCACTGCTGTAGTTTGTTAGCTATCTAACAACACATCAAAAATAATTGTAAGCCAGTCTTGTTCAGTGAGTCAGTTTATCATGTACACTCAAAAAATATTTAGGCCTGATATTTAAGACTGTTTGCTTACAAATACATAAACCTGGTTGTTCTATATTTAAAACACACTGGGTTTATTAGTGCTATTAAATAAATCACATTATTACTTATTATTCTCATTATTACTTGAGCTTGTTTTATTTACTCATTTCACAGATAGTTATACATTGTTAGTCCTTAAATTAAATTCATTATGGACGTGGACTTAAAATCATTGTTTTATTGTATGGCCTTGCTGCCCTGGCTTTTGGCCTTTGTGCCCTCAAAAAATTGACAACACAAAAGGTCAAGTGGCCTTGCCCCTGAAATGACAAAATTCCAGGCCTGGCCTCATCTCTTCAAAAGATCTTCAGGTTTACAGTGCAAGCAGACACATGAGCTTCTTGTGTCATGAAATACATTTTCCATATTAAATTCAGATGTTTGTACTAAACTACTGTTACACTCTTCAAAGGTCAGTTATGTATGAAAAGCGTGTTTTTTGATAGACAGGAAGAGAGGCTTTAGGCTCCAACTGTCCAATCAACAAGCTTAATGTTTTTCTATGAACTGACGTCGCTAAGCTACATGGACGGAGTTTATGCCCTATTGACAGAATTAATGTTAATGCAGTAATGTTGATGGCAGACGTATTGAATCGATATGTTGCTACACTGATATAGACAGGCCTACCAATGTTACATGCTACATAGACAGATTTGGCAAGATCAACATGTATGCCACATTTAAGAAATTAATGGTTTTAACGTTACAGTGTTGATTAATTAAATATAAATCAGCGACAAAAGCGTGACAACAGCGCTTCCACCCAAGTGTCTACATGATTTTATTTTTAAGTTTCTTGTGTCTAAACAATTTTATTTTGAAGTTTCTTGCATGCACTTCCCGGCCTGAGACTGGAGCCGGCCTGAGATTGGAGGCTGCACTGGAAGCGACCCCACACTGGGGGACTGCAGCCAGACTCTCTTGAAATCAAGAGCAAGAGTGTTATTCTGGACAGCACTCCTTCATTCGAACCTCACCTTCGCCAATCACTGTCCCAGTCCAGCACTGAAGTCTTGGTCCATGCATTTGTTACATCCTGTATTGACTATTGTAATGCAGTTCTCTCTGGCCTTTCCACTAAACTCCTTAACAGGCTTCAAATAATTTAAAATTGTGCTGCCTGGATCATCACCCCCATTCTCATCCAACTACAATGGCTTGCTGTTCAGTACCAGATTGACTGCAAAAATCCTCTCCTCACCTTCCACAACCTGGCCCTGATTTATCTCTCTGCCCTTCTCTAGGAGTCCATCCCCCTGCTCCCTGAGCTCTTCCTCTGCTGGTCTCCTGACCATTCCCTCTTCACGCCTCAGCACTATGGAGGCCAGGGGTTTCAGCTGCACTGCTCCCAGGCTCTGGAGCTCCTTACCCCCCACCCTACCCTCTGCGCCCCGTTTTTATAATTATACTGTCTTGATTTCTACAAATGCAGCCACTTCAAATTTCCATTTGGTCCATGGTGGAGCCCTGACCGATCCGTGACAGGTCCCTGTTGTCACCTGGCCGGGCTCATAGCTCTAATGAGATCCCCCGCGATGACGTAGAGAATACAGGGCCGACTAGTAACGCCCCCAAGTTTAATTTGTAGAAACCAGTTGCAATGGTCTATCTATCCACCAGGAGGAGCAGTGAGTGTGGAAGCTGAAGCGCTTTACTGAGCCTCTTATTACACTAATAGTGGGAGAGAGCTTCCCACACAGAGTATATTTAATGATTATCAGGCTACCATATCATAGGTCATAAATATTATGCTTCAGCGTTTTGTTATTCAAAAGAATTGCATGAAAATTAAAGTGAAGTAAAGCTGGGAACCGAGCGATAGTACAGCAAGAACAAACCTGTGTTTGAATCATCAATCTTAGCGGCTGAATGATGATGTCATATAGTAATAAATATAATAATATATATATATATAAATATATATTACCATTACTATTGCTATATAAATGTAATTTATGGTGCTGTTAGATTGCTGTTAGACCACCCCACTCCATTTACAGAATGTGCGAAAAACGATTTTTTTAACCTCAGCAAAAATGTTATTTTTCAAAGACTACATGCCAACATATATGGACTGAAGCAGAATCTTTCGTTAGATAAAAACAGTTTGTGAATATTGGAAATGATTACATAGATTTTTTCTTTTTTAATTAATTGACGTTCGGACTGTACAACACTCTGCACGCACTCTGCCTGCCGCGTATTATATATATATATATATATATATATATATATATATATTTTATATATATATATATATATATATATATATATATTTTAAATATATATATATATATATATATATATATATATAGCTATATATATATATATATAAATGGAAATATATATATATATATATATATATTTTTATGTGTGTGTATATATATATATATATATATATATATATATATACACACACATACATATATATACATATACATACACATATATATATATATATATATATATAAATAAATGTTTTTGCATTCCTAAATATTCTTGTTAAATAAATGTTTATTTCTCTTTAAAAGGGTGTACTTGCACCATTATGCCTTTATTATCATTATATAAGTTTAAAAAATGGTCTAAAAACAGCAAAATTACAACAATAACAAAAATGGTCTTAAAAGCACAATATTACACAATATTATCGCTTATCGCAATAATTTCTGACGCAATTAATCGTCCAGCAAAATTTGTTATCGTGACAGGCCTACCAATCACTTTCTGTGGCCTCAAAATAGCAACATGCAACAATGCACCTAAGCACATTAGGTTAGACCATGCCCAGAGTCACCATTGAGTCATTTTCCACGACAGGACACTGACAATTTTAACTTTCAACCCTAAAATGTCCCGCAAAGAGTTGTTTTTTAATAGCCAATCTTTTTCAAAAAGTGTGAATGTTGAAAAAACATAAATGGGCCAATATATCAAACACATCAGATTTTCCTCAAATACTGATATCAGTATAAGCTTAACAATCTTGTATCAGTTAAGCAGCAACCATAATGTGCACGAAAGCCAACCAGCTCTACATTAGACCTAAAACTAGAGCTGGGTGACAGATCAACAGAATTACCTCACCTCTATTTACATATTTTGTCAATGACAACATTCTAATATTGAAATATTGGGTGGGTTAAACGTTTTTGTCTCAATATATGATGTCAAGTTAAATAATACCTAACTCTGTAACTACATCACAGCAAATATTTCAAGTTTTTAGCCATTTTTATTAATAAACATACAATGTGACCATTTGGATCAATGCAGTAACCATGAATTATAGTTTTTATAATTTGCGAGGGTCATAAGGACAGAGGGATGTTGTATGCTGTAAAGCCCTGTGAGGCAAATTGTGATTTGTGATATTGGGCTTTATAAATAAAATTGAAATTGAAATTGAAATAATGATCTTTTAAGAAATTTAATAACTATTGCAATGTATTGACAGTGAGATAATGGTGCAAATATTAGCAAGCTATTAATTGTGGCCAAATTACCCCCACTGATAAAAATTTTCAAAATCATCCACCTTTTCTCCAATAATTGCAAGAATACATTTTTACAAAGTCCAAGGTTTTCCTCTGTCAACAGGGGCTCAGTTCTTTATTTGCACTCTTAACTTATGAAAGTTTTCTTTTGTGGATCCACTAAACTGTGGACGGCACATTCTACAGCAAAGACAGTCCATAGTGCAGTTTGACAATAACTTTGTGAAGTCATGCCAGTAGGCCAGTCACTGTTTTCCCTTGGCCTTGAACTCTGTACTGGGCCACTACTGTATCTGCACACACTCCTACATTGAGTTTTCTCGAATTATCTGTGCTCCATTGCTCAGCCTTTCCCCTCTTAAGCAACTGCATCTCACCTCTCCACCCTCTCTTCTATGTTTTCTACTTCTCTTTGCCTATCTGATCCACCCTGAGTGATTCTGTATACATCAGCTTAGGGAGATGCCCTCCCCATCTACCACTCTGCTTCTCATTCTCTTACCTTTCAAGAAATGAATGACTTTGCCCCACTTCCCTGCATCAAATGGGTGGAGCTTTTCGAGGCCCATGAAGGTGATGTTGTAGTCTGGGTGGTACACAATGGGCAGACATGTTGGAGGGATGCTGATGTACAAGTCAGTGTGGTAAGACCTGGAAAAAAGTTTTTAAAAAGGTGTTCAATACAGCGCTGCTGCATTACATGTACAGTGATTACCTCAATGGCTGAATGAGCATTCTTAGAACTGTCGCTGTTTGTGCTGCTCACCTCCCTTTCCCTTTATCTTCTCTATGAGACATGTTTGTCGGGCATTGCTACTTTCATCTGGGGGGAAAATAAAGATAACCAAAAGAATATTAAGTTCATTCACCTGTGGGTCTGAGTGCTGTAACGTTAAATATGTACAGTAACTCAGAACATTAATAAGTCTTGTTGTAAATTAGATTTCTTAAAATGCCTTCATTTACCAAAGAGCGGAAAATATACTGGCCAAGTGAGAATGTGGGACAATAAAATACATGAATAAAAACAGTATTTCTCGCGCATGCGTATTGACGTGTACATTTTCACAGACGCAACGGCACAAAGCAGCCGTCAAATGTTTGTGTGCATTCGGCCCTGCTTATTCTAGCGTTTAAGTTAAAACGTTTCCACGTTTACTGCATGAATTATCAATCAGTCCACAGTTACTAGCAGCAGCCGCTGTTACTCACCTGCCACTGAATGTGGAATAACGCTGATCGCCGAACAGCTGATGGAAATAGTTACTGGGAATGGTCACTGTTAGTTATTCCGACAGGATTTAGCTTGGATTATCTGTCAACTGCCAGCTAACAGCCTCTTCTGGCGGTGTGCCTTTGACAGTATGCTAAGTCCGTCCTGCTCATGAGTTAATTTTTTTCTAGTATGGTGAGGGCGAGGAAGGCATGACCCGCCCTACTCTACTCGACTCATCCTCTGATTGGCTTACCTTTATATTATCTTCCCAACGCTGATCAATCCCACTCCTCTTGTCAAAATCTAGCCAATTCAACCAACGAAGGCAACGACTACCGGCCAATCAGAGGGGGTGTAGGGCGGGTCATTCCTTCGCCATCCCAGGAAAAGCATAGACATATATACATAGACGCCGCATTGACTGCCGCTGCCTATCAGAGCCGACGTCCTCGCCGGCCGCCATCTTGGATGGGTCTCGTTTCGCCTCCACAATGCATTCACTTCTATTGAGGAAGGAGCTGTATGCACAAGTAAAATAGAGTAACTCACTGAATTTTCAACTGATTTTCACACGGTTTGGTTTGTTACAAACGGCACACATGTAGTTATGATACAGGATGCTTTCGTACATTAAAAATGCGGGATTTCATGCTTTAATACTTTCTGCAGATAGCAACAGCATGTTATTTAGGTCACAACACAGTTCTTTTATTCACCTCAACCCCAGAGTGGGATATATATATATATATATATATATATATATATATATATATATATATATATATATATATATACATACATATATAGGCTATATGTATATACAGTACAGGCCAAAAGTTTGGACACACCTTCTCATTCAATGCGTTTTCTTTATTTTCATGACTATTTACATTGTAGATTCTCACTGAAGGCATCAAAACTATGAATGAACACATGTGGAGTTATGTACTTAACAAAAAAAGGTGAAATAACTGAAAACATGTTTTCTATTCTAGTTTCTTCAAAATAGCCACCCTTTGCTCTGATTACTGCTTTGCACACTCTTGGCATTCTCTCCATGAGCTTCAAGAGGTAGTCACCTGAAATGGTTTTCCAACAGTCTTGAAGGAGTTCCCAGAGGTGTTTAGCACTTGTTGGCCCCTTTGCCTTCACTCTGCGGTCCAGCTCACCCCAAACCATCTCGATTGGGTTCAGGTCCGGTGACTGTGGAGGCCAGGTCATCTGCCGCAGCACTCCATCACTCTCCTTCTTGGTCAAATAGCCCTTACACAGCCTGGAGGTGTGTTTGGGGTCATTGTCCTGTTGAAAAATAAATGATCGTCCAACTAAACGCAAACCAGATGGGATGGCATGTCGCCGCAGGATGCTGTGGTAGCCATGCTGGTTCAGTGTGCCTTCAATTTTGAATAAATCCCCAACAGTGTCACCAGCAAAACACCCCCACACCATCACACCTCCTCCTCCATGCTTCACAGTGGGAACCAGGCATGTGGAATCCATCCGTTCACCTTTTCTGCGTCTCACAAAGACACGGCGGTTGGAACCAAAGATCTCAAATTTGGACTCATCAGACCAAAGCACAGATTTCCACTGGTCTAATGTCCATTCCTTGTGTTTCTTGGCCCAAACAAATCTCTTCTGCTTGTTGCCTCTCCTTAGCAGTGGTTTCCTAGCAGCTATTTGACCATGAAGGCCTGATTGGCGCAGTCTCCTCTTAACAGTTGTTCTAGAGATGGGTCTGCTGCTAGAACTCTGTGTGGCATTCATCTGGTCTCTGATCTGAGCTGCTGTTAACTTGCCATTTCTGAGGCTGGTGACTCGGATGAACTTATCCTCAGAAGCAGAGGTGACTCTTGGTCTTCCTTTCCTGGGTCGGTCCTCATGTGTGCCAGTTTGGTTGTAGCGCTTGATGGTTTTTGCGACTCCACTTGGGGACACATTTAAAGTTTTTGCAATTTTCCGGACTGACTGACCTTCATTTCTTAAAGTAATGATGGCCACTGGTTTTTCTTTAGTTAGCTGATTGGTTCTTGCCATAATATGAATTTTAACAGTTGTCCAATAGGGCTGTCGGCTGTGTATTAACCTGACTTCTGCACAACACAACTGATGGTCCCAACCCCATTGATAAAGCAAGAAATTCCACTAATTAACCCTGATAAGGCACACCTTTGAAGTAGAAACCATTTCAGGTGACTACCTCTTGAAGCTCATCGAGAGAATGCCAAGAGTGTGCAAAGCAGTAATCAGAGCAAAGGGTGGCTATTTTGAAGAAACTAGAATAGAAAACATGTTTTCAGTTATTTCACCTTTTTTTTGTTAAGTACATAACTCCACATGTGTTCATTCATAGTTTTGATGCCTTCAGTGAGAATCTACAATGTAAATAGTCATGAAAATAAAGAGAACGCATTGAATGAGAAGCTGTGTCCAGACTTTTGGCCTGTACTGTACATATATATATATATATATATATATATATATATATATATACATACATACACAGTATTTATATACTGTATAAACATACTGTATAAACACAATATACACAATACAAAACATAGTATAGCATATTATGTATAGCGCACCTTTGTGCACATATTCACTTTTCCACCAGCTGTGCTGCAAATATCCCCTGCTGCTCATCCTTCTGTATCTTTTTTCAAATTATCTTGACCACAGTCCCATTTTCATAGTTATAATACCAATACCAAAATTAATTTCAGTGTTTATGTAAATATTGAAAATGTTTTTTTTACTACTTTTTAGGGATCACAGCAGTCAGTGTAATAAGAATAAGAAGAACTTTATTAATCCCCAAAGGAAATTTCAAAGAAGTCTGTAAGATCATCTGTTTAACAAAGAATTATTAAGTCTGATGGCTGTGGGTATAAAAGAGAGTGGGTGTGTGTGAGAAATAAACTCAATCAACAATCAAGCTTTTTCTTTATTAAAATATATTAATAAATTTATTAATATGCTATATTATTAATATGCTATACTATGTTTTGTATTGTATATATTGTGTTTATACAGTATATACAGTATAGCCTATATATATATATATATATATATATATATGTGTGTGTGTGTGTGTGTGTGTGTGTGTGTGTGTGTATGTGTGTGTATATCTATCTATCTATCTATCTATCTATATATCTATCTATATATATAGTATATATATAGTACGATGGATATATATATATGTATATATATATACATATATATATCCATCACACTCTGGGGTTGAGGTGAATAAAATAACTGTGTTGTGACCTAAATAACATGCTGTTGCTATCTGCAGAAAGTATTAAAGCATGAAATCCCGCATTTTTAATGTATAAAAGCATCCTGTATCATAACTACATGTGTGCTGTTTGTAACAAACCAAACCGCGTGAAAATCAGTTGAAAATTCAGTGAGTTATTCTATTTTACTTGTGCATACAGCTCCTTCCTCAATAGAAGTGAATGCACTGTGGAGGCGAAGCGAGACCCATCCAAGATGGCGGCCGGCGAGGACGCACTCAGGCACTCGATGCGGCGTCTATGTATATATGTCTATGAGGAAAAGAACGTTTGCGTCCAATCCAGTGCTACGTAGAATACGTACATTACATACATACGAGCTCCGTCACTTACGTTGTCAGTACACGCGTACATTTAAAGCAGAGGCAACATGAACTCCAAAAAGCTACACTTTCTTTCTTTGACACTTTTGTCCTGTTCTAAAGTATATTGATCATGATATACTAGACATTAGACAAAAGGCGCTGTGTTGCAACAGGCTGATATAAGGTCTAGGTTAGAGACTGTTCATTACTTGCCAGAGGAGGGTGGCTGGGGTGTGACTTCTTTTTTTTATTTAATTATTATTTTGATCCTTCCCAAAGCTACAAATATTTCCCCCTGAGCCTCCCTGAGTGACTGGTGGAAAATGCATGACCCTCCCTCCACCATAAATTAGTTAGTAGATTTTTACCTTACCTGAAAACTCACTTAAAAAAGAAAAAAAAAGTGTGTCATGCACGCTGGTTAGTTTGTGCAAATGAGCAAATGATTTATTTTTGGCCAAATTTTTGAATGAGATGTAGAATAAAGTGATTTTGATGAAATATCACTATTTTAAGCTCAGATTTTGTTGTGTTTTATTCTGATGTGTTCAAGGACTGTCACAAATTTGATAGTCCAGTGATAATAACTATTTTTACAGTTTCTGGCTAATGGTGTAATTTTGGCAATTTTTAAAGAAAACCTGCCTCCTACAGTAAGAAATTATAAATCTCAGATGTAGTCAGTTTATGGATGGGTCCTAAAATGTAAGCATTTTTTTTTTTCAACTTGGCACAATGCACAAGCACATTTTCATAATTTTATTTCTTGACATTGTGTTACCGACTGGCTCAAGGCCGGCAACAAAATGGAGGCCACACACAGATATATCAATCGAAAGTTAATTTATTTAACTCAAACAAATAAACATAGTAAATAATTGATGGCATGTGCAAGTAGGAAGGGTATCAGTCATGTTAGTAGTGTGTGGATGAGTGAAACACGGTGTAATGTGTGCTGTAAGGTGCAGTATATAAAGCAAAGGAAGCAGGCTGAAGAGGATGCAGCAGGCCCAGCTGGGAGAGAGTGTGTGACCAAAAGGGTGGTCCTATGCCCTCTGCAAGCCCGACCCAAAAGGGCAGACACTCCCTCCCAGCTCCGCCTACCAGCCAACTCCCAGTAACTGCAAGAGAGAGAGCAAAGTCAGACATGGGCAGGCAGACTGAACAAGTGCGTCACACCCCCTCCTTTAAAATGGGGGTCCTAACTAGGATCCCCAAAAGTCAATGACAGCTACTATATAACTTTCAACTCTCAATAACCAGCTCAAACAGCTGAGGACGTTAATCAAAAACACTCTATATTAACACTCTATATTAACGTTAACATGTAAGTAATCATTCAACCTATGTTAACTATATTAACTGGATATCCTTTCAACTTGTGACCGTCGAGGCCACCTCCCTCGGCAACCTTGGTATCTTAGGAAGCAGTTTAAGAGAGAGGAGAGCCAGAACAGATAGAGACACTGCAGGGAGGACGCACACAAGTGAATTTAAAGAGATAGTGCACCCAAAAATGAAAATTCAGCCATGTCCTCACATCCCTTGTGGAGATGGGGCTAGAAACAAATCTCCACCTAATGGAGGCTGGGCGCCCTAGATTAAAACGTCCAAAAAACACATAACTGAAACAACAGAATATCTCCATACTGCTCGTGCGTAGTGATCCAAGTGACCTGAAGCCCCGACATAAAAAGTTGTTTGGAAAAACGTCATGTAAGCTCTGTTTTTAGCCTCATTGTTGCCTGTAGCTCTAACTGCCTCTCTGTAGACCGTGCTCACGTGTGTGTGCTTGAGCAAGACCATGAGACATCGGCACCGCCTTCATGTGTGTTCACGTGCTTTCGCTGGTCTCGCGTGCAAGCACGCACACGTGAGCTCAGTGTACACAGAAGCAGTCAGAGCTACAGCCTACAATGTGGCTAAAAACAGTTCAAATGACGTTTTTCCAAACAACTTTTTATGTTGGGGCTTCAGGATACTTGGATCACTACGTACAAGCAGTATGGAGATATTCTGTTGTTTCAATTATGTGTTTTGTTTTGGACGTTTTAATCTGGGGTGTCCAGCCTCCATTAGGTGGAGTTTTGTTGCTAGCCCCATCTCCGCGAGGGATGTGAGGACTCTAAAACTTCACCTGAGACTGCCTCGGCATATGGGTGAGTAGATAATGGTTGAATTTCATTTTTGGGTGCAGTATCCTTTTAAAAAGGCATAGCTCGAGACATGGCATCAGCCACTGTGTTCTCAGTTCCCTTTATATGACGAATGTCTAAATGGACTGGCTGAAGGAATAGACACCATTGCAAAAGGCGCTGATTTCAGTTTGGAATGAGTGTAGAAAGGTTAGGGGATTATGGTCTGTGTATAAAACTAAGGGACTTACTCCACCTCCCACATAAACCTCAGAATGTTTCATTGCCCAGATGAGTGCCAATGCTTCCTTTTCGATGATGGAATAATTTAACTGATGTGAATTGAACTTTTTAGAAAAGAAACTCACCACACAGTCGACAACCTTTTCATTCATCTGCATGAGCACAGCCCCAGCTCCCGCCTCACTAACATCCACATAGAGGGAGAAAGGCTGGTCCAACTGGGGAGCTGCTAAGACAGGGGCAGAACACAGCAATGACTTCACAGACTCAAAAACTTATTGACAGTGAGGAGACCACTCAAACTTAATCTCTGGGCTAAGAAAAGATGTGAGCAGAGCAACCACCATGGAGAAATTTTTGCAAAACCCATGGTAGTAGCCCACCATACCCAAGGAACGAGACAGTTCTTTCTTGGTTGTCCGCACAGGAAACTGGTCAACAGCTAACACCTTGGCCCTTACAGGCCGCACCTGCCCTTGGCCAACTACCTTACCCAGGTAGGTGACTGTCACCTTGGCAAGCTCACATTTTGCCAGTTCGATGGTGGGACATGCCCAGGCCATACGGTCAAACAGGGCCCTGATGTGCCGAAGATGATCTTCCCAAGGATCACTGTAAATCACAACATCATCCAAGTAGCCTACACAGCGCAACCCACCAGACCAGACACAACCTTGTTCATGAGGTGCTGGAAGGTGGCAGGAGCATAAGCTGCAACGCAAGCTGAATGGCATCACGGTGTAAGAATACAAACCCCTGGGTGTGATAAATGCAGCGATCTCTTGATGGACTGAGAGTCTCATCCTACTCTCTAATGTGCTATGTGTGAGCTCAGTCCTTCGTGTTCTTTAATGAAGCAATAGGAGAAGATATTCGGTCTCAGTTAATGTAGTTTATTAAGCAGTAAAGGAATAAAATTACAGAGCTCTGGGTCTCAACTTCACGTCCCTGACGAACAACAAAGGTGTGTCAGTTCACGAAGTCTGACCTCCTGTCCTTTCCCTGACCCAGTATATTTGAGCGTAACAGAGTGTCATTATGCACGCAAGGCGTTGTCCTCTTCTCATTGGCAGTTCCACTTCCTCCTTCACCACACCACGCCCCTGCCTCGTGTTAATCTGACTCCTTCCCGCTGGCGGTGGGGGCGTGGTTCCTGTTTTGAAAGACAAGAGAACAACACAACTCCCTACACGTGCTGTACCTTACTATCTGTATATCACTTTCTATTCTTTTTACCATATATGAAACTAATTATCTAAGCATTGCGGTATGTGCTCCTCAGACTTCATGTCTCTTCCTCTCCTGTACTTCTCCACTTCTGCAAAGCAAACACATTCAGATCAGCTGAAATCATCTCAGTATTCTCATTGTTCACACATCTAAAACTTATATAGTGAAACACAACTTATAGTAAAACACATAACATCATTCTATTCCCAACACTCTGTAGCTAGAGGAGTCACAGGCACCTGCCAGTAACCTTTAAGTGAGTCGAACTTATAAAACACTGACGAACCGACCTGATCCACACAATCCTCCATGCGTGGGAGTGGGAAAGAGTCAGGCTTGGTTACTTTGTTCACTTCCCCAGATCAGTACAAGGTCTAAATGTACATCAGACTTTTTAACTAGTAAACATGGGGAAGACTTACTGGACACACATGGCTGATTTGGTTTTCCAGTCAACTGACATGTGTGGCAAGTTTTGATAAAGGCTGAGATGTCTCTTTTCAAACGTGGCCAGTAAAAATGCCGCATAACTCGATCATAGGTTTTTCTCACACCTAAATTACCAGGTACACCATCATGAGCAGTCTGAAGGATAGTTAAACGTAATGAAGAGGGCAAAACTACTTGGACAATCTCATTACCCCAAAACACAGTCCTCCTGGGGAACCCATTTTCTCACCAACAGGCCGTCTTTGAGAAAGTAGCCACAAGCTGCACTCTCTGCCTCACCATCTGGTAGATCTTGGCTGTACAGTGGCTGAAGCGAGGGATCATCTTTTTGCTCTTTCACAAGGTCACAGCAAGATACAGGCAAGGGGAAAGCAGACACAGGAAACACAGGCTCTCTTTTCCTACCTGAATTATCAAGACATGAACTATCTTCAGCACGACTCAAGGCACGTGTCACTGCACAGGTGGGTAGCACTACAGGGGATTTTTGGGAGACTCAAAACCTTCTACCTGAGAAGTTGGGGTGTCCACCATTACAGGCGCATCAGGCCACACTTGATTGCCAGCCAGGTCATTCCCTAAGATGACCTGTACGCCCCCCATTAGGCAGAGAAGGGTGCACTCCCATGGTCACATCACCTTGCACCAGATCTGAAAACAGTGTCAATTTATGCTGAGGAGCTGAAAAGACAGTCAAACCCATTCCCTGGACATCCCCACTGGTCCCAGTGTCAGTCTCTGGAGAATAAGGCAACACAGAGCTCACAATAAATGACTCCAGTGCCCCTGAGTGTCTATGTATCTTTACAGGTACTTTCCTATTGCTCCTAACCAGTGAAACATAACCATCTGGCACAAATGCAGCATAACCAGGATCAATCTCATCATTAACTGAAAAATTTGCCTGTTCTTGCTCCACCACAGGAACCTTGAACAGCAACCCTGAGGAAGAGGGTTTTGTGTGTGCCTGCACAGCAGCAATGGCACGGCCCCTTTCTTCTGCACACAAAGATGCCAAGGGTTTTGAGGGAACATAACCAGACTTTGACCTTTTCTTCAACACTGGAAACTCAATTCGCCAGTGTCCCTTACCAAAACTTCAGGAAAAACAGAGATGACCCCGCCCCTCTCTTCATCGGAGGAGAGAGTGTGGAGACTGTCACCTCCTTCAAGTTCCTGGGCACCCACATCTCAACTGATCTCTCCTGGACCACCAACATCACAGCTATGGTGAAAGAGGCACAGCAGCAGCTGTACTTCTTGAGAGTTCTCAAGAAAAACAACTTGGAGAAGAGGCTGCTGCTGGCCTTCTACCTCTCCTCCGTGGAGAGCATCCTCACATACTATCTATGTGTGTGGTATGCTGGCTCCAAGGCAGCTGACAGGAAAACCCTCCAAAGAGTGATCAACTCAGCACAAAAAAATAATTGGTTGCCCTCTGCCCACGCTGGATGACATATCCAAATCCTACTGTCACAACAGGATCACATCCACAACAGACCCCTCACATCCAGCACATCACCTGTTTGAACTGATGCCCTCCAGGCGGTGCTCCCCCTGGGCCATAAGAACTGCCAACAAACACTGATCCCCCAACTACTGCTACTGCCCTGGAACTCCAATACCTACCTCAACTGTGCTGAACAGCAATCATGCACTTATATTTATATTTATTGCTAACTTGCACAACTGTGTCTGTTTTATTTATTGTTTTTTATACCAGTAGGTATTCTATGTCATGTATGTTTTTATTGTCTTTCTTTGCACTGTGTGGGCTGAGCACCCATAATTTCGTTGTACCTTGTACAATGACAATAAAGTCTATTCTATTATAAAACAGTAGTTACAGATGTGGGTTGGGTCCAGTTTCCCCCGTAAACTGCGATCTGTTTTTGTTGAAAACTTATCTGTCCCCTATGCCAAAGACTTACTGGGGAAAGCACCCACAATGCTCTCCCTGCAGGCAGAGTCACCACGACCACGGCTCTCACCAAAACAACTTTTATGGGTCAAGACAAACTCATCAGTTCCTGTAAATCCTCCAAGGTTTCTACCTCAGAAGCAACACACCAGCGGTTGAAATGAGTGGCTAAATCGCGAGCAAATTCAGTGTAAGACTGCTTCTCTTTCTTGAATGATCTGAATCGCTGATGATAAGCTTCCAGTACCAGCTCAAATGCCCTAAGTACAGCAGCTTTAACCAACTGATAGCTACCACTATCTGTAGCACTCAAGGCTGAGAAAGCCTCCTGGGCCTTGCCAGTGAGCACACACTGAAGCAGCAGAGTACGCTCAGCATCAGAAACACAAAAACACTCTAAGCTAAAAGTCGAACTAAAACAGTACTAAAGGCAAAACAGCAACAGACTTCCTCAAAACGTCTGCAGCCAGTATTCGTAAAGCTCTGTATTGCAGTCCGGACACCTATGTGGGAAACAACTGTCAATATAACTACACAGACTATAAAATCATGCTGCTAAGCGATAAACAGCCTACCTCTACAGGAGGGATTTAACCTGTCACACACCACTCACGCTTAGTCACGGGGACTCTGTACCTAAGGTTTGTAAACCATAGACTGTATAAAAATAATGGACGTAGTCACCCTGACGTTACCCACCCGTTTCTGAGGAGTGGATTTGAAGCTCAAAAAGGGGGGAGCGCAAGATGGCGACGGAGTAAGCAGCTTATTATCGAGCTCTCAGCACTAAACTTATATTGGAAGCACTTTTCTACAATAGATGACAAAGTTTAGTTGGTAAAGTTTGCTGAAGAAAGTCCCTCAATACTGTCCGGCTTGAACTGATCCAGCAGTGCTAAAATGCCGAAATCTGCTCAAAAAAGATCAAGCGAACCAGGCAAGGAGGGAAAAAGTAGCAACTTTGCTAGCAACCACAACTACGATGGGGGGATGGATTGCAACGTGCAAGTGGAGAACGAGGAAGAGTTTCCTCCATTGCCGGTGACTCCAAGTAAACCCCCACTTCCCAAGAAACCTGCACTTTCTCGTGTTAATATCGACAACGATTTCAACTCTGAAAATGCCGTCAACACACTGGCTAGCCTTATCAACTCCAGAAGTGATGCGATTGAAAAAATGGTGGAAGCTGTCCGTGTCAAGATGAAAGACATGACTGAGAAGATTGTTGGCATTGAAAAACGAGTGGAGAAAAGTGAGGAAACCGCTATGAAATGCTTGAATCGCGTATCTGACCTAGAAAGTTATGGGCGGCGGTGGAATTTAAGGCTCTATGGTGTTGCAGAAGCTGAAAAGGAAGACGTGCGCGCAGAGGTGATCAAGGTATGCTGAGAGGTACTGCCATCCGAGAGGGAGAAGCTCCATGATGCCATAGATGGCACTCATCGGGTGGGGAAACAACGCCACGGCGACCCGCGGCCCCGCGACATCATCCTGAGGTTCGTCTCCCGGCGGCACAGAGAGGCAATTTGGAAAGCTGCTAAGAAGTGCGCCTTTCTTCAGAGCAACGGACTGCGCTTCACTGAGGATTTAACGAAGGAGGACAGAGAAAACAGACAGAAACTGTGGCCTAAGATAAAGAGTGCATGTGAGGAGGGAAAATCAGCTTACTTTGTAGGAGGAAGAGGTTTTATTAATGGTACAGAAGTTCATCCTACCTGAGGAGACCACAGACTTGATCATCTGATTTCTCAGGTTTGCTTGGGTTTATGCATGTTTTTCAGGATGCATACACTATCCTGCTAAGAGACGTTTTCATTTATATCATTGGGGAAGTTTATTTTTAGGAAAAAAAAAGTGAGTGGCTCTTTTTTAGTTGCACAAATTTTTCTTAATTGTTTCTTTTTCAGTTGACTTTTTAAGAAGAGGAAAAATGAGGCCAGCTCTGTTTTTGTTGAAGTGCTCATATTAAAGTACTAAAATTGTGCTGATCTCGATTCAGTAAGTTCTCTAAGTTTCACTATAGGTTTACGTAAATTAATCTTTACATTTGATTATTTACTACTGTTTATAGTAATCTGTTTTCTTTATCTTTTGTATCACTTAATGCTAGGGGGTTACGTAACAATGTTAAACGTAAAGCTCTATTTCTCTTTGCTAAGCAGTTTAGATCAGATTTTTTTTATTTGTAAGAATCTCATTCTATCTCGGGTGATACCAATTTTTGGAGATCTCAATGGGGAAACTCTGTATGGCTCTCTCATGGTACAGAACACTCAGCTGGGGTGGCTACCTTAAAGAATAGGTTTAATGGAGATGTCCTACTTACAGAATGTGATCCAAATGGTCACTTTATATGTCAAGCAATTAAATGTAATGATCTAGTCTTCATAGTGACCAATGTTTATGGATATAACACAAAAAAGGAAAATGATAATCTTATTTTGTCTATAGATAACATATTGATTAGCTGGTTAGATAAATTCTCAAACCCCACTTTATTACTACACTGAAAAAAATTTGGAGTGTTATTTACTTGGAAAAACCTAGGAAAGTTTTTGCACTTAGAAATTGTAAGTAAATTCTACAAGGGCGAACATCAAGTAAACTTTACTTGCGGATGTAAGTTTCTTTTACTAGCAAACCTCAGGTAATTTACTGATGATTATTAATATGGTCATTGAATTTTACTCTCTCCTTCTTTGTAAGTTTTACTTAGACTCTTGACTGCACCAAATTGAAAAATCTCACCTAAAACCAATGGCTTTTCAAGGTAATTTTAAAATACCCTTTATAACTTTTATTTATGGACAATATTTAAGTAACATTTACACAACATTTTACATAATTTTTCTGGAGTTTAAATTGCCTAAATTTGTTCTTAATGTGTTTGTTTATTGAAACAATGACTTTAAAAAAAATGAGGCAACTGTTTAATTTAACAACACCTTTATTTTTCTTAAGTGAAAAAACATGTTCACAACTAAATCTAAAAAGGTGTTTCCAATAAAACTTTTTTTTTTTTTTTTTAGAAAAATCAAAATCTGCATCATGAGTAATATCCTACAAAACGCAGAGCATCTTGACACTAAAAAGTGCAATATTTCACCCCTTGCTCTTTTCATACCCACACTCACATCCATGACCCATTGAAAATGGCCCCACGACCCACCAGTTGAGAACCTCTGGTTTAACTTGAAAATGCTAATCTAACTTCTTTTCTTTTGTACCCAAAACTTAGCCACTCTACGTGGCTGCATGTTTAATACAGTGCAACAACTTGGAATAAAAATTACATCATTAAAACGAGAGAAAAAGAAGAAAATAGACAAATAGCCACATAAACAACTGTACCGTTTTTTTCTTTTAGTGCCCTCTTTGAAAGGACAACTCTTGGCTCAAATATGTGCACTCAAGCTATAAGCTTGGTTCGCAGAGACTGGATTTTCGGGGACAGCTTAAGGACATCAAGCTCAAGAAGAAGCTTTTGAAAAACTTCAATGATGCCCATGAGCAGGAGACAGGCCTTTGCAACACTTCCACAGTTGTCAAGTACCACAGTCCCTTCAACCACAATTGACACATCAGCGTTGGATGCACCTTCATCTTCTTCACTTGTGTGGAGGACACAGATCCTCAGGACTTGCTCAGCCTGGTCCTCTTGAGCTGCCTCTCTGCTGATACCCTGTAAAATATATGTGAATCCATGTTCAGGTGCATAGTACAACATTATTTTTTATTCAAGTTATAGACTAGTGTCAAAAATATCAATATTTCAATACCTATCGATCCTAAACATTTGAAATCATTTCACTAAGTTTAGAAATTGAGTCTTTGAATCATACAAAAATGAGGAGACTGCCAACTGAGGAGGAAAGGGGGTAGCAGGGAACTAGAGAGTGCATGATGATGATGATGATGATCATGTTGTTGTTGTTGTTATTTGTCTCTTATGTGTATGCATTTGTGTTGTTAGGGTCTGGAAACATATAAGCTTTGCTTATTCCAACCCCTTTTCAAACTGCTGTAGTACTGTGTACTGTCTGCTGCGGAATTTGGTGTCTTGTGTAATTCAGTCTGAAATAAATTTTTCTGATTCTGAAAATATTCTTGTTCCACAGTACCGATAACAGCCCAAGTTTGCACTCGTTTTTACATGCACAAACAACCTGTAGTAAATCAGGACCTTATGCAGAACTCTAGTGATTCCTGAACTTAATTTCCTGTCTATCATTATTGGAAACACTGAATAATACAGATGCATGTAGCACGCAGAGATGAGAGGACAGAGGAGAAAGAGAAAATGGTAAAGGAGAGGAGAGCAGAGCAGAGAAGAGAGAATCAAGGAGAGGAGAGTGGAAGAAAGAGGAGGGGAGAGGAAAGAAGAGGAGAAAGGAGAGGGGAGGAGAGAGAAAAGAACACAGGAAAAGGGAGGAGAGAGGAGAAAAGAGAAGCGAGGAATTTCACTCCGTTTTTCATGTCAGGAATATGATTTAATTCATTGACATTTTAGATTTATTTCTTATGAGATATTGAGTTAATTTAGAGACTTTTAGGAATGCATTCCCACTCATGCACTTTGTAATAGGCCATATAGTTTAATTACATCTATGAAAATATCTTTTTTGTCATCTCCAACTGAAAGAACCACCAGAATGCACTTACAATAAAGACTACTAAGTGAAAGGATGCATTTTGCTTCTTTTATTTAGTTGTTATAAAAAGGCAATGATCAGCCTTAGGTATCCAATACTTATCTTAATTCTGTCAATTTTCATTTTTTTGCTTTTCAAGCATTAAACAAAATTTCATCAAGCAGGGCTTGACGCTAACTTTTTTTCCCAAGGAGCACATGTGCTCCTAAGTTGAAAAAGTGAGGAGCGTACAAAGAACTTTAGGGGCACAATGTAAATTGATCAAATAATGTGTTTTCCGTAATAAATGTGATGCAAATAGACATTTACAAGCAAAATTATTTAATGAATTTGTATACAAAATGTATAGACAGAAAGGTAAAATCATCAAGTTTTGAAAAAGTATTGCAATACAGTGTGCTGATGTTAGCCTAACTCATTAGAATATGATCATTATCTGCAGTTTTTCATTTAAGTCCAGAAAAAGTCCTCATTTGTGACCAGAAATAAATGCTGGTTGTTACAAATATGATTAGATGTGATGAATAATCTGTGCAGCACATAAGGCTGTCAACTTGAAAACCCCTGTGAATGCAACTGTGGATGGAGACAGGATAGGGGTGTTTAATGTCCAGACAAAAATAAAGCTCAAACTCGAATTTCAACAAACATCCTGCATTTGTGACAAGTAATAAGGGAGGCAAATGTGGTGCTTCAAGGTTACCAGACGTCTTCCTGCCAGAGTGTATGCCGCCAAAGGATAAAAACTTCTAAGGTGCTCATGGTACCATGCCTTTTTTAGTCTGATGACAAACACTGGTTTGTTATGAACTATCATAATTTGTAGCACCTCTGCAAAGTCTGGCAACCCAGCAGTAGAACCATGGCACACCATCATTCCAGCAGCATAGGTTGTCCCTGAACAGTTTACAGAGTTGGCAATATGTACTGTTGTGACACCTGGAAATCTGCACTTCAATGCGTCTTTAATGTCATCCTTCAGAACATCCAAAGAGACCTCTGTTGTTTTTGTAACCAAGAGTGATGGTTTGACTGCATTTGATTCGTGGAGATGGTTTGCAATCATGAGCTGGTGCTTGTTTGCAAGAGAAAGCAGGATATTCCTGAAACATCCTGTGTGTCTGACAACTCTTTTAAAGAAGCTGTGCTTAGCTTCGAACCTCATGGTCCACAGAGCAGCTACAGGACCAAATTCTCGGATAAGCTGGGGATAGTGCTCAAGAAAATGGTGCTTAGGGATGAGCTTCTGTTGAGGAAAAGCTTCAAGAAGTCTGCCGCGATGTTCAGATATTACACTGTCAAGATAGCAAATGCTTTCCTCTGTATGGCTCGGTGACATAACAAGCTCCACAATGCTTTTCAAAATCATTAGCATCTGCCACGCAGGCTCATCTTCAGGTACTTTCAAACCTATGATCAGAGGCAGCGGACGTAGCAGGCACCAATTTTCATGAGCATTGCCTCCCACGGATTTACGGTTTGAAAAGTTGCCGGGGACAAGATGAGGGCGATTTGTCTTATCAGTCCACTTGTAAGGGAACTGATGGATGACATCATTTAGTTCAATGAGAGAAAAATACTTCTTCTTGATGAAGACATCAAAAGACAACGCCAATTCCAATGGAATGATGCCTTCAAGAAGGTCATGTAAGACATCTGGAGGGTATCCAGATGTAACATGAAAGTGCTCAAGCTTTTCAGACAGTGCACATTGTTTTTTCACACCATAGCACGGGGAATTATTCAGACTGGACAAAGCAGTCTGAACATGTACCGCATGTTGCTCCTCAGTTCTCTGTTGAAAAGAACCGGATCTCACCTCTCTTGACTGACACTCAGACCGCTCGGCAAGACAAAAACGGCAAGCATAAGAACCAGAAAAGCTTTCAACAAAGCCAGCAACTGAGTGAGCTCCTAGGTTGTCTGCTACCACACACATAACAGTTCCTTTGACAACTTTTCCCAGACCTGGAACAAATAAGCCATCTCTTCCTAAAGTCCTCAGATCCGTTAGCAATGGCTCTAACACTTTCTGGTATCCAGATGTCTTGGTGTCCACTGCCTTACACAAAACGGCTAAATTAATGGATGTTAATGCTGATTGAGACTGTGCTGGAATGTTTCCCAAGATCCAATACACAGCTGTGACTTTGTGCTTTTTCCTTGAAGTTCCCAAAGGATTGCACACCTCAAAGTCATCAATGTACAGGATAAGACTAAGCCTGTCCTCTTCAGAGAAAAAATCATTCTTCTGGAAGTGGGATCCATCATGAAAAGATTGGTACTGTAAGGCTCTTGCCGAATTTCTATCAGTATCCAATAGTTTTTCTTGATTGCGTTTGTTGTTCAGAACCTGTGATAGAGATTGCAATATTGGCACATACTGGAATGTTTTGCCCTCTTTTTCATCGAGTATATACGCTTTTGGTTCAACAACTGAAAAATGTTCCTTCATGAATTCTCTTCTCTTGTAGGATGTTGAAAAGGGACCATCGCTTGCCAAAGCTGAGCTTATTGGGTGTGCCTCGCTGAGAATTTTAACCAAATCAGACATTACAGCTGTGTCCAACTCACAGCTATGGGTCCTTAGAGTAGACTCGATCAACTCTCTGATAACAGGAACTGATGCTGTACATGATATGAATTGAAGCTCATCCACAATTTCATCAATGCACTTGTTTGACACATTAAAGGTGCTCTCTAGCTTAAGAAAAAGGCTGCCAAACTTCTCCTTTATGATCCGAGATAGATCCTTGTCTTCCTCAATCAAAGGTTGAGGATCCTCCTCCTCAGTGTCAAATAATGGCTCATGCTGAGCAACAACTGGATGTGAGTATTTTTTTAAGACTTCATCTTTAAAGTCTTCAAGGCCATGTGGAGAGTGTTTCCTATGTCTGTGTGAGGCGAAGGTGGAATATACAGTACAGGCCAAAAGTTTGGACACACCTTCTCATTCAATGCGTTTTCTTTATTTTCATGACTATTTACATTGTAGATTCTCACTGAAGGCATCAAAACTATGAATGAACACATGTGGAGTTATGTACTTAACAAAAAAAGGTGAAATAACTGAAAACATGTTTTATATTCTAGTTTCTTCAAAATAGCCACCCTTTGCTCTGATTACTGCTTTGCACACTCTTGGCATTCTCTCCATGAGCTTCAAGAGGTAGTCACCTGAAATGGTTTCCACTTCACAGGTGTGCCTTATCAGGGTTAATTAGTGGAATTTCTTGCTTTATCAATGGGGTTGGGACCATCAGTTGTGTTGTGCAGAAGTTAGGTTAATACACAGCCGACAGCCCTATTGGACAACTGTTAAAATTCATATTATGGCAAGAACCAATCAGCTAACTAAAGAAAAACCAGTGGCCATCATTACTTTAAGAAATGAAGGTCAGTCAGTCCGGAAAATTGCAAAAACTTTAAATGTGTCCCCAAGTGGAGTCGCAAAAACCATCAAGCGCTACAACGAAACTGGCACACATGAGGACCGACCCAGGAAAGGAAGACCAAGAGTCACCTCTGCTTCTGAGGATGAGTTCATCCGAGTCACCAGCCTCAGAAATGGCAAGTTAACAGCAGCTCAGATCAGAGACCAGATGAATGCCACACAGAGTTCTAGCAGCAGACCCATCTCTAGAACAACTGTTAAGAGGAGACTGCGCCAATCAGGCCTTCATGGTCAAATAGCTGCTAGGAAACCACTGCTAAGGAGAGGCAACAAGCAGAAGAGATTTGTTTGGGCCAAGAAACACAAGGAATGGACATTAGACCAGTGGAAATCTGTGCTTTGGTCTGATGAGTCCAAATTTGAGATCTTTGGTTCCAACCGCCGTGTCTTTGTGAGACACAGAAAAGGTGAACGGATTGATTCCACATGCCTGGTTCCCACTGTGAAGCATGGAGGAGGAGGTGTGATGGTGTGGGGGTGTTTTGCTGGTGACACTGTTGGGGATTTATTCAAAATTGAAGGCACACTGAACCAGCATGGCTACCACAGCATCCTGCAGCGACATGCCATCCCATCCGGTTTGCGTTTAGTTGGATGATCATTTATTTTTCAACAGGACAATGACCCCAAACACACCTCCAGGCTGTGTAAGGGCTATTTGACCAAGAAGGAGAGTGATGGAGTGCTGCGGCAGATGACCTGGCCTCCACAGTCACCGGACCTGAACCCAATCGAGATGGTTTGGAGTGAGCTGGACCGCAGAGTGAAGGCAAAGGGGCCAACAAGTGCTAAACACCTCTGGGAACTCCTTCAAGACTGTTGGAAAACCATTTCAGGTGACTACCTCTTGAAGCTCATGGAGAGAATGCCAAGAGTGTGCAAAGCAGTAATCAGAGCAAAGGGTGGCTATTTTGAAGAAACTAGAATATAAAACATGTTTTCAGTTATTTCACCTTTTTTTGTTAAGTACATAACTCCACATGTGTTCATTCATAGTTTTGATGCCTTCAGTGAGAATCTACAATGTAAATAGTCATGAAAATAAAGAAAACGCATTGAATGAGAAGGTGTGTCCAAACTTTTGGCCTGTACTGTATGTTTGAGCTGAAGGTGCAGTTTTTGAATACACAGGCAACTACTTCAAATCTCCTCAAATGGCTTCCAAGATGTTCAAAATATTGCTTCTCTGAATCAAAACAAGCGGAACTGCACAGGACACAACTAAAAGATAGAATCTCTTTTGATGTCACTGCCTCAGGGTGCTGCCTGGATAAATGAATATTAAGGGCATTGAACGTTTTAAATGAACAAGGGCATTCCTTATAAAGGCAAGGCACTGTCTGGCCACGGCTAACCATTCCATGTCTTAGTCTGTAGTGTTTCAACAGTTCTGTCCGTGTGTCAGCCTCGAATCTACATGTTTTACATGACCATTTCATCTTTTTTGAATCTGGAAAATACAGACAGAAATAAATCAAACCTCATCTGAACTAGATTTTCATATCAGTATAAAAGTCAACTTAAAAATAAGAATGAGAGGTACCTAGGGTTTTAGATTTACCTTACATTAGCCGTTCAAATCAAATAGTGTAGCAGGAGAACTTTCCCGGTGGAGGCTGTAAAATACAAAGAAATATAATCATTAATGCATCATGCTTAAAGTTACTTTAATGCCAGGGATAATGTAGAAACAGCATTTCTTGGGCTATATTCATATCACTAGAATAGATATAAAATCAGATTGTCCTTTCAAATTTTGTTCATTTTATGCAGCACAACACATAACTTCACAATCCAAAATATATTCTGCTTCATTTTAATTTGGAATAGTATGTATGTTCTGTGATGATGGTAAACCTCTTACAACTTATGAAGTGCAAAGCACTACACAATATTTTTCTTTACCTGAATAGCCAGAAGGCTTTGCTTGTGACACAGCTTGCTGTAGTTGCTGCTTGAGAGGGCACTGTGTCAACTGCAGAAAGTTGTTGCTTTGGGCATAAGGACAAAAACACAAAGAAAAAATTAAAGCTGCAAGCAGCATTTGGTGGGACCTCGCACTCGTGCCTGTTTCGGCCCCCAGCTTATGTCGCCACTGTGAATTATTTAGAAATATCAAACATGTTGCCACAAACATCAGAAAATCCTTACAGAGCTGAACGTTGTGATGTTTGAATGCTTTCTGTAGCTGTTGGTATGGATAAGTGATGTCACGATATGCAAATTAGATGAGTGAATTTATTCCCATCAGATTCCTCGTCCTTTATTTTGAGGAAGAGACAACAAAAACAACACAAAACAAAATAAATTTACTGTGTAAATATGTTCAAAATGTTGTTTTACTGAGATGTATGAAATCCAATATGGCTGCCCCCTAATGACACCATAATATGCAAATTAGATAAGTTAATTTACTCCCATGACAAACTTTGGGTCATGATGAATAGTTTTCTCATTTACAGTATGCCTTTATCTCTCACCACTTTCAAGCCACAGCCTTTTGAAATGTTGAAATGAAAATGGAATATTTTCCTCAATAAACTGTGACACCTGAAGGGTTAAAATGGAGATTGTGCCCATGTCATGTCTGCATGTAAGATGTAGACATGCACAGACATCATGTTTCTGTGAGTTTGTGTGTGACAGCGGTTGCCATGGTAATCAAATAGGTGCACCTGGCAGAAGAGCAGAGAGAAACAGACAGAACACAGAGAGACCTGTTGTAGTGGAGATTTAACTCCTCGAACAAGTTCTTCCCATTCCCAAACCGTTGGTCCAATCATGAAAAAAATGTGATGATGAGAGAGATAAAGTTATACAGAAGATCTGTTTAGCAGCAGTTGAGCTGTCATGTGTGCGTCTTTAAAGCCGATACAATAAACGGTGTAGGAGGAGATGTGTTTTTTTAAGAGCACGTTTGAGGTGAAATCTTACTTTGAAAGGTCAAGTAGCTCACTTCCTATTGGAATTAGGTCATGGGTGTCAACGTGTGTTTGTAAGTCAAACACACCAGTTTTGGTTTGATCTTGATACGACATTCCTACGGGCTGCAGTGGCCAGTTTAGTGCACCTATGTGGCGCTAGATAGCCCATTTTAGCACTTTAGGGGTTAATAATGTGTGTGTTCTGTTTCAAATGAAGTTTCTGCTGCTGTAATCTGTCCTTTAAAGATTGTGAGACACACAGACCAGAGAACCCTGTGGCTGTGTCTGTGTGTGCAGCCGTTGTCATGGCGATTAATGACTTGCCTGTACCTGTGGCAGACACAGACACGTCAGAAAAGCAGATCACCAAAGGCTGTTTATAAAGGGATTTAACTCCTCGAACAAATGCTTCGCATACCCAAACCGTTGGTCCGAGCAAGAAAATAAAGTGATTTTGAGAGACAGCCACGTCTCGTGAACGCACGTGTCGCGTTTTATATTTCTCAAGTGAAAAATGTGGTCAGGGGAGCGAGTTTAAAATGTGTTGCACCCCAGCTGTTTCCAGAAATTTCTCCTCAGAGTTTACATGGGAGTGAATGAGAAAAAAATCAGCGCTCCCTTCGCTTTGGAGCCACTCAGCAAAAATGTGTATGTGTGAGAGATTCCATGTCAACATATCTGTGAGCAGGACAAATTTTCCTACGTTTTGTGGTATAAATTGTGTGTGTACAGTGAAAATTGTGGCCATGGCAGCGAGTTAAAGACAAAAGTTTTAGACGATTTTTAGAGCCCTCTCCACTCTAGCTCACAGCATTCCGTGCAATACACACCCATTGTAAACTGAAAATTTCTCCACTTTTGCTCATGGTACTTTGAGAGGCACAGATGAAAAACGGTAAAAGATATGAAAAAGATGAAAACATGAGTGAATAGATGAGACCTGTGGCAACATTTGAGAGTTGGAATGGAGTCTGTAGCACAAAGTATGGAGACGCTGTAAATGCTAGAAAAAGCCCTAAGATTGGTCTCTTTCTCCCCCCTGCTGCCATTCATTTCCTATGGGACAGCTTTCGAAGATCGCCAGGATGTTTTTCTGACATCTCACCTTATGGAGCCCATAAGATCCAAACTAAGCGAGTAATGAAAAAGTTACGAATAACTTTTGATTAGAACGAGTTGATCTGTCATCTGTGCAAGTTTGAAGCCGATTGGATAAGCGGTGTATGAGAAGAAGATTTTTTAGGAAAGGCAGTTTTAAGGCAAAATCTTACTTTGAAAGGGCAAATATCTCACTTCCTGTTGGATTTAGGTCAGGGGTGTCAGCGCGTGATTTTTAGGCCTTCATGAGACGAACACGCCACTTTTGGTTTCATGTTTCTACGACGTTCCTACAGGCCGTGGCGGCCATTTTTGTGTGCCTAGGTGGCGCTAGAGAGCCCATTTTGGCACTTTAGGGGTTAATGTCATGATTTTCTAAAATTTTTCACCGGTTCTGATGTGCGTGCCAATTTTGGTGAGTTTTTGAGCATGTTTAGGGGGTCAAATTCCAGCTCAAAGAGGCGGCGGGAGAAAGAATAATAATAATTAAAGCTGCAAGCAGCGTTTGGCGGGACCTCGCACTCGCGCCCGTTTCGGCCCCCAGCTTATGTCTTCACTGTGAATTATTTAGAAATATCAAACATGTTGCCACAAACATCTGAAAATCCTTACAGAGCTGAACGTTTTGATGTTTGAATGCTTTCTGTAGCTGTAGGTATGGATAAGTGATGTCACGATATGCAAATTAGATGAGTGAATTTATTCCCATCAGATTCCTCGTCCTTTATTTTGAGGAAGAGACAACAAAAACAACACAAAACAAAATAAATTTACTGTGTAAATATGTTCAAAATGTTGTTTTACTGAGATGTATGAAATCCAATATGGCCGCCGCCTAGTGATGTCACAATATGCAAATTAGATAAGTTAATTTGCTCCCATGACAAACTTTGGGTCATGATGAATATTTTTCTCATTTACAGTATGCCTTTATCTCTCACCACTTTCAAGCCACAGCCTTTTGAAATGTTGAAATGAAAATGGAATATTTTCCTCAATAAACTCTGGCACCTAAAGGGTTAAAATGGAGATTGTGCCCATGTCATGTCTGCATGTAAGATTTAGACACACACACACACACACACACACCATGTTTCTGTGAGTTTGTGTGTGACAGCGGTTGCCATGGTGATGAAGTAGGTGCACCTGGGAAAAGAGCAGAGAGAGACAGACAGAACACAGAGAGAGACCTGTTGTAGTGGAGATTTAACTCCTCGAACAAGTTCTTCCCATTCCCAAACCGTTGGTCCAATCATGAAAAAAATGTGATGATGAGAGAGATAAAGTTATACAGAAGATCTGTTTAGCAGCAGTTGAGCTGTCATGTGTGCGTCTTTAAAGCCGATACAATAAACGGTGTAGGAGGAGATGTGTTTTTTTAAGAGCACGTTTGAGGTGAAATCTTACTTTGAAAGGTCAAGTAGCTCACTTCCTATTGGAATTAGGTCATGGGTGTCAACGTGTGTTTGTAAGTCAAACACACCAGTTTTGGTTTGATCTTGATACGACATTCCTACGGGCTGCAGTGGCCAGTTTAGTGCACCTATGTGGCGCTAGATAGCCCATTTTAGCACTTTAGGGGTTAATAATGTGTGTGTTCTGTTTCAAATGAAGTTTCTGCTGCTGTAATCTGTCCTTTAAAGATTGTGAGACACACAGACCAGAGAACCCTGTGGCTGTGTCTGTGTGTGCAGCCGTTGTCATGGCGATTAATGACTTGCCTGTACCTGTGGCAGACACAGACACGTCAGGAGAGCAGATCACCAAAGGCTGTTTATAATGGGTTTTAACTCCTCGAACAAATGCTTCGCATACCCAAACTGTTGGTCCGAGCAAGAAAATAAAGTGATTTTGAGAGACAGCCACGTCTCGTGAACGCACGTGTCGCGTTTTATATTTCTCGAGTGAAAAATGTGGTCAGGGGAGCGAGTTTAAAATGTGTTGCACCCCAGCTGTTTCCAGAAATTTCCCCTCAGAGTTTACATGGGAGTGAATGAGAAAAAAATCAGCGCTCCCTTCGCTTTGGAGCCACTCAGCAAAAATGTGTACGTGTGAGAGATTCCATGTCAACATATCTGGGAGCTGGACAAATTTTCCTACGTTTTGTGGTATAAATTGTGTCTGTACAGTGAAAATTGTGGCCATGGCAGCGAGTTAAAGACAAAAGTTTTAGACGATTTTTAGAGCCCTCTCCACTCTAGCTCACAGCATTCCGTGCAATACACCCCCATTGTAAACTGAGAATTTCTCCACTTTTGCTCATGGTACTTTGAGAGGCACAGATGAAAAACGGTAAAAGACATGAAAAAGATGAAAACATGAGTGAATAGATGAGACCCGTGGCAACATTTGAGAGTTGGAATGGAGTCTGTAGCACAAAGTATGGAGACGCTGTAAATGCTAGAAAAAGCCCTAAGATTGGTCTCTTTCTCCCCCCTGCTGCCATTCATTTCCTATGGGACAGTTTTCGAAGATCGCCAGGACGTTTTTCTGACATCTCACCTTATGGAGCCCATAAAATCCAAACTAAGCGAGTAATGAAAAAGTTACGAATAACTTTTGATTAGAACGAGTTGATCTGTCATCTGTGCACGTTTGAAGCCGATTGGATAAGCGGTGTATGAGAAGAAGATTTTTTAGGAAAGGCAGTTTTAAGGCAAAATCTTACTTTGAAAGGGCAAATATCTCACTTCCTGTTGGATTTAGGTCAAGGGTGTCAGCGCGTGATTTTTAGGTCTTCATGAGACGAACACGCCACTTTTGGTTTCATGTTTCTACGACGTTCCTATAGGCCGTGGCGGCCATTTTTGTGTGCCTAGGTGGCGCTAGAGAGCCCATTTTGGCACTTTAGGGGTTAATGTCATGATTTTCTAAAATTTTTCACCGGTTCTGATGTGCGTGCCAATTTTGGTGAGTTTTTGAGCATGTTTAGGGGGTCAAATTCCAGTTCAAAGAGGCGGCGGGAGAAAGAATAATAATAATAATAATAATAATAATAATAATAAACGCAGCAAAAACAATAGTGTCCTCGCCTTTGGCGAGGACTGGTCTGTGAGAATAAACGCAGCAAAAAGTATAGGGGGGGTCCTCTGCTCCTTGAGCAGTCCTCTGCCTCTAGGCTCGGTCCCTAATAATAATAAACGGAGCAAAAACAATAGGGTCCTCGCCTTTGGCGAGGACTGCTCTGTGAGCAGTCCTCTGCCTGTAGGCTCGGTCCCTAATAATAAAGAATAAACGGAGCAAAAACAATAGTGTCCTCGCCTTTGGCGAGGACTGGTCTGTAGGAATAAACGCAGCAAAAACTATAGGGAGGGTCCTCGCCTTTGGCGAGGACTGGTCTGTGAGAATAAACGCAGCAAAAAGTACAGGGGGGGTCCTCTGCTCCTTGAGCAGTCCTCTGCCTCTAGGCTCGGTCCCTAATAATAATAAACGGAGCAAAAACAATAGGGTCCTCGCCTTTGGCGAGGACTGCTCTGTGAGCAGTCCTCTGCCTGTAGGCTCGGTCCCTAATAATAAAGAATAAACGGAGCAAAAACAATAGTGTCCGCGCCTTTGGCGAGGACTGGTCTGTAGGAATAAACACAGCAAAAACTATAGGGAGGGTCCTGCTTTGTGAGTAGTCCACTGCTGTTGGGCCCGGTCACTAATAAACGCACGCAGCAAAAACAAGAGGGTCCTCGCCTTTGGCGAGGACTGCTCTGTGAGCAGTCCTCTGCCTTAGGGCTCGGTCCCTAATAATACATTTAAACTACAGAATAATACAAGAAATAATACATTAAAACTACAGAATCATATAACCAAAATACACTGTACCGCTGTCAAACCAATGTATTTTTGTATTCTGTATTTAATTAGCCAATTTATACTTTAAACTGTATATGACTGTAAACTGTACGAACCTCCCACAGTTGTAAACCGGCGAAATATCCACAAAACACAAATCCACACACTCGGAACTACGTCCTGATACAGAAACTTTATGGCTAACATCGTTTCAAAAACTACGTTTAACTGCTAATATAAAGGGCTTCATACCCTTCTGACCAAGTATCGTATCAACCATTCACTTTAGCTTTTTTTATGACTTCACCAGAGTCCACAGGAGAAAGCTAACATTTTTTTTACCGTCCGTTTCCAAAGTTTGTAACCGGAAATTCCTCTCCCCGTTGTAAACAAGTACGGGGCCCCGAAGTGGACAAAAGCCATGCGCGAGAGACAACAACAGTTAACAGCCCGAACCCGACCAGACCCGAGCCAATAGAGTAAATAAACATAATTTTGCAGCCTGACATCTTCACCGGGTCGGGCTTTTCCTACTTTACTTCAGTGCTTCATCCTCTGAACACTACAAGATGGCGAGAGTAACGCACAACATGCTGTAAGAACACTACATGATGGCGAGAGTAGCACAACATGCTGTACGAACACCACAAGATGGCGAGTGCAACACACAACATGCTGTAAGAACACCACAAGATGGCGAGAGTAACACGCAACATGCTGTAAGAACACTACAAGATGGCGAGAGTAACACACAACATGCTGTAAGAACACTACAAGATGGCGAGAGTAACACGCAACATGCTGTAAGAACACTACATGATGGCGAGAGTAGCACAACATGCTGTACGAACACCACAAGATGGCGAGTGCAACACACAACATGCTGTAAGAACACCACAAGATGGTGAGAGTAACATGCAACATGCTGTAAGAACACTACAAGATGGCGAGAGTAACACACAACATGCTGTAAGAACACTACAAGATGGCGAGAGTAACACGCAACATGCTGTAAGAACACTACAAGATGGCGAGAGTAACACACAACATGCTGTAAGAACACCACAAGATGGCGAGAGCATAAGGTTAACACACAACATGCTGGAAGAAAGGTGCTGCCCCTCTCAATTTAAATATACTGTCAAATTATAATTATGGTCACTGTTTGTCTGACCATACGCTGTGTTACTGACTCTGAATCTTGCTAGTATAACGTTAGCTTTCTAGCTTATAGCTGAGCCAGACGCTCAAGTTTGTCAGCGGACTGCGGGAAAGCGGTGAGGTCTGGCGGAGGCTGCTGTGAAGCTCTTGGCCTCTCCAAGCCGACCTAGAAATGCCGCGGATATTTGAAACGTTTTTTCTCCTCCTTTCACCACTTCTATGCAGGAAAAACCCTGAATGACGTACCTTCAAGATGATTTAGCCGCTCCTGCCTCCATTTAATCTTACCACCGTCGTCCTCTTCTTCTTCTTCTTCTTCTTCACCTTCACTGTGTATTTTGGCGGACAACGAAGTGCACGTCACAATGCGCATGCGCGGATTCAAAACACGTACAACACTATTAAAATTTACTTGGTATTTCTAAGTTCATGTGAATGACTATGAAACCTTTGAATATTATGCGAAAATACATAATAAAACTTACTCTTCCCATACAGTTTATTTATTACATGAATGACATATATAGTTTTACTTGAATAATTCCAGTTCTCACTGATACTTACAATTAGAAAATAAAAATGTGACAGTTAACCTAATAAATATTACTACACCACAAAATCATTTTTTTCAGTGTAGGCGGGGACTTTAACACTATTTTGGATGGAAATTTGGATAAATGGCCTCCCGGTCAAACAAATAGATCCAATACTAATCTTAAAGCCTTTATGGACAGATTTAAGCTTGTAGATATATGGAAAGTGAAGTATCCTATTAATAGTTCATATACATGAAGCAATAAAACAGGGTCAAGTCAATCAAGGATAGATTTCTGGCTAATTTTGGAAAGTTTTAATAAAGATAATATTGATGTAGACATATGGTCCACTCCTCTTACAGATCATAAGGCTATATAGATTAAGCTAAAACAGTCCACCATTAAAACATGCGCCTCTCAGTCTGTATACTGGAAACTCAACAGCTCTTTATTATTTAATGTTGAAGCTAAAAAAGAAGTCAAAGAGCTGATATTATATTTCTGGTCCAAAGCTAGAAAAGAAAATCAATTTGGGATTAATTGGGAACTATTAAAATTTGAGATTGGTAAATTCTTTAGAAAATTTGGTAGTATTAAAGCGAAATACAGAAGAGCAGAAGAGGAAAAGGTAGTAACAAGAATAACCTGTTTATCTCATAAAAACCCAGACACACTATCTGAGGAGGAAACATTGGAACTAGCTAACCTGCAAATTAAACTAGATGAATTATATAGTCAAAAAGCAAAAGGTGCATTTATCAGGTCCAGAACAAGATGGCTTGAAGAAGGGGAGCAAAATTCACACTATTTTTTTAATTTAGAAAAACACCATTCTAATAATAATAACATTAGTAGACTAAACGTTAATGGGGTTATTACAGATGACCAAAGTATAATTTCCAATTACTGTAGTCACTTTTACCAAAATTTATATAACTCTAAGTTTTGCCAAGCCTCTGACAGTTAAATCTATTGAGAAATGTGACATGGAGTTATGTGATGAACCCATCACACTAGAGGAGATAAAGAATGCAATATCCCTTTTAAAAAACAACAAATCACCAGGCAGTGATGGACTGATCTCTGAATTTTACAAATCATTTACTAACAAACTAGCTCCTTTCTTATTTGAAGTCTTTGTAGAAAGCATAGAAAGAGAACATCTCCCAACCACTATGACTCAAGGGTTAACTACATTAATACCCAAACCCAACAAGGACACATTATTTATTGACAATTGGCGTCCGATTTGTTTGCTTAATAATGATTACAAGATATTTGCTCTGATATTGGCTAAAAGACTTAAGATGGTGTTGGATTCGATTATCGAAGAAACGCAATCAGGGTTCATGTCAAAAAGACATCTACTAAATAATATCAGACTAGTCCTGGATATCTTGGACTACCCGGAGTTGTTTGAGGATAATAGTTTTATTTTATTTTTAGACTTCTACAAAGCCTTTGATACGGTGGAGCATCAGTTCATTTTACAATCATTAAAGAAATTTGATTTGGTAATTATTTCTCTACAGCTATCAAAACTCTCTATAAAAATACTAATAGTTCTGTTAAATTAATGGGTGGTACATCCCCTAGATTTAATCTGTCGAGAGGAATCAGACAAGGCTGCCCCGCCTCACCATATCTCTTCCTGATTGTAGCTCAGCTTTTAGCGGACCATATTAGATCTAGTGCTGTGAAAGGTATCTCTCTTATTGATAGAGAGTTAATCATAACTCAATTGGCAGATGATACCACATTGTTCTAAAAAATGAAAACCAAATTTCTGTCGCTATTAAAGTTATTCAGGAGTTTTCAATGGCCTCTGGTCTGTCTTTAAATATTAATACGTGTGAACTCATGGCCATTAAAGAGTGCTCTAAATCTACCCTTTTCAATATCCCAATAAAAAATGAAATTCAATATTTAGGAATATTAATTACTAAGAATCAACAGAGGAGAAGTGCTTTGAATTTTAACTCTATTATACAAAAAGCTCAAAGAAAACTAAACCAATGGCTCTTGCGGGACCTCTCCCTAAGAGGCAGAATATTAATTACTAAAACAGAGGGAATCTCCCGGTTGACATATGCAGCTTTGGCTCTTCATCTTGACAATAAATTATTAAAAGAGATTGACAAAATGCTTCGATTTCGTATGGAAAAATAGGACACATCATTTGAGGAAAACAGTTCTTATGAATTCATATGAACATGGTGGACTTAATTTTTTGGATTTCTCTACATTAAATAATACATTTAAAATAAATTGGCTGAACATTTTTTCAGAAATCCTACGTCCATTTGGTATACCATACCACTCCATATATTGACTAAGCTGGGTGGCTTAAACTTTTTCCTTTTTTTTAACTATAATATTGATAAAATCCCTGTTAAAATGTCTGCCTTTCATCGCCAGGCTTTCTTATCATGGTGTCTCATCTACAAACATAATTTTTCACCTCATAACTACTTTATATGGAATAACAAGGACATCTTATTCAAACACAAATCTCTTTTTTTGAAATATTGGTTTCACAATAATATTGTATTGGTAAATCAGTTATTCAATAGGGATGGTCTTCTTTTTACTTATGAAGAGTTTATGTCAGAATATAATATCCCTGTAACACCTGCGGATTATGCCAAAGTCTTTGGTGCAATTTCCTCTAGAATCTGTATGCTGTTTAAATTTCAACCAAGGATTAATGACTCAACAGATGCCCTTGTTATCTCCAGCAGACACTGTCGTAGACAAAGTTTGTTTTTCTGGGTATTCTCCTAACAACAACAGTTCCATAAGAGCTCTGTTCCAAAGAGATATTACTACATTACCACATGTGATTTCATATTAGAATCAATTTGTGGGTGATATTACATGGAGGAAGGCCTGGCTTAGGCGTTGTAACTTTCCTCAAGTGTCCTACATGAGAGAAAGATGACAGGTTAAAAACACAGGTAGAAAACATTGACTACAGCCTGTCTTGGTTAAAAGCCCACTCACCACCAAAATGATCTTATTGCTGAGTAAGTGGCTGTCATTCATAAAATAGTTTTGTGTTTAAGTTCCGTAGATATTCGACTTTATATTTGAATGTGATTTTAAATTTAACAGTGTACTACCAAGACAAATGGAGTATGAATGTACAGTATGCAATACATCCACATTAAAATAATTGTTGCTGTCAAAAGGAAACTGAACTGTTCTCAAAGCTCACTGCCACTGTGGAATCATGCTATGTTCGGCTGTCTCATTTTGAGAATATTTTTTTCCATTGGTTCTTCACAGACTGTGTGTGGGGAAAAGGTAGTAATTCTCACTTTGATAAACGGTCTTTGCATAAAAGGCACTAAAATGTTAAAGTCGGTAAATACATGTCATGTTCCTTGATTGATAAAATCTTCATTTGGCCTTTTGCACCAGGGGAACACTAAACTATCATATTTCATATCATATTTAATTATTCTGAATAGCCGATTGTAGCCAAGTACCATAATGCAGTGATGCAAACACAGGTATGGTGAAAAAAGAGAGAGCCTCTGAACTTCTAGGGGGGTCTGGGGGCATACCCCCCCAGAAGAAAAGTTTGACTATTTTAAAGTTAAAATATATCAATCTGTTGCACTTCGGGAGCAAATTTAGGAGGCTAGATATATGAAGAACTTCGTGTTTCTGTGAACAATTTTGGCCACAGTAAGCTAAATATCTAAAATATGCATTAACCAAGCTAAAAAGGCCAGAGAATGTCATGAGCAAAAGTCCCCAGTTTGTTTAACAAAGTGACAGTGTTAAAAAACAAAAAACAAAAGCAAGATAGGCTATATGTTAATAGGTCAGTATTAATATTTTATTGTTCCAAGTTTTCTATTTCCACTCTGGTTTTAATACAGTTTCAAACAGAGAGATGCTTTATAACAACACTAAACACATATCCTAATTATGATTTTAGCTGCATTTTAATGGTGTAAACTTATCCTCAGAGTGACAGCTGACAGTGTGGATGATTTTACTCTGCAGCTCAGAATAACTTGAGACACCTGATAACTGGAAATAAGAACTAAAGAAATAACCCACATTGTTAATTAGCCCCCGTGATTATAAATATAACATTTCAATCAGATAGACCTCATCAGTCATTAACTACTTTTACACTCTTTGGTTCAGTAGCAGAAACAGTCTGGAATTATTTTAAAGTTTTATTACAGTATGTGATATTAAGAATATAGCTGATGTAAGGTGAATTACTCCTGTGTGGGATCAATAAAGTTCTTATCTTAGCCATCTGAGAAGATCAAATACATTGTTTTTGGTGCCTAACTGTTTCCCAAGTATATTAGTGTGTGTGTGAATGAATAAACGAGAGGCATTAACGTAAATTTCTTTGAAGAAAGGCGCTTTATGAAATTAAGTCCATTCACTTCTATTAGTTTACAGCGCAGCCTTGCCACATCCAATATGGCGGCGACGTTGACGTACGGCTCAGCGCTCGATGCGGCGTCAATGTATATATGTCTATGCAGCAGACGGCCAAGTCTGAGCTCAGCTCCGCACAGTGGAGCCAGCGGCTAGTTAGCATGCCAGTTAGCCACCCGTGATGGTGCCACATGTCACTCAAAGTGACAACGCCCTTAATTATGCGCAATTTCAAACCTTAATAACATTTAAACACAGTTTAAACACAGTTGTCATGAAAGGGGAAATTAACTATAGAGACCAAAACCATTTTTTGTACCAGGCTGTAAACATGTTTATTTCTGCTCTAAAGTTGGGCATTTTAACATGGGGGTCTGTAGGGATTGACTCACTTCCGGAGCCAGCCTCAAGTGGACAGTCAGTGAACTGCAGTTTTTGGCACTTCCGCATTGGCCTCACTCGTCTCCCCTGGAGGTTGGGGCTTGTTGTAAACATAAGTTAATGTAGGAAATTGTGTGCTTCACCAAACCACACAAATCAGGGGTAAACATACCTCAGGTAGGGGAATGCCTCTCATCTACCAGCGGATTATTGTACAAGACCAGCGAAAAGGTTCTGAGGACCGACGGCAGCAACACAGCACCCAGCTTAGCAGGAAGACAGCGTTCTTTCATTGTAAATCCCATAGACATATATACATAGACACCGCATCGACTGCCTGAGCGCGTCCTCGCCAGCCGCCATCTTGGATGGGTCTCGCTTCGCCTCCACAGTGCATTCACTTCTATTGAGGAAGGAGCTGTATGCACAAGTAAAATAGAATAACTCACTGAATTTTCAACTGATTTTCACGCGGTTTGGTTTGTTACAAACGGCACACATGTAGTTATGATACAGGATGCTTTCATACATTAAAAATGCAGGATTTCATACTTTAATACTTTCTGCAGATAGCAACAGCATGTTATTTAGGTCATAACACAGTTATTTTATTCACCTCAACCCCACCAGAGTGGGATGGATATATATATATATATATATATATATATATATATATATATGTAGATAGATAGATAGATAGATAGATAGATATAGATATACACACACATATATACTGTATAAACACAATATACACAATACAAAACATAGTATAGCATATTAATAAATTTATTAATATATTTTAATAAAGAAAAAGCTTGATTGTTGATTGAGTTTATTTCTCACACACACTCTCTTTTATACCCACAGCCATCAGACTTAATAATTCTTTGTTAAATAGATGATCTTACAGACTTCTTTGAAATTTTCTTTTCGGGGGTTAATAAAGTTCTTCTTATTCTTATTACACTGACTGCTGTGATCCCTCAAAAGTAGTAAAAATCATTTTCAGTATTTACATAAACACTGAAATTAATTGTGGTATTAGTATTATAACTATGAAAATGGGACTGTGGTCAAGATAATTTGAAAAAAGATACAGAAGGATGGGCAGCAGGGGATATTTGCAGCACAGCTGGTGGAAAAGTGAATATGTGCACAAAGGTGTGCTATACATAATATGCTATACTGTGTTTTGTATTGTGTGTATGGTGTTTATACAGTATGTTTATACAGTATATAAATACTGTGTATATATATATGTATATATATATATATATATATATATATATATACAGTACAGGCCAAAAGTTTGGACACACCTTCTCATTCAATGCGTTTTCTTTATTTTCATGACTATTTACATTGTAGATTCTCACTGAAGGCATCAAAACTATGAATGAACACATGTGGAGTTATGTACTTAACAAAAAAAGGTGAAATAACTGAAAACATGTTTTCTATTCTAGTTTCTTCAAAATAGCCACCCTTTGCTCTGATTACTGCTTTGCACACTCTTGGCATTCTCTCGATGAGCTTCAAGAGGTAGTCACCTGAAATGGTTTCCACTTCACAGGTGTGCCTTATCAGGGTTAATTAGTGGAATTTCTTGCTTTATCAATGGGGTTGGGACCATCAGTTGTGTTGTGCAGAAGTCAGGTTAATACACAGCCGACAGCCCTATTGGACAACTGTTAAAATTCATATTATGGCAAGAACCAATCAGCTAACTAAAGAAAAACGAGTGGCCATCATTACTTTAAGAAATGAAGGTCAGTCAGTCCGGAAAATTGCAAAAACTTGAAATGTGTCCCCAAGTGGAGTCGCAAAAACCATCAAGCGCTACAACGAAACTGGCACACATGAGGACCGACCCAGGAAAGGAAGACCAAGAGTCACCTCTGCTTCTGAGGATAAGTTCATCCGAGTCACCAGCCTCAGAAATCGCAAGTTAACAGCAGCTCAGATCAGAGACCAGATGAATGCCACACAGAGTTCTAGCAGCAGACCCATCTCTAGAACAACTGTTAAGAGGAGACTGCGCCAATCAGGCCTTCATGGTCAAATAGCTGCTAGGAAACCACTGCTAAGGAGAGGCAACAAGCAGAAGAGATTTGTTTGGGCCAAGAAACACAAGGAATGGACATTAGACCAGTGGAAATCTGTGCTTTGGTCTGATGAGTCCAAATTTGAGATCTTTGGTTCCAACCGCCGTGTCTTTGTGAGACGCAGAAAAGGTGAACGGATGGATTCCACATGCCTGGTTCCCACTGTGAAGCATGGAGGAGGAGGTGTGATGGTGTGGGGGTGTTTTGCTGGTGACACTGTTGGGGATTTATTCAAAATTGAAGGCACACTGAACCAGCATGGCTACCACAGCATCCTGCAGCGACATGCCATCCCATCTGGTTTGCGTTTAGTTGGACGATCATTTATTTTTTAACAGGACAATGACACCAAACACACCTCCAGGCTGTGTAAGGGCTATTTGACCAAGAAGGAGAGTGATGGAGTGCTGCGGCAGATGACCTGGCCTCCACAGTCACCGGACCTGAACCCAATCGAGATGGTTTGGGGTGAGCTGGACCGCAGAGTGAAGGCAAAGGGGCCAACAAGTGCTAAACACCTCTGGGAACTCCTTCAAGACTGTTGGAAAACCATTTCAGGTGACTACCTCTTGAAGCTCATCGAGAGAATGCCAAGAGTGTGCAAAGCAGTAATCAGAGCAAAGGGTGGCTATTTTGAAGAAACTAGAATAGAAAACATGTTTTCAGTTATTTCACCTTTTTTTGTTAAGTACATAACTCCACATGTGTTCATTCATAGTTTTGATGCCTTCAGTGAGAATCTACAATGTAAATAGTCATGAAAATAAAGAAAACGCATTGAATGAGAAGGTGTGTCCAAACTTTTGGCCTGTACTGTATATATATGCAGTGGCGACTGGTCATTAGGGGCAGGTGGAGCAGAGCCCCACTTGTTAAAATGTGCAGACAGACTGTTATTATATTAATTATCAATGGTTATTATTTTCTATAATTTATACGAATATATAGCATATTTCTAAATTGCATATAATTTGTGTTAGGATTTTAGTTCATGTTTATTGGTCCCTGCCTTGCTGCTTCAGACCGCAGTTCCCCTGATTTTGTGTTTGTAGTATGTCTACGGAAGCGCGAAGGTGGGGCACTGCTGGGAATGCCCCTGGCTCTCGATGCAGTATACTGTACATGGGAAAACATGAATGTGCATGCTCAGAGTGTTTGTATTAATTTATATCACACGAATTTGCTGACCAGTGGGGCAGTCAGCCCGACGCCCCACGACAGCTTCATTTCATATTTGATTGGCTCTCCATCTGTGACGCTGGGCGTAAACACTTCTGTAAACATAAAGTTACAGCCGGCAAGAAGAGGAAAAACTGTGGCTAACCAAAATGAACGAGGTGGACTCTTTACTGAACCGGAGGTTTGACAGCCTTACTTTGGAGGAAAAATCGGAGATAAAGCGACTTGGTGCCCATCAGCTGAGGGATGTTATCATCACACAGACTGCCGGTAAAGTTAACCGTGGGTTTAACGTGGAGTGGTTTTCGAGGAAAAAGTGGATAACAGTTAGCATACAAAAGAAGGCGCTCTTCTGCTTCCCCTGTCTGCTATTTGGTGGAGATGGTACATGGTCAAGGACGGGTTTCAAGGACCTGAAACATCTCTCTGAGAGGATTGCAAAACACGAAAGTAGCGGGAGTCATCTGGATAATGCTGTTAAACTGGGCTTACTTGGAAGAGTAAATGTCGCTGCGCAAATTGACAGTGTGTACAGGCGCTCCATTGAGCAGCATAACATACATACAAACATACATATATATATATATATATATTTATACCATGGTCTGGGTGAATACTCGATTCTGACTGGCTGCAGGGTGTCCGTTAAAAAGTGTTGTAGGACACCTATAAAGAAGTTCCAGTCAAATAGCCTGATTGTTCTAAATTATTGCGCTGGCTCAAATGCTAGTTGGTAACCGTGGCAACAGAAACTCAGAACATACGTTAACATACGTTATTTCACAGTTTATTTATCACAACGGCAAGACAGTAGACAAGACATGAGTGATTTTATAGTTTCCTTTAACCTATTTGGTGAATTTGATAATTTTGAAGACTGGGATGCAGCAGAAGAGAAAGAGAGAAGAGAATATAAGAAGAAGGAGATGCAACACAAGGAGGTGACACCAGAGGAATTGAACAATTTAGAGGGTGACAAGGACGAGGTAAACACAAAGAAAACCACAAAATGGGCAGTTAAAACATTAAGAGACTTCCTGGCTCAGAAAAACATGGACATCAACTTTGAGAGTTACACTGCCACTACTCTCAATGACATTTTGCGACTGTTTTATACGTCTGTCCAGTCGACTAAGGAAGGAGGAGAATACAGTGTTGCCAGTTTGACGAGTTTGAGAGCCGGCACTGTGTTCAAGAGCAGTAATGCGTTTTTTTTTAAGGTGTTGCAAGAGGAGTTGAGAAGCAGGCTAGCAGTTCTTAGAAGGGCAGAGCATCTCAGGAAAAAGAGGAGGAAGAAGGAATATGCTAGGACAGGTTTTTTTTCAGGGACCCTTTTAAGTTTGTTAAAGGATTGTTCAGCCAGGAAAAGGGAGGGCAGCTTAAATCAGAAAGGTTAGAGGTTGAAGAATATTTGAGAAACACATATTCAGATTTGGAGAAGAATATGATAGTAGGTTTCCCACCTGATATCCCTCTATTAGGAGGGATAGAGCATGAGATGGATGTCAGGCCACCTAGGTGGAAGGAAGTTCAGGAGGTGGTCAGGCGTGCAAAGGCTTCTTCGGCCCCAGGGCCTAATGGAGTCCCCTACCGGGTTTATAAAAGTGCGCCTGATACCCTTAAATTTTTGTGAAAACAGCTAAGAATAGTTTGGGAAAAACAAATTATACCAAGAGCATGACGTAGGGCAGGGGGTGTCCTCATTCCTAAGGAGAAGGAGTCTGTGGACCTTAGCCAGTTCCGGATGATTTCTCTCTTGAATGTGGAGGGGAAGATTTTCTTTAGTGTAGTAGCGCAGAGACTAGCTAGCTACTTAGAAAGGAATAGCTTAATAGATACCATGGTGCAGAAGGCAGGAATACCAGGTTTTTCAGGGTGTTTAGAGCATACTAGCATGATCTGGCACCAGATTCAGGCAGCGAAGATTAACAAAAGGGACCTACATGTAATATTTTTAGATCTTGCAAATGCGTTTGGTTCAGTACCGCACAGCCTCATTTGGAATGCGTTTGACTACTTCAGAGTGCCACAGGTAGTTGTTAACTTAGCATATTTTCAGGATATTAGGTTGTGTCTAAGTACAGCAGGTTTCACAACAGGTTGGCAGAGGCTAGAAATACGCATCATGGCAGGGTGTACAATTTCTCCATTAGCATTTACTATGGCAATAGAAGTAATCATCAGGGCTTCTAAGTGGGTGGTAGGTGGGGAGAGACGGCAGAATGGGTTGCATCTTCCACCAGTTAGGGCTTACATGGATGACATGACACTGGTGACCACAACAATGCCATGTACAAAGAGGCTACTAGAGAAGGTAAATAAGAACCTCAAGTGGGCCAGCATGAAAATCAAGCCTAGTAAATCTAAAAGCATCTCGATATGTAGAGGGAAGTTAAGTGATAGGAAGTTTGTCATAGATGATGAGGACATCCCAACAATTAGGGAAAAGTCAGTAAAGAGCTTAGGTAGGTTGTACAATGTAGAGTTGAATGATAAGGAACAGGTGGTGAAATTTAGAAAAGATGTGGCTGAAGGATTGGATAGAATAGATAAATCCGAACTTCCAGGAAAGTTGAAGTTGTGGTGTTTGCAATTTGGGCTATATCCTAGGTTAATGGGGCCACTGTCAATTTATGAAATCCCAATATCTGTTGTGGAGAGAATTGAAAGGTTGGTTAGCTCCTACATTAGGAAGTGGTTGGGTGCTCCTAGGTGCCTAGGTAGTGTTGCATTGTATGGAAAAGGGATACTTCAGCTGCCAGTATCTAGTTTAACAGAGGAATTTAAATGTACCAAGGTCAGGACAGAGCTCTTGTTATCTGGGAGTAAGGATGTGGTAGTTAGGAGTGTGGTTCCAAATCCAACCAAGGGGAGGAAGTGGAACCCAAGATCGGCAGTTCAGGAGGCAGAGACAGCTCTTAGACATGCAGAGATTGTAGGTAATGTTCAGTTTGGCCGGGGAGGCCTGGGGCTTGGCTCAGGTAAACCGGTATGGAATACAGCAGGCCTCAAAGATAAAAGAAAGCTGGTTGTAGAACAGATACGCAGACAGGAAGAGATAGTAAGGGGTGCAAAGGTAGTGGCCCAGGCTAAACAGGGACAGTGGTTGAATTGGGAAAGCTTAGTTGGAGGGACCTGTGGAGTATGGAGGAGAATCGTATTAGATTCCTGGTAGGGGCTACATACGATGTCTTACCAACCCCCCAGAACCTAAAACTGTGGGTAAATGAGGACCCATCATGCCCATTGTGTTCACGTACCGCAACTTTAAAGCATATTTTGTCAGGCTGTAAAGTTAGCTTGTCACAAGGCCGATATACATGGCGACATAATCAGGTGTTGAAATGTTTAGCTGCAGGCATCGAAGGGAAACGAAGACAGGTGAATTCAGAAGGTGTTAAGGATAGGAGCTTAGTAATTCAGTTTGTCCGTGAGGGAGAGAAATACAGAAGGGATAAGTTAGTGAGGAGGCAAGGGTGTGGCCGCCTAGAAGGTGCTTGTGATTGGGAAATGCAAGTAGATTTAGGGGGAAAGCTTGTTGTTCCTCAGGAAATAGTATGTACGAGGCAGAGGCCTGACTTAGTGTTGTGGTCAGTGAGTCAACAGATTAGTTTCATTCATTTCATTTCAGTTTATTTCATTGAGCTGACAGTTCCTTGGGAAGACTCAGTGGAAGAAGCCTATGAAAGAAAAAAGCTTAGATATGCAGACTTAGGAGCAGAAGCTGAGCAGCGAGGATGGAAGACTAGGATTTGTCCAGTGGAAGTGGGGTGTAGGGGATTCATAGCAAGATCAACTGTCTCACTCCTGGGGGAACTCGGAGTGCGGGGACAGAGTTTGAGGAAGACAGTGAGGGAAATGTCAGATGAAGCAATTAAATGCAGCCAGTTTATCTATTACAGAAGAAATAATGTCAGCTGGGGGCCAGCAGGGGGAACTACTAAGCAGGGCACATAACTCCTTGAGATCAGGTGGAGAGATCCACTTCCTGTCAGGAGAAATCCAGGAAGAGGAAGTATTTAAGTGTGGGAGTGGTCTATTGGAATCCATTTTGTTTGAGGCCATGTGGCAAGGTGAGTGTGCTTGCTGATCCTGTAAGTCCAGTTAGCTCCTTTAACTTTAGCTTATATTGTAGTTATGCTATGTAGTGTGTGAAATAGAGTATGGTGAATGTGACAGGAAAGCTAGTATCAGCATTGCTTCTGCCTGGAGCTCGCATAAACGGAGCCTGGGTTTGGTTGAAGGTGGCAGTGCTGTTTGGGCTGAGATCACTGTCTAGCCTCCTGGAGGTGTCATTGTTGTGAGGGCTTGTCTTGGGGAGGTAGACTGTACAGCCTAACCCGGCGGGGGAGTGTTATAGCCTAACAAGGCTTCCTTCCCTGGGTCTACCTCCTCTGTGGTAGTATAGGTAAGGTAAAGGAGGTTGTTCGGTTAGTGTGGGGAGCAGTGAGACCTGGCATTAGGGGAGTGTCTCTGGGACGCCAGAGATCACTGTCCAGCCTCCTGGAGGTGTCGTGGGACTAACTAGACGAAACACCGGTGAAAGGAGGTTCCCACCCGATGACCCCAAAGACATGTTAGTTATCACTGCTCACTGGTCTGTATAGTTAAGCCTTGCCATAATAGCTTATCGTAGGGCTTAGGAGGTTATTCACTGAGTGCTTATCCTTTTTTTTTTTTTTTTTTACAGCACAAACTTCTTGTGTTTATTTGAATTAAGGCGATACTGAAGCGTTACAGAAAGGGTGGGAAAGACACCAGCTTCCTCGTATCCCTGAGTCGGACCTTGAGATAATCAGATGTTCATCTGCACTGTCTCCTGATACGCCCCTCGGCCTCGTCAGAAAGGTGTGGTTTGACATCCAGCTGTGTTTGTCTCGGCGTAGCAGAGAGGGGAACCGTGAGCTGACCATGACATCTTTCAGCATCCAGAGAGACGAGGATGGCGTTGAATACGTCAGCCTAGTGCATAATCCTGACACTAAAAATCATAAAGATCCAAACGACCCACACAAGCAAAACCTAAGAGGTTTTATGTTCGCAAAGCCCAGGGATCCCCTGTGTCCAGTAAAAAGTTTCAAGCAGTACATCTCTAAATGTCCCCCAGACGCAAAATCTTTTTATCTGCACCCAGAGCGCTCCATCACCGTGGCATCTGATGTGTGGTACTCCAGGGAGCCGATGGGTGTCCACTACCTGGGAGACATGCTAAAAAAAATCAGTTAAGAGGTCTGTACAATTCTAATAATGTAGCCCTATGTATTATGCTTAACCCCTCTTCTGCCCTCATTAATAGCCTGTGTGTTTATTATTGTTTCTTTAAGGTGGGTCTGTCGCGGATTTACATGAACCACAGCCTCCGGAGCACGGCTGTGGGTCGACTCAGACGCCGGGCTGGAGACACGCCAGATCATGTCTGTGATGGGGCATCGCTGTGAAAGCAGCCTGCAGGCTTATTGGGCTCCGTCAGTCCAGGAGAGACGAGAATGGAGCAACATTTTGTCGTCCTGCAACGTCCCAACCAGCAGTGGTCAGGGTCCACAAACGTTAAATCTCCGTCCTTCAAATGCCACTATAATGGACATGCCAGTATCTCTATCAAATTTCACGATCAACGGCAATGTTGCATTTAATTTTAATTCAATTCAATTCAATTCAATTTTATTTATAAAGCCCAATATCACAAATCACAATTTGCCTCACAGGGCTTTACAGCATACGACATCCCTCTGTCCTTAAGACCCTCACAGCGGATAAGGAAAAACTCCCCAAAAAAAACCCTTTAACGGGGAAAAAAAAACGGTAGAAACCTCAGGAAGAGCAACTGAGGAGGGATCCCTCTTCCAGGACGGACAGACGTGCAAATAGCATAATAAGCATAATAAATTAACAGTAATCCATATGACACAATGAGACAGAGAGAGAGAGAGAGAGAGAGAGAGAGATGCAGGTAATGACAGTAGCTTACAACAACATTAATGAAAGTAATAATATTATAGTTATAGTTCTGGCTACTGTGGTACAATATGTTGAAAGTATGTATTAATATCTGACAGTATACTTGTGTGACAATAGTCATATGTGTATAATAACAGTAGAAGTATGACTAATGACTAATGATGGCAGCAGCAGCAGGAGGCATCTGGCAGGACCACGGCAGCAGCACAACCACACACGTCACACTGTCCAGGCACCGCTGCGGTATGAGTTATTCTGAGAGACAGTGGAGCACAAAGGCTCCGGAGAAGAAGCCGAGTTAGTGACATCCAGAATGGCCGAGTTAGCAAGATGCAGTAATAGGATGAGAGTGAGAGAGAGAGAGAGAGAGAGAGAGAGAGAGAGAGAGAGAGAGAGGGAGCCCGGTGTATTATAGGGGGTCCTCCGGCAGACTAGGCCTAAGTCAGCCTAACTAGGGGCTGGTACAGGGCAAGCCTGAGCCAGCCCTAACTATAAGCTTTATCAAAGAGGAAAGTCTTAAGTCTAGTCTTAAATGTGGAGACGGTGTCTGCCTCCCGGACCGTAACAGGAAGATGATTCCACAGGAGAGGAGCCTGATAGCTGAAGGCTCTGGCTCCTGATCTACTTTTGGAGACTTTAGGGACCACGAGTAACCCTGCGTTCTCAGAGCGCAGTGTTCTGGTGGGATAATATGGCACTATGAGCTCTCTAAGATATGACGGAGCTTGACCATTTAGAGCTTTATAAGTTAACAGTAGGATTTTAAATTCAATTCTGGATTTTACAGGGAGCCAGTGCAGAGAAGCTAAAACAGGAGAAATATGATCTCGTTTCTTAGTTCCTGTTAGTACACGAGCTGCTGCATTCTGAATTAGCTGGAGAGTTTTTAAGGACTTACTAGAGCTACCTGATAATAGAGAGTTACAGTAATCCAGCCTTGAGGTAACAAAAGCGTGGACCAATTTTTCTGCATCTTTTCGGGTCAGGATAGGCCTAATTTTCGCAATATTACGCAGATGAAAAAATGCAGTCCGTGAGGTTTGCTTTAAATGAGAATTAAAAGACAAATCTTGATCAAATATTACTCCGAGGTTTCTTACGGTAGTGCTAGAGGCCAGAGCAATGCCATCTGGAGAAACTATGTCATCAGATAAAGAGTCTCTGAGTTGTTTGGGGCCAAGAACAATAACTTCAGTTTTGTCTGAATTTAACATCAGGAAATTGGTGCTCATCCAATTTTTTATGTCTTTAAGGCAGTTATGGAGTTTAGTTAATTGATTACTTTCTTCTGGCTTCATCGATAAATACAACTGTGTATCATCCGCATAACAATGGAAATTTATAGAGTGATTTCTAATGATGTTACCTAAAGGAAGCATATATAAAGTAAATAGGATTGGTCCGAGCACAGAACCTTGCGGAACTCCAAAACAAACTTTGGTACGTAAGGATGATTCATTACGAACGTCAACAAATTGAAAACGATCAGATAAATAAGATTTAAACCAGCTTAGTGCTGAACCTTTTAGGCCAATTAAGTGATCCAGTCTCTGCAGTAGAATTTGATGGTCAATTGTGTCAAACGCCGCACTAAGATCTAATAAAACAAGAACAGAGACGAGTCCTTTGTCTGAAGCAATCAGAAGGTCATTTGTAATTTTAACTAGAGCTGTCTCAGTGCTATGATGCACTCTAAATCCTGACTGAAATTCCTCAAATAAATTATTATCCTGGAGAAAATCACACAGCTGGTCTGCGACTACTTTCTCAAGGATCTTTGACATAAAGGGAAGATTAGATATTGGTCTATAGTTGGCTAACACCTCTGGATCCAGGGTGGGCTTTTTTAGGAGAGGTTTAATTACAGCTACCTTAAAAGACTGTGGTACATAGCCTGTTAATAGGGATATATTGATCATATCTAATATATGAGTGTTAACTAAAGGAAAGACCTCCTTAAGTAGCCTAGTTGGGATGGGGTCTAAGAGACACGTTGATGATTTAGATGAAGAAATCACTGCGGTCAATTCTTGAAGAGAAATTGGGGAGAAGCAATCTAAATATATATTAGATTCTACAGCTGTGTTTGAGGTTAGATAGGTAGGCCTACCATCTGAGGGCAGGAGGTCATGAATTTTGCCTCTAATAGTTAGAATTTTGTCATTAAAAAAGCTCATAAAATCATTACTGCTAAGGGCTAAAGGAATACAAGACTCAATAGAGCTTTGACTCTCAGTCAGCCTGGCTACAGTGCTGAAAAGAAACCTGGGGTTGTTCTTGTTTTCTTCTATTAATGCTGAGTAATAGTTTGCTCTGGCATTGCGGAGGCCCCTCTTATAAGTTTTGAGACTGTCTGTCCAGATTAAACGAGATTCTTCCAGTTTGGTTAATCGCCAATTCCTTTCAAATTTTCGCGATATTTGTTTTAACCTACGGGTTTGAGAGTTATACCAAGGAGCAAACTTTCTTTGCTTTGTTAACTTCTTTTTAAGAGGAGCTACAGAGTCGAGCGTTGTTTGCAGCGAGCCTACGGCGCTATCAACAAAATGATCAATTTGGGAGAGGTTAAAGTCGGCACGGGAAACCTCTGTTACTGAAGGTATTGGTATTGAATTTAACGACGAAGTAATCTTTTCCTTAAATTTTGTGACAGCACTATCTGATAAACATCTAGTATAGTAACTGTTGCTGAGTGGCGTGTAATCGAGTAAAAAGAAATCAAAAGTAATCAGATAATGATCTGATAGCAAGGGATTCTGTGGAAAGACTTTTAGGTTATCAATTTCAATTCCATACGTCAGAACTAGATCGAGGGTATGGTTAAAACAGTGAGTGGGTTCATGTACACCCTGACTGAAGCCAATGGAGTCTATTAATGAGATAAACGCGGTAGCCAGGGAGTCATTATCAACGTCGACATGAATGTTAAAATCGCCTACAATAATAACTTTATCTGATTTAAGAACTAAACTGGATAAAAACTCTGAGAATTCAGATACAAATTCAGAATACGGGCCAGGAGCACGGTACACTATAACAAATAAAAGTGGCTGCGAGGTTTTCCAGGTCGGATGTAAAGCACTAAGAACGAGGCTTTCAAATGAATTATAATCTAGTTTAGGTTTAGGGCTGATTAACAGACTAGAGTTAAAAATGGCTGCAACTCCCCCTCCTCGGCCGCTGCCTCGAGGAATGTGGGTATTATTATGACTGGGAGGAGTGGACTCATTTAGACTAACATATTCATCTTGACACAGCCAGGTTTCAGTGAGACTGAGTAAATCAATATGATTATCTGATATTAATTCGTTTACTAACACTGCTTTAGACGATAGAGACCTGATATTTAACAGTCCGCATTTAATTCTCCTGTTTTGTCTTTCTGTCACAGAAGAGGTTTTAATTTTTATGAGGTTGTTATGCACAACTCCTCTTTGTTTAATTTTAGATTTAAATAATTTAGGTGGTCGGGGGACAGACACCGTTTGTATAAAACTATGAAAACTATGGCTGGGTAACTGAACTAGAAGCTCAGAGAGGCGTTTAGGACTGCAACTCTCTGTCCTGGTCTCAACTCTGGGTTGTCAGGGATTTAAATTACTAATAAAATTTGCCAGGTTCCTAGAAATGAGAGCAGCTCCATCCAAAGTGGGGTGAATGCCGTCTCTCCTAATAAGACCAGACCATTAATAATACGTTAATGTTGTTTTTTACCCTTAAAATCGTAAGTTTTTCACAAGAAGCGGCTGAGTGGACTATTTAATATCTCTCGTTGTGACGCGTTGCCAAGGTAACCGGCTCTGGCCACAGAACCTGCAGCTCGGTCGGCCGCAGCTGTTATATTAGGCCTAATCAGTGGAGGGAAGTGAGATGATTGCTTAACGTTATGTTACGTGATACAAAGTATCATTTCAGAGGGCAAGTGCTTACCGCTTGTGTGTGTCCAGAGGATGATACGAAATTTTGTTTCAAATAATCAAAGTCCACAGATAGTTTCCTAAATCGTTTTTATTGCAATAAATATTATCCACCATTCACTCTGATCATTAAATGTGTATCAAGCAAGTAAGTCTATCCTAAATCGTTTTTATAAATATTATCCACCATTCACACTATATCAAGCAAGTAAGTCTATCCTAAATCGTTTTTATAAATATTATCCACCATTCACTCTGTATCAAGCAAGTAAGTAGCCTAAGTAAGGTAAGCAAGGCAGAAAGACAGGCGACAAACTATTTAAACTATGTACAAACTATGTATATTTAGCTACTTTAGCTTAGCCATGGCTTCTCCTTCTCCTGCTCTTTCTTGCCCGGTGTGCCAAATGTTCAGTTATGCTTCTGCCTCCTTTAGCGACAGTGGTAATTGTAATAAGTGTAGCTTATTTGCTGCGTTGGAGGCGAGGCTTAGTGAATTAGAAGAGCGGCTCCGCACCATGGAAAACCATTCAGTAGCTGCGGTAGTTAGCCAGCCCCCTGTAGCCGGTGCGGAGCCACATAGCATAGCCTTAGCCTCAGCTAACTGTCCTCCGGTAACTCCCGTTCAGCCGGGAGGTTGGGTTACGGTTCGCCAGAAGCACAGCTCCAAGCAGAATCCCACGGCTCACCACCAGCCTGTTCACGTTTCCAACCGCTTTTCCCCACTCAGCGACACACCCGCTGAGGATAAAACTCTGGTTATTGGCAGCTCTATTCTGAGGAACGTGAAGTTAGCAACACCAGCGGCCATAGTCAAATGTATCCCTGGGGCCAGAGCGGGCGACATTGAATCAAATTTAAAACTGCTGGCTAAAGCTAAACGTAGATTCAGTAAGATTGTTATTCACGTCGGCGGCAATGACACCCGGTTACGCCAATCGGAGGTCACTAAAATTAATATTGCCTCGGTGTGTGAATATGCAAAAACGATGTCGGACTCCGTAGTTTTCTCTGGACCCCTCCCAAATCTGACCAGTGATGACATGTTTAGCCGCATGTCATCATTTATTCGCTGGCTGTCCAGGTGGTGTCCAGCAAACGATGTGGGTTTTGTTAATAATTGGCAAACGTTCTGGGGAAAACCTGGTCTTATTAGGAGAGACGGCATTCACCCCACTTTGGATGGAGCTGCTCTCATTTCTAGGAACCTGGCAAATTTTATTAGTAATTTAAATCCCTGACAACCCAGAGTTGAGACCAGGACAGAGAGTTGCAGTCCTAAACGCCTCTCTGAGCTTCTAGTTCAGTTACCCAGCCATAGTTTTCATAGTTTTATACAAACGGTGTCTGTCCCCCGACCACCTAAATTATTTAAATCTAAAATTAAACAAAGAGGAGTTGTGCATAACAACCTCATAAAAATTAAAACCTCTTCTGTGACAGAAAGACAAAACAGGAGAATTAAATGCGGACTGTTAAATATCAGGTCTCTATCGTCTAAAGCAGTGTTAGTAAACGAATTAATATCAGATAATCATATTGATTTACTCAGTCTCACTGAAACCTGGCTGTGTCAAGATGAATATGTTAGTCTAAATGAGTCCACTCCTCCCAGTCATAATAATACCCACATTCCTCGAGGCAGCGGCCGAGGAGGGGGAGTTGCAGCCATTTTTAACTCTAGTCTGTTAATCAGCCCTAAACCTAAACTAATAATAATTCATTTGAAAGCCTCGTTCTTAGTGCTTTACATCCGACCTGGAAAACCTCGCAGCCACTTTTATTTGTTATAGTGTACCGTGCTCCTGGCCCGTATTCTGAATTTGTATCTGAATTCTCAGAGTTTTTATCCAGTTTAGTTCTTAAATCAGATAAAGTTATTATTGTAGGCGATTTTAACATTCATGTTGACGTTGATAATGACTCCCTGGCTACCGCGTTTATCTCATTAATAGACTCCATTGGCTTCAGTCAGGGTGTACATGAACCCACTCACTGTTTTAACCATACCCTCGATCTAGTTCTGATGTATGGAATTGAAATTGATAACCTAAAAGTCTTTCCACAGAATCCCTTGCTATCAGATCATTATCTGATTACTTTTGATTTCTTTTTACTCGATTACACGCCACTCAGCAACAGTTACTATACTAGATGTTTATCAGATAGTGCTGTCACAAAATTTAAGGAAAAGATTACTTCGTTGTTAAATTCAATACCAATACCTTCAGTAACAGAGGTTTCCCGTGCCGACTTTAACCTCTCCCAAATTGATCATTTTGTTGATAGCGCCGTAGGCTCGCTGCGAACAACGCTCGACTCTGTAGCTCCTCTTAAAAAGAAGTTAACAAAGCAAAGAAAGTTTGCTCCTTGGTATAACTCTCAAACCCGTAGGTTAAAACAAATATCGCGAAAATTTGAAAGGAATTGGCGATTAACCAAACTGGAAGAATCTCGTTTAATCTGGACAGACAGTCTCAAAACTTATAAGAGGGGCCTCCGCAATGCCAGAGCAAACTATTACTCAGCATTAATAGAAGAAAACAAGAACAACCCCAGCTTTCTTTTCAGCACTATAGCCAGGCTGACTGAGAGTCAAAGCTCTATTGAGCCTTGTATTCCTTTAGCCCTTAGCAGTAATGATTTTATGAGCTTTTTTAATGACAAAATTCTAACTATTAGAGGCAAAATTCATGACCTCCTGCCCTCAGATGGTAGGCCTACCTATCTAATCTCAAACACAGCTGTAGAATCTAATATATATTTAGATTGCTTCTCCCCAATTTCTCTTCAAGAATTGACCGCAGTGATTTCTTCATCTAAATCATCAACGTGTCTCTTAGACCCCATCCCAACTAGGCTACTTAAGGAGGTCTTTCCTTTAGTTAACACTCATATATTAGATATGATCAATATATCCCTATTAACAGGCTATGTACCACAGTCTTTTAAGGTAGCTGTAATTAAACCTCTCCTAAAAAAGCCCACCCTGGATCCAGAGGTGTTAGCCAACTATAGACCAATATCTAATCTTCCCTTTATGTCAAAGATCCTTGAGAAAGTAGTCGCAGACCAGCTGTGTGATTTTCTCCAGGATAATAATTTATTTGAGGAATTTCAGTCAGGATTTAGAGTGCATCATAGCACTGAGACAGCTCTAGTTAAAATTACAAATGACCTTCTGATTGCTTCAGACAAAGGACTCGTCTCTGTTCTTGTTTTATTAGATCTTAGTGCGGCGTTTGACACAATTGACCATCAAATTCTACTGCAGAGACTGGATCACTTAATTGGCCTAAAAGGTTCAGCACTAAGCTGGTTTAAATCTTATTTATCTGATCGTTTTCAATTTGTTGACGTTCGTAATGAATCATCCTTACATACCAAAGTTTGTTTTGGAGTTCCGCAAGGTTCTGTGCTCGGACCAATCCTATTTACTTTATATATGCTTCCTTTAGGTAACATCATTAGAAATCACTCTATAAATTTCCATTGTTATGCGGATGATACACAGTTGTATTTATCGATGAAGCCAGAAGAAAGTAATCAATTAACTAAACTCCATAACTGCCTTAAAGACATAAAAAATTGGATGAGCACCAATTTCCTGATGTTAAATTCAGACAAAACTGAAGTTATTGTTCTTGGCCCCAAACAACTCAGAGACTCTTTATCTGATGACATAGTTTCTCCAGATGGCATTGCTCTGGCCTCTAGCACTACCGTAAGAAACCTCGGAGTAATATTTGATCAAGATTTGTCTTTTAATTCTCATTTAAAGCAAACCTCACGGACTGCATTTTTTCATCTGCGTAATATTGCGAAAATTAGGCCTATCCTGACCCGAAAAGATGCAGAAAAATTGGTCCACGCTTTTGTTACCTCAAGGCTGGATTACTGTAACTCTCTATTATCAGGTAGCTCTAGTAAGTCCTTAAAAACTCTCCAGCTAATTCAGAATGCAGCAGCTCGTGTACTAACAGGAACTAAGAAACGAGATCATATTTCTCCTGTTTTAGCTTCTCTGCACTGGCTCCCTGTAAAATCCAGAATTGAATTTAAAATCCTACTGTTAACTTATAAAGCTCTAAATGGTCAAGCTCCGTCATATCTTAGAGAGCTCATAGTGCCATATTATCCCACCAGAACACTGCGCTCTGAGAACGCAGGGTTACTCGTGGTCCCTAAAGTCTCCAAAAGCAGATCAGGAGCCAGACCCTTCAGCTATCAGGCTCCTCTCCTGTGGAATCATCTTCCTGTTACGGTCCGGGAGGCAGACACCGTCTCCACATTTAAGACTAGACTTAAGACTTTCCTCTTTGATAAAGCTTATAGTTAGGGCTGGCTCAGGCTTGCCCTGTACCAGCCCCTAGTTAGGCTGACTTAGGCCTAGTCTGCCGGAGGACCCCCTATAATACACCGGGCTCCCTCTCTCTCTCTCTCTCTCTCTCTCTCTCACTCTCATCCTATTACTGCATCTTGCTAACTCAGCCATTCTGGATGTCACTAACTCGGCTTCTTCTCCGGAGCCTTTGTGCTCCACTGTCTCTCAGAATAACTCATACCGCAGCGGTGCCTGGACAGTGTGACGTGTGTGGTTGTGCTGCTGCCGTGGTCCTGCCAGATGCCTCCTGCTGCTGCTGCCATCATTAGTCATTAGTCATACTTCTACTGTTATTATACACATATGACTATTGTCACACAAGTATACTGTCAGATATTAATACATACTTTCAACATATTGTACCACAGTAGCCAGAACTATAACTATAATATTATTACTTTCATTAATGTTGTTGTAAGCTACTGTCATTACCTGCATCTCTCTCTCTCTCTCTCTCTCTCTCTGTCTCATTGTGTCATATGGATTACTGTTAATTTATTATGCTGATCTGTTCTGTACGACATCTATTGCACGTCTGTCCGTCCTGGAAGAGGGATCCCTCCTCAGTTGCTCTTCCTGAGGTTTCTACCGTTTTTTTTTCCCCGTTAAAGGGGTTTTTTTGGGGAGTTTTTCCTTATCCGCTGTGAGGGTCTTAAGGACAGAGGGATGTCGTATGCTGTAAAGCCCTGTGAGGCAAATTGTGATTTGTGATATTGGGCTTTATAAATAAAATTGAATTGAAATTGAATAATTGATTTAATATTTATGTCTTTCGTAAGTGACCATGGTATAAGCGGGATAATGCCCGACAAGGTGTCCATTATCAGAAATGAATGGACTTCGCATACATATGTATATATATATATATATATATATATATATATATATATGTGTGTGTGTGTGTGTATGTATGTGTGTATATATATATATGTATATATGTATGTATATATATATATATATATGTATATGTATGTATATATATGTATATATGTATATATGTATATATATCCCACTCTGGGGTTGAGGTGAATAAAAGAACTGTGTGGTGACCTAAATAACATGCTGTTGCTATCTGCAGAAAGTATTAAAGCATGAAATCCCGTATTTTTAATGTACGAAAGCATCCTGTATCGTAACTACATGTGTGCCGTTTGTAACAAACCAAACCGCGTGAAAATCAGTTGAAAATTTAGTGAGTTATTCTACTTTACTTGTGCATACAGCTCCTTCCTCAATAGAAGTGAATGCACTGTGGAGGCGAACCGAGACCCATCCAAGTAGGCGGCCGGCGAGGACGTCGGCTCCGATAGGCAGCGGCAGTCAATGCGGCGTCTATGGGTGCGTCCCATGTCCCTTAAATTTACTGCTAACCACCTAACTTAGCCACCTTACCTAACTGTTTAGTCACTCCCTCTTAGGAAAACATTTAAGGAGTCAGGAGTTAGGAGTGAGGAGCGAGGATTGCTGATAAGAGACATGAGACGGTCTTACTCTGAAGCGTCACGTAAAGCGACGTCCTATTCTGATGACGGCGGCACAGCTGGATCTGCTGCATAACGGAGCCAGCGTACATCCCAAGTCACATTATATTCGCTGATCAAAGCCGTAACCCCCCCCCCTGCCGTCATGACTTTGGTCACACAGGTTTGCATGTATTACCATTGTTACTGAGTCATTTGCCGAAGTTTGTGGCAATTAAAGAACGGTCTGTAGCCCTGCCACTGTCACTGTGATGAGCATCATTATCATTATTATTATTATGATCATTATTATCACTATTATCAAATCCACTCGCCATCATTCAACAAGTCAGCTGCTGAGACCTTTCAGTCTACCTCAGTCAATTCAATTTTATTTATAAAGCCCAATATCACAAATCACAATTTGCCTCACAGGGCTTTACAGCATATGACATCCCTCTGTCCTTAGGACCCTCACAGCTGATCAGGAAAAACTCAAAAAAAAACCCTTTAACGCAACTGAGGAGGGATCCCTCTTCCAGGACGGACAGACGTGCAATAGATGTCGTACAGAACAGATCAGCATAATAAATTAACAGTAATCCGTATGACACAATGAGACAGAAAGAGAGAGAGAGAGAGAGAGAGAGAGAGAGAGAGAGAGAGAGAGATGCAGGAGAGACGGTAATGACAGTAGCTTACAACAACATTAATTAAAGTAATAATATGAATTAATATCAATATTAATAATTAATATTACCTACAAGCTATTAAACATTATTCCACTCACATGACATGCAGGACAATTAATGATAGCCAAAGTGTGTGGTGTGTGTGGTGTTATATCAACACGTGTGGTTCTGGACATGAGTAGCTGCACATTTAACAGCCACACATCACCGACAGTCCACTCAACAACGCAACGGGTTGTGAATGAAACTTAATTACAACATGACAGCCTTGCAGGAAATATCATTAACGTTACTCTTTGTAGTCATGTGGGCATGTGAATGACAGCGTTTCATTGCAAAGAATGCATGTAACGGGTACACTTGCGCTATTTCTCCGCCATCTCATTCAAATGAGACAGACGTAGGGGACGGGTATTTATACGTCATGGCCTCAAGCTGAAAAAGACTTCCTGTTAGGAACCTCTCGTGTTACCTTACTCATCGCACCTAACAGATTCCTCCTAACGCCTAACGCTAACTCCTTACTGGCAAGAATAAGAGACATGAGACAGCCTTAAAGATGGCAGAGCTCCAACGACTTCCGGTTCAAGTAAGGAGTTAGGAGTTAGCAGTATAAAATAAGGGACTTGGGACGTACCCTATGTATATATGTCTATGGTAAATCCCACCCCGTATTTAAGCTGCCGGAAACGGCAGCACAGTCAACTCACGCTACAGCGTCTTCCTTATATGGCAGGGCCCAGGGGAGAGGTGACCAGCCAGGTAAAATAACAGGACTAGGCAGGGCAAAATGAGAGTGGCCAGAATTTAAAGGGGCCCTGCTACACAGGGTTGTGGCAGGAAGAATTAAGCACAAAGCCCAGTGACCGGGTCAACTTTCAGCACGCTGAAAATCCCCTGGACAGTTGTAGAAGTGCCCCCGAGCATTGCTCTAACCACTTGCTGCACAAAAACAATAAACTAAAACAAAAAAGGATCAACGGAGACAGCCAGTGCCCCACGTTGATTATGCCTATCAGGAATAAGGGTTCCAAATAATTTACCAGCCTTCAAATCCTACTGGCAGTTCCAGGAAACATGTTCTAACATTTGCAGGCCAAAATCTATGGAGCAACACGCTTACTGGAAATAGTCAAACAACAAAGTCCCTAGAAATACCAGAGTAACCCAAAATCTGTGTGAAACACTCCCTTAACAACTGTACATTTACCACATTCCCAGCACCAAAATCCCGGACGAGCCCCCATTTGACTGGCTCAAGGCTGGCAACAAAATGGAGGCCACACACAGATATATCAATCAAAAGTTAATTTATTTAACTCAAACAAATAAACACAGTAAATAACTGATGGCATGTGCAAGAAGGCAGGGTATCAGTCATGTTAGTAGTGTGTGGACGAGTGAAACATGGTGTAATGTGTGTTGTAAGGTGCAGTATACCAACAAAGGAAACAGGCTGAAAAGGCTGCAGCAGGCCCAGCTGAGAGAGAGCGTGTGACCAAAAGGGTGGTCCTTTATGCCCTCTGCAGGCCCAACCCAAATGGGCAGGTACTAGTAGGCACTCCCTCCCAGCTCCGCCCACTAGCCAACTCCCAGTAACTGCAAGAGAGAGAGGGAGCACAGTCACACACAGGCAGGCAGAATGAATAAGGTCGTCAAAATTGCAAAAGTAAACAAAAACATAATTAGGCGTGTTTTTAAATCCATTTAATTTTCATTGCAACACAAGCTGTGATATAGCCCCGAAGTTTGTTTATTTGAAACAAATTCATTTGACAACACATTATAATTTGGCCAATTCTGGCAGGGAATCAGAGAAATTATTATAATATTATTTTCTGATTGTTTCATAGCGGTTACATTCTAAAACAAAAGTAAACACGCCTTTGCGCAACCTTACAGGAGGGAGCTGCACTGCCATTTGTGTGAGTTCAGCTGAAGTGCTTGGCTTCTCTGCTCTCCCAGTGAGCATTTTTCAGTCAAAAAGACGTTTAAAAAATGACTATAAGAGAGAAAAGGATCAAAAATTAAAGTTTTTCACCAACTATTTGAAGATGATTAGATGAGGTTTTTCATCCTCTACACTGTATAAATAATGGCCTGTTGTCATTTTGAAGCCTAACTTAACCCTAAGCCTAAACCAAAATTTCTTCATTAAAAGACAGCATTGATCTAAAGCTAACTGTTCAATCAACATCTTCAAATAGTTAGTGAAAAAACTTTCACTTTTGAACCTATTTTGAATGTCTTTTCACCATCTCTGTTTTTAAATGCCTTTTAAACCACAAAATGCTCGGTGTAATAATTAAACTGTAAAAGTGGTTCTGCATTTAGGATGACAAGTTACATACTAAGTCATATTTACAGTTTCTACTTAAAAGCAAAAGCTGACCATGTGAAACATACTACAATAAATTTGTTTTTATTAAGCAACAATTTAAATGTAACATGAACAACGCTGTGGGCGGCACGGTGGTGCAGTAGTTAGCATTGTCACCTCACAGCAAGAGGGTTCGTGGTTCGTCTTCTCTGTGGAGTTTGCATGTTCTCTCCGTGTCAGAATGGGTTTCCTCTGGGTGTTCCAGCTTCCTCCCACAGTCCAAAGACATGCAGGTTAATTGGTGACTTTAAATTGGCTGTAGGTGTGAATGTGAGTGTGAATGGTTATCTTGTTCTATGTATCAGCCTTGTGATAGTCTGGCAACATGTCCAGGGTGTACCCTGCCTCTTGCCCAGTGTCAGCTGGTATAGGCTCCAGCCCTTCTATGATACCTAACAGGATAAGCTGTTACAGAAAATGAATGAATGAATGAATCAACAATACAAAAACAATTACAATGACAGGAAAATTCATAATTGACGCAGGGTCAAACGGCTCTTTGATCACCACACCCGCCTTTGTCTTTCTCTCTCTTTTGTACACACACACACACACACACACACACACACACACACATACACATCAAGCTTGTATATAGTTAGTTAGAATTTGTGTGTTTTGGTTTGCTTTGCTAGTTTGTGAATAAATATAATTCTTTGGAATCATACCTGCTGTCTGTTTAATGTTGCACAAGAGTGAATGAATAGTCAACCTCTGCTGCATCAAGAACTCCAAGATCCTTCAGGCATTACTGTTAATTTTGGTTGTTGTCATTAATTTAATTACTAATCAAAACTCCAAATTAATAGTTTAGCATATTTTATGAGACTGATATCTTTAACTGGCTATCATTTTTCCCTTTACGGGAATGGTGCCCCATGAGATAATTTAATGTTAATTAAGTCACATTATTTAAAAAATTATTAATTATTATTAATAATTGTTAATTATTTCCGATAGCCAATTAAATCCCTACATATTTGGTGCCTCTTGGTGAGACCTAACATATTGATCCCAACATATGTGGTGCCGCCGTGTGAGACCTAAAATTTTGTTCCCATAATATATATGTTGATCCCAACACCTGCATAGGACCTGCACCCAGCCGTACCCGTAAGGCTCAGTACCAGAACCGACCCATTTCCCATCATTATGTCTAAGTCAAAGCTACACTTGCCCACACCCATTAATAAAAGTCCTCCTACTCGACTTGCACCTGTGATTTAACACACACAGGCTACAGTCACTGACATTAAGCTGGGTTCTTCGTTCTTGAATTACAAATCCAGCAGGGGAGAAGACTCTTAACTTACTGTGCTCGATCCCGGGATGGTGAAAACATTCAATCACTGCCAGGTTAGGACATTTTAGCATGCTCCTTCCACCACCATTAAACCTCGAAGGCTCCTCCTTATGTGACTTGAACTCGATGTAGGTCTATTTTGATGCTCTCTAAAAATGCACTTTGGCACCCTTTTTTACATCAAAGTACAAGTATTAATCATTGAAAAATTTAAATTTGTACCTCAAAAACTGTTCTTTACTTTCCAGATTAATTGTGAATTGTGATGTAAAATATACAAATATTAGTATTTGCTAGAATTTCATATTAGTGTTGAATAGAAACAGACTACACCACAACTAGACCTACTATTATTTAAAATGCATTTACTAACGGATTCACCATGGACAGAGATGCACTTGCTTGCTGTTAGGACACAGTTTTAGGCCTACACATTTGCAGAGAGAAATATTTCTACTAGGCATTATGACCAAAGAGATTTAAATATGTCCGACCTCAACAGATTTTCCTGGTCAAAACTAAATACATTTTTGAGGTACTTCTACTCCCATTTTGTATCACTTGTACTGTACTTACATTTACATTGTACATTTCAGAGGCATATAGCCTTTTACTTCACTACATTGATTTACAGCTTTAATTAGCCTACCTTAAAGATTCAGATTATTTATGCAAAACATAATCAACTTCTGTAAAAAATCATGATGTGTCATAGAATAAACTACCCAGTGGAACACTGTAAAAAAAAAAAAAAAGTAATTTTACAGGAAATGTTCTGTAATTTTTTACAGATTTTCCTGTTTTCCAATAAAACAATGAAATGCTAGCAGATTTACAGATATTTTCAGTAATTTTAGATTTTATGTTTAAAATTATAGTTAATTAACCATAATTTAAGATTACATTAATATTATGTTTTTTAATGACAATTTGTTGTATTTGTACATATTTAACTGTAATTTTACATACAATTTTCTGTATGTTTTTACAGGTCTAAGACAATGTAGAAACTGTAAATTAACAGATACTAGCAGTAATTTATATATTTACCCTTAGAATTACATGTAATTACTAATAATGTAATATTATATTATTACTATGTTTTTTAAAGGTAATTTAACATATTTCTTTCATATTCAAATGTAATTTTACATAAAATGGGATGCAGTTTTACAGATTTTTCTTGATAATGACAATGAAGAAATGTATGTAAAATTACAGAAATCTGTAGTGTTTTCCATAAAATTGCAGGTCATTAAGCATGTGTGGTTAAGGTGATTTTATGTTTTTTTTAGAGGTAATGAGTAGTATTTGTACAAACACAAAAGTAATTTACTGTACTGTAAATTACTGTATAAAGACAACTTAAGGTATATTATTTTACAAAAAGTGCACTTTAAATAATGTAATTTTACAGAAAGCATTCTGATTTTTGCTTTTTTTAAACAATAAAATGCCTGTATATTTACAGATATTGGGAGTAATTTAAATTTTTACCATTTATATGGTATACATTCCACTGTAATTTTGTATAAAATGTTTTTTTTGTTTGTTTTTTTACAGGTTTATCACCATTTTCAATAAGACAATAACTGTAGATTAACATATATTAGCAGTAATTTAAACATTTACCCTTAAAATTACAAAATATTAACCATAATAAAATTACATTATTATGTTTTTAAAGGCAACTTAACATGTCTTTTTCATATTCAAATGTAATTTTACATATGTGATGTCATTTTACAGATCTTTCCTGTATGAGACAGCCACAAAGGACATGTCAACCAAACGCTGTTTGAGGTAAGCGTCCCAGATAACGCATGTGAACGATATTTTAATTCATTTTCATACCTCGAGAGTACAGCCCTGAAGCTAATGTTTGCATCCCTCTGATAAATTGCTACCATCACATAAGCTATTGTTAGCAGATAGCAATCGTTTTGTATGTTATGGTTTTGTGACTAAGTGACTGATGGCAGCCGGGTCATTTTATTTTACAGCTAAAGTATTAATAAGTACGCTTTCGGTCAAAGCCTTTTCTAACATGGCCAGAGGTTAGTCGTAATTGTGTTGCTCTCTGTGAGACGGGTATGGCTGCAGCACTGGGGCCTCTCGTCTCATGACCTCTCGTGTCATGACATGGACGTGTACAACAGCAAGTCTACAGGGTCAAAAATGCAAATTCGCGATTTCTTGCCACTCTTGCCACCAATAAATCAAACCGAGAGGAGAAGAAGAAGAAGAAGAAGAAGAAGAAGAAGATGGCAGCGGCGTTACAGGTAAATTCCCAAAGAGGCCAGTTTTTTTTTACAAAAATAAAACGGTTAACTCTTAACTTGACAATTTTAACCATCTGGATAGTTTGTAACTTTGCATTTGAAACGTAAGATGATACTACGTGTCCCTTGGGTTAACACATATGTAATGGTTATAAAAGTAAAAGTTGAGTTAAAATGCTGTTAAAACACTAAAAAATACTTATGTGAACATGCTATCAATCAATCAATCAATCAATCAATTTTATTTATAAAGCCCAATATCACAAATCACAATTTGCTTCACAGGGCTTTACAGCATACGACATCCCTCTGTCCTTATGACCCTCGCAGCGGACAAGGAAAAACTCCCCAAAAAAACCCCTTTAATGGGGAAAAAAACCTCAGGAAGAGCAACTGAGGAGGGATCCTTCTTCCAGGACGGACAGACATGCAATAGATGTCGTACAGAACAGATCAGCATAATAAATTAACAGTAATCCGCATGACACAATGAGACAGAGAGAGAGACAGAGAGAGAGATGTAGGTAATGACAGTAGGTTACAACAACATTATTGAAAGTAATAATATTATAGTTATAGTTCTGGCTACTGTGGTACAATATGTTGAAAGTATGTATTAATATCTGGCAGTATACATGTGTGACAATAGTCATGTGTGTATAATAACAGTAGAAGTATGACTAATGACTAATGATGGCAGCAGCAGCAGGAGGCATCTGGCAGGACCACGGCAGCAGCACAACCACACACGTTACGCTGTCCAGGCACCGCTGCGATATGAGTTAATCTGAGAGACAGTGGAGCACAAAGGCTCCGGAGAAGAAGCCGAGTTAGTGACATCCAGAATGGCCGAGTTAGCAAGATGCAGTAATAGAATACGAGAGAGAGAGAGAGAGAAGGAGAGAAGGTGCCCGGTGTATTATAGGGGGGTCCTCCGGCAGACTAGGCCTAAGTCAGCCTAACTAGGGGCTGGTACAGGGCAAGCCTGAGCCAGCCCTAACTATAAGCTTTATCAAAGAGGAAAGTCTTAAGTCTAGTCTTAAATGTGGAGACGGTGTCTGCCTCCCGGACCGTAACAGGAAGATGATTCCACAGGAGAGGAGCCTGATAGCTGAAGGCTCTAGCTCCTGATCTACTTTTGGAGACTTTAGGGACCACGAGTAACCCTGCGTTCTCAGAGCGCAGTGTTCTGGTGGGATAATATGGAACTATGAGCTCACTAAGATATGATGGAGCTTGACCATTTAGAGCTTTATAAGTTAACAGTAGGATTTTAAATTCAATTCTGGATTTTACAGGGAGCCAGTGCAGAGAAGCTAAAACAGGAGAAATATGATCTCGTTTCTTAGTTCCTGTTAGTATACGTGCTGCTGCATTCTGAATTAGCTGGAGAGTTTTTAAGGACTTACTAGAGCTACCTGATAATAGAGAGTTACAGTAATCCAGCCTAGAGGTAACAAAAGCGTGGACCAATTTTTCTGCATCTTTTCGGGTCAGGATAGGCCTAATTTTCGCAATATTACACAGATGAAAAAATGCAGTCCGTGAGGTTTGTTTTAAATGAGAATTAAAAGACAAATCTTGATCAAATATTACTCCGAGGTTTCTTACGGTAGTGCTAGAGGCCAGAGCAATGCCATCTAGAGAAACTATGTCATCAGATAAAGAGTCTCTGAGTTGTTTGGGGCCAAGAACAATAACTTCAGTTTTGTCTGAATTTAACATCAGGAAATTGCTAAATGCTAAAGACAGTAAGCAAAAGAATGCTTTAATTCATGAGAGTACATGGTTAAAAACAAAACATTATTCATCAAAGGTAAAAACTGATAAAGGTGAAATTCATAGTGATCTGCTTATTAAGTGATCTGTTATCTACTACTCTAGTCTCCCAGACAAGTAATTTCTGATGCTATTTTGGTTACTATTGCTATTCAGATTACTATTTTATATTGTTTGCTACAGTGATTCTTTTTCTTCAAGCTTATTCTTGTGAAAGTTGTTACTCTAATCATTGATCGGGTTTTGATTGCTTGTGTCTGAGCTAAATTGTAGAGGGGAAGACGTTGCTTTCGTTCGTCCATTACAACACTTGGACGTGACAGAAGTAACATCGTGTCTGTGTTTTTCCTTGTATTATCCCCCTTTACAGGTAAGAAAAGTGATTGTAATACAGTTTGTGATGCATTTATGTTTGCTGTGTGTTAGAAGATAAGTAGGAAGTAAAACACTGGTCTCTACAGTAACTTTGAGAGCTAATAATAAATTCAGTACACGTGAATGTTACACTCACCGTAGTTTTCTTGCTAGCTGCACGGTGGCGCGAGCAGCGTTGTTTAGTTTTCTTGCTAGCTGCATGGTGGCGTGAGCAGCGTTGTTTCAGAAGTGCATTTATGATGTTTCTGTGCAGTGTTGGACATTTAATGAGGATATATTTGATAAGAAAATGTATTTCCATGCTGTCATATGTGTGTTTATGGATAAAATAGTGACATTAATAGCTTTCATTTGACAAGATATTAGTTCGGTTATGACATGACTGATGGGAAGTTATTTTCATTTATATTTGAATTGAAGCAGATGTAAAAAGTCAGTTCATATTCAATACGGAGACTATAGTTTGTCCATTTAAAGGTAGTTTGTCAATTTTGACTCAAGCCATTGTGAAGATATGTTGTGCTACAATGCTTTATATTTCTAACACTGTCAACTGTGTTGTTTTGATATGACAGTTGCTGTAACAAAAATGGTGCTTTATTTTGGAAAATCCATTACAACACTGGACGTGACTGAAGTAACATCGTGTCTGTGTTTTTCCTTGTATTATCCCCCTTTACAGGGGTGTAACACATACATCTTTATTTGAAGGGTTTTTTTTAGCTAATACCTAACGTTATGTAGGCTACTCTGTACAAAACTGCGCTCAGTGCAATTGTACATTTAAGAGCTGCATGCCAGGTATTCACACTGTGCTTTTAACAGAATTCAAATGTTCAAATGTTACTAAGTAAAATGACTTTGTGTCTGCAACAAAAAAAGAAATCTTAACACCATGCACATGAATATGCTTTTGTTTTGTTATTGCTATACCCACAGGTTATGTTGGATGTGGGAAGTTGGGAGAGCTCCGGGGGATTTATTCTGAGGATCCCCACCCTGGATTTTGCAGCCAGTTCTACCAGCTGCAGTCTGGATGTTTTGACTAAAGAAATAAAAAAAGCTGCATTCTTTAAAAGACTTGTTTTATTTATATATTTTATATATGTATTATATATTCCTTTCACACATCACAGGGAAATTGTTACAAGTCCTTATCCTGTAGTGTGAATGTGCGTGCATATGTGTGTGTCATCTAACACATAAACAGGACAAGCAGCAGTGCCAGGCAGATATCTACAGAGCCTGCAAGCTGAGACACACAATAACACTGAGACAAGGCGAGGCAAGTTTATTTGTATAGCACATTTCAAACAAAATGCAACTCAAAGTGCTTTGCATAAAAAATAAAATGATTTTAAGAAAGGACAACATGTAAAAGCAACACAAAGCAACAGTACATCGAAGAGGATTCAATACTATGTATAAAACAACTTTTCAACCAGGATTCCTAAAATACAATAGGAGAAGTCATGAGACCAGGCTACAGTCATATGCTTAACACAGGAGAAGTCATGAGGCGAGAGGCTCCAGGCTGCAGTCATGTTTAACACAGGAAAGGTCATGAGACGAGAGGCTTCAGGCTGCAGTCATATGTTTAACACAGGAGAGGTCATGAGACGAGAGGCTCCAGGCAAAATACAGTCATGTTTAACACAGGAGAGGTCATGAGACAAGAGACTCCAGGCTGCAGTCATATGTTTAACACAGGAGAGGTCATGAGACGAGAGGCTCCAGGCTGCAGTCATATGTTTAACACAGGAGAGGTCATGAGACGAGAGGTTCCAGGCTGCAGTCATGTTTAACACAGGAGAGGTCATGAGACGAGAGGCTCCAGGCTGCAGTCATATGTTTAAAACAACTTTTCTACCAGGAAACTCTACCAGAAATACATTACAAAATACAATATTATGTTTAAAACAACTATAGTGTCAGGCGCGAGCTTTTATTCTGAAATTTAGAAGCAGGAAAATGTACCAGGATTCCTAAAATACATTACAAAATACAATATTATGTTTAAAACAACTATAGTGTCAGGCACGAGCTTTACAAAAAACAATATTATGTTTAAAACAACTATAGTGTCAGACGCGAGCTTTACAAAATACATTATTATGTTTACAACAACTATAGAGTCAGGCGCAAGCTTTTATTCTGAAATTTTGAAGCTCGGGGGGCGTGGCTTCTTTATCACCAGAGGAGAGGTCATGATACCAGAGCCATGAGACGGGAGGCTCCAGGCTGCAGCTATACAGTCTTACTCTCTGCTGGTGTAACGTTATGTTCTTAAAAGTTGTTATTCGTGATTTGAATGCGGTCAAACTGCTGTATGCTGCTCTGTGTAATGTCCCACTTGTCCTGCATGAGTCCCGCAGAGACTTGAGACTGTTAATTTAAGTTTTTAAATTAGTTTTGTTAAAGCATTAGCATGCTAAGTTAGCCTGCTCACTGCTGTCTTCCCTCGCTAGAGTCTGCTCTTTTTTTCAACAGGAGAGTTTATTTCTGTCTGTCGCCACAGGTGTGGGGATGTTTGTTCGTTTGTGTTTAAATAATGTGTTGAGTGTTAATCTCTGGGTCTGTTTGCTCTGTACAACTTGTTGCTGCTCAATGATATGCCTACAGATGCCTGCTGAATGTGATATTAGTCCATTTGGATTTAAATGTTAAAGGACAACTTCGGTATTTTTCAACCTGGGCTCTATTTCCCCATGTGTATGTGTGCGTATGATTCATGGGTACCACTCATTATAAAATTGGTTCAGTATTAAGCCGCGAAAAGAGCTAAAACGGTAATGGGGGCAAATGCGTCCCGTATAAAAGTGCTTTTTTTCGCCACTGACCGGTTCAGATCGCCAGTGCTATCTCTGTAGATAGCATATTGTAGCGGGCAGTGGTGAGTGTGAATGAGTGGAGTCAGCTGTCAGACAGTGTTGGAGCAGAGAGGCGGAGGGCGGCCCCGCTTGGTACTGTAAATGAGTATGTGTGTGTGAAGACAGTGAAAGCGTGCCTTCAGGAGGCCAAAGTTCATTTCAATCCTGGCCCTTGTCCTGGCATGGGCATGATTATAGGCCTGCTGTGCTTCCTGAGGGTCTGTGTATGGTGTGAGGAGAAAAGGCTGGCAGGCATACCCCCTGTCCCCCAGCAACACACCAGAGAATTCACCTGTCAATACAAAATCTCATCATCACAACCTCATAAATAGAGTGACATTCTTGACACAGCCATGATGTAAAAAGTGGTTATTAATAGAGGTTGTGTGGCTCACCTTGTGATAGGCGCTGATTCCAGAGGTCTGAAAGACTTGGGAGTCATGGACCGAGCCGGGCCACTTTGCCACAACATTGCTGATCAGATAGTCAGCAGTCATGGAGCATGAGGAGCAAACATAAGATAAGAGGAACTTTATTTATCCCAAAGGGAAATTCAATTATGTCAGTGAGCTCATCTATTTATCAAAGAGTTACACAGTCTGATGGAGTTACATTTACACAATTTCACTCACATCTGCAGTCAATTTCAGTTAAAATTTCAACTGATTCATAATCAGAGTACAACTATGTTTTCGGAGATGTTAATTAACTATTGGATTGTAATTGTGATGGTTACAGCGGAGCGGTGAGTGTGTATTTGTGCACTACTTACGCATTCAGGCGGTCTGCAACTTTGCCACGCTTTCTCTAGTTGTTTTATTACTGTGGCGGTGTTGTCTTTCTTTATGATTTGATCCTTTACCTCTTCGTAAGCCTCCATGAGGTTTTCTGCCTCTGACGGGGAAAAGTACGCCGCTCTTGTTGCCATGGTGAATCGGTGAATCTGTGATCGATGGCGGGGTCTGTTTGAGGAAGCCGCGTGTGCGCACTGATCGAGGGCTGCATCCCAAGTCTCTTAAAATTACTGCTAACCACCTTATCTAGCCACCTTATCTAACTGTTTAGTCCCTCCCACTTAGGAAAACATGCAAGGAGTCAGGAGTTAGGAGTGAGGAGCAAGGATTGCTGATTAAGAGACATGAGACGGCCTTACTCTGAAGCGTCACGTAAAGCGACGTCCTATTCTGGTGACAGTGCGACAGCTGGATCTGCTGCGTAATGGAGCCAGCGTTTGGCGTACATTCCAAGTACCATTATATTCGCTGATCAACGGTTCAACGGTGATCAACGATTAACGGGGAAAGAACGGTAGAAACCTCAGGAAGAGCAATTGAGGAGGGATCCCTCTTCCAGGACAGACAGACGTGCAATAGATGTCGTACAGAACAGATTAACATGATAAATTAACAGTAATCCGTATGACACAATGAGACAGAGAGACAGAGAGAAACAGAGCGAGAGAGAGAGAGATGCAGGACAGACAGTAGCTTACAACAACATTAATGAAAGTAATAATATTAATTAATATTAATATTAATACTTAATATTACCTACAGGCTATTAAACATTATTCCACTCACATGACATGCAGGACAATTAATGATGGGCAAATGTGTTTGTGTGTTTGTGTGTGTGTGTGTGTGTGTGTGTGTGCGTGCGTGTGTGCGTGCATGCATGCGTGCATGTGTGGTGTTATACAACACTTGTGGTTCTGGACATGAGCAGCTGCACATTTAACAGACAGGGGCAGACTGGCCATCTGGAGGTTCTGGAGAATCACAGAATGGCCGGTACTCCAGGATGGCTGGCGGCTGCCACGCAGTCATCACCGTTTTTTTTAAATGTTTTTTTTTTTTTATCTTTTTCTCCCTGATAATCTACTGTTCCACGTCCAGTCTGCTAGGTGGCAGCCTTTAAATTGGATGCCAGCCTGCCCATAGATATCTATGAGCCGGCCGGCCGCCAATCAAATTAAAGAAAAAGGAAGCACATACCATATGCGCACTGGTTGTTGTGGGCTGGGCCGAGTCAAAGTCCAGGGCTGTTTTTTAGTCCCAGTCCGCCCCTGTTAACAGCCACATATCACCGACAGTCTGCTGAACAACGCAACGGGTTGTGAATGAAATAAACTTAATTACAACATGACAGTCTTGCAGGAAATATCATTAACGTTACTCTTTGTAGTCACGTAGGCATGTGAATGACAGTGTTTCATTGCAAAGAATGCATGTAATGGGTAAACTTGCGCTGTTTCTCCGCCATCTCGTTCAAATGAGACAGACGTAGGGGGCGGGTATTTATACGTCATGGCCTCAAGCTGAAAAAGACTTCCTGTTAGGAACCTCTCGTGTTACCTTACTCATCGCACCTAACAGATCCCTCCTAACTCCTAACGCTAACTCCTTACTGGCAGGAATAAGAGACATGAGACAGCCTTAAAGATGGCGGACCTCGAACGACTTCCGGTGCAAGTCAGGAGTTAGGAGTTAGCAGTATGAAATAAGAGACTTAGGATGCAGCCCAGGATTGGTTTCACCTGGCTTGATGAATCCGTGTCTGCTCATCCTGGCTTGGTCTTTGTGCAACCAATTAAACCTGGACGTTCTTGTTTTGGATTCGTTGAACCCAGCTCAGTCATTTATCCTGAATGTCTGAATCCTACTTTTGTGCAACGGGTCCGAAATCCAGTCAGGCAGGACAGTATGGGAGAAAGGTTGATAAACCTTGTTTCACAGCACCCTGTCCTTTTTGATAAAAGATGGGATGATTTTATGAACAATGAATTAAAGGACAACGTCTGGCAGTCCATTGTCCAGTTTGGTGGCTGCGGTGAGAGTGGTAAGTGCTAAAGAAAGTTGATGTTGACGCCTGTTAAACATTAGCTTGCTAGCTCGCTGCTGCTGCTGCTCCTACTACTACTGCCTACTACTACTACTACTCTCGTCCATGTTCACCCACACCCGTTCATACTGCACGGAATTGGAACACAACAACGCAAAATTCCACACCACGTCCGGTACGCGTGTGTATGGTTTGAACGCGGAAAAGCAAATCCGTCCCGCAGTGAGAATGAACCGTTTGGTTGCCTAATTGTTTGATCTATTTTTTAAAAAAGTAGAATTACAGATGTCATTTATTTTTGTGTTTCCTGATTAACTTTAAATACTGAAGCACTGAAAGCAGAAACTAACATGTCTAAAGGACCAATTTGTGTTATTTTTTGTAATTTAATTTTACTGTGCAGAACTGATTATTTTATTGTAACATTTCATCAAATGTTAAAAAGCCTTTTCTAGCTCACACACAGCTCACGATTTCTGTGTGTTTCTGTTTGTTGCCACAGTTGCCAAGTAAAGATTTAGAGATCCAGTCCTGACTCCTGTGTCTCCTTTCCAACTCGGGACACAACAGAGACAAAATGGAGATGGGTTACATATATTTAATATATGTGAGAGGATGACTCCCAGTGAGAATGGCTACTCAACCCAGTGAGACACAGCAAAGACTGTGGTTCACTAGATTGGAATTACTGTCCTATTTCCATGGAGATGGTAAGGACAAATAACATTTTTCCAATCTATAAAACTAGATTTGAGCTTGCAATTAAAGCCTGTGCAGATGGACATACTTCCTACCTGTCTCAGCAGAGATGCACTGGCTGTCATTACCACCAGAGGAGCAGCAAGACTGTGGTGACTGTACAGATAAATGACATTTTGGGAGTAAAGAATTTTTGGTATATTAATTTGTGAGCTTTTATTAGCTTTGGACAGAGCAAGGCTGACTTTTTTTCTCCTGTTTCCCCATATGTGTGTGCGAGCTGCTTGTATTGATGTCATGCCTGTAAAAAAGGAGACTTTGACTTGGAGAAGGTAAGACCATATTTGTGTCTCTGTAAAACTCAGTATATAACTGCATGAATCTATTTTGGAAAGAGAAGCGTTATCAGAATCTGTGATTGACATGTTTAATGTTTTCTCTTGAGCAAATCTTACTATTAAGAATATAATGTTGATAGGAGTAGAGTGATGTGCTGAGTGTAATCTCTAAAGAGAATATTTATCACTCTTTATTTCTGCTCTTATGTGTCTCTCTTAGTTTGGAAGTAAAGTGGCATATTGTTGGCTTTGCTAGAAATGCTCAGTGGCTTGTGGATCACAAGGCAGACATGTACTGCCGTAACTGTATCAACCTGAAGTGAGTGATGATTAATGTCAAATATATTTTCAAATAAAAAAAACCCTGATGAATCCTCCAGTGGAAATAATGACCTGGTTCTCTCTTCATTAGCACTGATGGTACCTGCCGTAGAATGATCTGGCCAAGAAAAAAGACACACCTCGATGCTTCACCTTACGCAGCCAAAGTGAATGTACACGCACACACACACACACACACACAAAATAGAAAACGAATCATAGTCCCTCTCCAGTTACATCAGGTAGGGGGCAATGATATACTATGATACGGTTTGTTGTAGGGCTGGGCAATTATGGCAAAAGTCATTATTATCTCCACCCTTGATGAACAATTATGTATTTTCACAGTTTCTTTTGTTTTGTATTTTACACTGCCCTCACACCTGGATATTTTGTGATATTTTCACATGTGTATCTTTAGGGAGTGAAAATTATAAGGTGTTTTAAGGTGTAACGCTGTGGTTAATGTCTAGTTAGGTTTAGGCACAAACCCACTTGATTAGAACTATGAAAAGATCATAGTTTGGGTTAAAATGATCACTGGAGTTGCCACGCACCAAATTATGTTGGTGTGTGGTATTGGTGTAATATTCCTCCATGTGCCCCTCTTTAACACATTCCCTTGAGGTGTCTGCACAGCCCTGCTTAGCTTGTAAAATAGATACAATGGGTTCAGAAAATTTTCAGACCCCTTCATTATTTTCACATTATGTTGCAGCCTTTTGCTAAAATCATTTAAATTCATTTTTAATCTCATCAATCTACACTCCATATCCCATAATGACAAAGTGAAAACAGAATTTTAGAAATTTTTGCAGTAAGTAAAGTATAGTAAAATATCACCTTGTACTAAGTTTTCAGATCCTTTACTATGACACTTGAAATGTAGCTCAGGTTGCTTCCATTTATCTTGGTCATCTTTGAGATGTTTCTACACCTCGATTGGAGTCCAGCTGTGGTAAATTCAATTGATTGGACATGATTTGGAAAGGCACACACCTGTATATATAAGATCTCACAGCTGACAATGCATATCAGAGGAAAAACCAAGCCATGAGGTGGAAGGAACTGCCTGCAGAGCTCAGAGACAGGATTATGTCGAGGCATAGATCTGGGGAAGGCTACAAACAAAATCTGCTGCATTGAAGGTTCCCAAGAGCACAGTGGTCCCATAATTCTTAAATGGAAGAAGTTTGGAACAACCAGGACTCCTCCTGGAGCTGGTCATCCAGCACAGCTGAGCAATCGGGGTAGAAGGGCCTTGGTAAGAGAGGTGACCAAGAACCTGATGGTCACTCTGGCTGAGCTCCAGAGATCCTAAATGGGAGAAACTTCCAGAAGGTCAACCACTGTAACATTCCACCGATATGGGCTTTATGGCAGAGTGGCCAGATGGAAGCCTCTCCTCAGTGAAAGACACAGGAAAGCTGGCTTGGAGTTTTTCTCACAGTCAGAGTCCTTTAGGTGCTTTTTGCAAACTCCAAGCAGGCCACCCCCTCCCCATGACTATTAAAAACAATGATGTGCAGGCGTGCTCGGCCTGCCAGATCAGCTTGTTATGCATTATCTTGCAACAGCGAACTTTTGCAATCTGTTTCCTACACCAGAAACATTAACATTAAATGTCCTTTTTATTCTCAGTGACAGTTCCATTAATATTTAACTGTAGTATAGAGTTGTATTTGGCTTGTGATTTTTCTAAATTAAAGACGCAGGCAGACAATTGCTCACCATGCTCTTGCCATTTCTGCCTAGACCTAACGAAAGCCCTCTCTGCTTTCAGTTTATATATGTCATCTAATTTGCTTTGCGGCTCACTTAATTTTAATTTCTCCACATCATTTAAAGGGATAGTTCACCCAAAATCAAAATTCTGTTATCACCCACAATTGTGATTTAAGAGGGAGCTGTTCATTTTCCAATAAGATACTTTTTAAAATCCAGATTTATCAAGAAAAAGACAAACATTAATTGTTATTGCCTTGTGATTTGTTAAGGGTGTAGATAAAACCATCATAACCGTGATACTGCCCTTATCAAATGTTTTGGATACAAGCCAAAAGTCTATACGAGAACGTCTGGAACAATCCTTATTACTCCACGTGTAAATTTGACTCTTTGGAAATTTCTCTCTCCATATATCAGTTCTTCCTCAGTTCAGTCCTTGCCTCTGGTTTGATTTATTCTTTTGAGCTTTGTTCCTTCCCATCTTATCTGAGTTCTGTTGTATGGTTGTGCTCTATAGATTTAATTGCAAACTACAACTGTTTAGTAAGTTAAAGATGTGTTGCTGATTACAGCTTGAAGTGGCGATGAGGTCTTAAAATATTTTGAGAAGGTCTTTTAAAAAGGTATCAGGGTTCCTACGCAAGTATGGAAAGTATGGAAAAGTGTGGAAATAAATGTGATCAATTTCCAGGTATTAAAAAGTATGGAAAATGAAAAATAAAGTATGGAAAAATATTTATGTTTCCAGACTATTACCACTGTTTTAAAATACTGTTTTCTAAAATAGAAAATTAGGTATTTCCAAAAATAATTTAATCAATCCGGATCGTGTTTTATGCCGGGCCAAGCACAGTTTGTGTGAGAGCAAACGTCTCAGAAAACATACCACCCCTTTTACCTGATTGACAAGTGGTATGTCCAGTCTGCTGCCCCATGACCCTCCTCCAGTCCCCAGGTATCAAGTTTCACTCCAACACTGCACCTTAGACAAGAAGACGAGTTTCACATGGTTCACAATGGGTAGATGCAAGTTTTTGGATGGATGGCTTGACAATACCGTATATAAATACTGGTTGGCCAAGGATTCCCAATTCACACACAGAGCTAGATGCAAGCTTTGTGTGAAATCGTTTGACATCGCCAACATGGGGGAGAAGGCGATTCAGAGCCACATGAAAGGAAAAAACGCTGACGTCTCGTTACTGCATTGCTTGCACCCAGAGTCCCAACCTTTTTGCCTCAGCCCAGACATTGAACTTACCTGAGTTTTTATTTGCATGCCATTATGGTACTTGGCCACAATCGCCTATTAAGAATAATTAAATATGATGTGAAATACGATACACTGATATATTTATTCAGATGTCGCATATTCTCTGAAAAAAACAAAACAAAACCAGAGAAGTTTGGAAATTAGGGTATGGAAAAGTATGGAATTTTGAAATTCCAAATGTGTAGGAACCCTGAGGTATTGAAATTAACTTCAGGATTCCTGCATATATTCGGGTAATCTATGATAATAAAAAAGCAACTCAAATTAGAAATGATAATTTCAGTTCTCATGAATGTTTGCCTGTAAAACGCCAAAAGGTTTACATGGATTGTCTAAACAAATGCCTGTTTTCTCTCTAGATGGACAATCGGAGGTATTTAAGGAGGCCCCAGCAGTCAAGCAAGTGAAGAGACAGTTTGAAATGATCTGACAACAGTTTCTCACGCACAGTATGTACTGCCCAAATTTAATGTATCCTAAAATGATTTTTACATTTGTTTCATTTGCAAGAAATTGTTGCAAAGTTTAATGGCTTTGACCTAAGTCCAAATATTGTTGATCATCTTCATAAGCTGCTCCTGTGCTTCACAATTGTGGAACAGAGTCCAGCTCCCAATACACATTCATTGCATTGAGAAAAAGGCCTCAGAATTACTCTAATTGCACATAACAGGCAATAAGTAGATTCTGCTAGTATATGTTAGAAAAACCTATGTAATTATGTCAAATTTTAACCGCCGTCCCACGGGGATATGTTGCTTTTTCACTGCGGTGAAAAAGAATCCATACCATACATCCACAATGTTGACTTGCCTTATAACAAATGTAGACAACCTCATATCAGAGTTGTATTACCCCTGCACATTTTGACGGCTTCTGGACGAAACCAGGTCCATCTCTCTCCAAAAGTTGTGTATAGCACCTTGTATCTTGAGAAACTGCTTTGACACTTAGCTGCTATGCTAACGGCTACTATGAGAGCACAGTCAGACTGAATAATGCAGTGAAACGAAATGGCAATTCTGAGTATCAGGCTAGCAATGCATTGAGTTAAGTATGTGCAGTCAGCTCTCACTGCATACTCAAAAATTCTTGATAATTTAGTATACATGCGGGCGTTTCTTGCACACATAATCCACATACTATGCAGCTGAAACACTACATACTCAATCTGACATACTTAGCATGAATAGTACATTAGTAATACAGTATGATGGACAGCATGACAGCTCCTCAAGTAAAGCCAAAACATCTCAATTGCCCCCTGGCTGTAGTATAGGACATAAAGTCCACCCTCTCCATAATGACAAGTGGAACATGGGCCAAACTCAAAAAAACTCCAAGTACACATAATTTATTTATTTTTTTGTAGATAGGTAGTTCTTATGCTGATGTTACTTACAGATGAAAGATGTTTCTATTTCCAGTTTTGCCTTGCAATTAATGCATATAGAGGTCTAGTCAAAGTAACTTACTTGTAGAGCACAGGAGCAGCTGCTGAAGAAGCTGCTCAATATTTTGGACTTGCAGTATGGACAGTACAACACAAAAGTTATGAATATCACTTTAAAGGAAAAAACTGGTGTGGTGTTTACTTGTTGTAAACATGGCCTGTGAAAACAGCAAAATCTGCAGTGCTTTTCTGTTAATAACTATGGTCCATCTATCCACTGCCAGAAATATATATTTCGTATCATGTAACTATTTGAACTCCATGGTATTCAAAAATAAAACAAGTCACAGATTTGCAATTTTTCTTTGGTCTGCACAGCTTTTTTTAAACAATATTTTTCAAGATAACATACTGATGATTACTGTATGATTATACTACGAGTGTCATGTTTTTGAAAAAGTTTATCATAGATTGTTGCTCATGCCCATGCAGTAGAATAGGAGGGGGCTTTCCAGTGTTACTGGATGGGCGGGGCAGGGAGCTATCCAGTTTCTGCTATTAGGGATTGTGACTGAAAACATGTCATTTGGGTCCAGGGTTTAAGATATTGAAATATTCCAACTTTTTCTTTTTTTTCATATAAAAACAATATTTTAGAAGTCAAACACTATATTGAACAATTATATAAAGTAACTGTTGAATACCTTACATTTACAGAGATTGCCTTAGCTGTTTGTGTAATGACTTACTATCCTTCTTTTTCTGTCAAATGAAAGTTTTGAACAATATTTGTTCAGATTACTAAAATGATTGTTTAATACCCTAAATTTACAGATATTATCTTTAAAAATACTTAACGTATTTTGATGTATAGTGTTTAATTTTCCATTGTCCAATTCTCTAAAATAACTAATACTGTAAATGTCCAGAAATTCCTATTTGATTAAAGGTACATATTTTGTTTATACATTGTATCATTGTTTTTTTTTACTTGGGGAAACCACAATTATGCAGCAAATCAGTGTAGATGGACAAGACGGTTTCATGAAATGACTACTAAATACCCTTAATTTACAGGGACTGGCCTTAAATGTAGCTATTTTTGATGTATTTGCAATGTATTTAGCTGGTTTTTCCACTGTCCAATGGTTGTTTTTTAATATACTAATTCTCTAAAATGACAGATTAATACTGTAAATTTGCAGGTATTTATCTTAAGTTTTATGAACCTACTTCATTTTTATACGTTATAACCTAAAATAGTATTTTAACATGAAATTACTGTAGATAGACTTGGCTGTTTCCTAAAATAAATAATGTACACCGTGAAATTACAGAGATTAATATGAAAGGTATCTGATTTTTAATGTTTTTTTGACATAATATCTATGTTATTTTACAGTATAATGGGCATTTATCAGCTATAATATACTGTATTTTAATTAATTTTGACTGTAAAAATCTACTCTGTATTTTTAGTTATTGTACGTAGTTCTGTGATAGTTATTTACTGTCATTTTACAGTATCAGTTTGGAAACTTTGCTGCCAGTGCTTTTACCGTTTTGTTTTTTTTTTTTTTTTTTTACAGTTTTTATAAAGTAATTTAAATGAGCTCCATTAAAAAAATAATCAGTTGTTTACCATTTATGTTTGTTATGAAGCCACACTGTAATTCTATGCAATGTGACCTCTGACAGAACATTGGGTCAATATTATAATATGTATATTTTAGTGTGTTTGCATTCATGCGTACTTTGACTGTTGAGCTGCAGCAAATCAAAACGTGTTTTTTTTCTTCTTAAATGTGTGCTAGGATAGCCACTGGGCTTTTGACATTACCATCAAACTGTATAGGACCATTCAGCTTTTCAAAACGAGTTCACCTAATATAGTTTGAAGTTTTCTAAGTACATTATTCAGAACTCTTTATTGTAGCCTATGAGCCATCTCTGACAAGTGGACCTGCTATTTGTATGCTAAGGGAGGGGGGTAGTACTATCTCCTGCATGAACATACAGCTGACACCATGCACGGATGTAGTAGTCTTCACGGCCGTCGAGATGTGTGTGCAGTGAAACTCGACCTACCTGTTGAGAGGATGCACATGAATTGAAGGAAGTCAGCGTCTCTCCTTTTTTCCAGAAAACACAGACGTGCTGAGTAAGTGTTAGGAACGGCGGAACGCGCAGCCGGAGCGCTGAACCTCCAGGCCTGAAAGGGTTAAACGCTTTTCCCATGTATGGAGCGGCTGACTTGCGCTTAGTTAGGTTGTTGCGGCGCAGAGCTCGTGGACGCGGCGGCGGCGTGCAGCAGCGCACCAGAAGCTGCCAACTTCACAGTAAGCTGCCACTACTACTACACGACTATACAGTCATGTCGGAGCGAAGGAGGATCTCTGGATTTGACAGCGCTCAGTCTTACTACTACTGAGCCTGTATGCGCGAGGGAGAGGGCTGCTTTTTCTGGTTGTGTGGATATCGCCTCCATGGACGGGCAACGGGGCTTTTACGAGATGGAGAAACCGACAGAGAACCCCAGCAAGGCGGCGGAGTATCTGAAGGAGTTGAATAAAATCATCGAGACCCAGCAGGGGCTACTGGTGAAGCAGAGGGTCCGGATTGAAGAGCTGGAGCTTCAGGTGACCGATCTTTGCAAGGAAAACGTCTGTCTTAAAGATCAGCATCAGCGGCACCTGGACACCTGCAGACTCCAGCAGGGGAACCATTGCACCCTGGTAGCCATCAAGGAGAATGTCATGCAAGAAAAGTAAGTTAGCTGTTAATCTATGCCGCATGGTCTGTTTGAGCATGGCGCTATCAAAGTTGACAGTCCTCCTATGTGTCACCAAATTGCTTCCTCCGTGGCTGGAGATGTGTGTGTGTGTAGCTATCTGTATCATGTGTCAGGTGGAACCACGTAACCGAATCAAATGCACATTTCTGTGCTACTTTGTCATGACGTACGTTTGTTTTTTAATGATTCGCAAAATGTCTATACTGTCAGGATTATTCCAGGCTCACAGGCTATGCACACTTTACACACGTATTGCGTAATACGGATCCCGTTAGGAGCGCTCTAGAGTAAATGTCAAAGCATAATATTCTGTAAACGGTATGAGACCATCGTAGTAAAAGTCCAGAGCAGTGGGCGTGACTTTGTTTTGATGAGGACCGGAGAGCATATCGCCGGCCGTGGCGATGGAAGAAACCAAGTTTACCCGTCTTGGTGGTTGCTGAGGCGACAACTGAGGTGGAGATTTTCTGAAGACATCCCCAGGGAATGATGGCGTGATATAGGCTACATTTAATGTGAACAGCAGAGTTGACCGACTTCATTTCCTCATGCACGATCCCTGAATTTGAAACGACGTAGTTGCTTTGGAGAGCTGCCCAGGGCTACTATCACAGTTGATTCAGAAATGTTCCATCGAGGATGCCAAAACATTTAAGGTTAATTGTCTCATGAATGCAAGTATCTAATAGATAGATAGATAGATAGATAGTCTAGGCACAATAAAAGATTGATTTTTCTGTGATGTCCTCTGTATTGTTATAACATATATTGCAATATATTGTGACTGATTACCCTTATTTGACTATGAATTATGTCCCCAAAGGATTTTTTTTTATTTGTGTGTTATCCGTTTTAACTTACAAAATTAGGTTTCAACGACAAAGTTTCTCACTTCATTCATTTTTATTGCAGCAAAATGTATCCAGTGGACTGAAAAGCAATTGGTTTAGTAGTGTACCAAAAGTTTGATTTGTATTTGCAATATTAATCAGTTATATAATGAAAAATAGATAGCCTACTTGGCATCCATGTATCGATTCAATATTGACACACAAGGTACTATGCTGTGTCAATATTTTCCCCCTACCCCTAGTTGCTTATACTACAAACACGATACACACAGTAAATAATAGAAAGATAAGAACAGAACCACAGCAGTGAAATGATAATTGACAGAACTAGAGCTGTCACTAAAGAAGAGTATGTGCCAAAAGAGGAGCTGAAAATGTAACAGTTATGAGTATTATAGATAAAATAACAAACAAATTGAAAATCAATGAATTAACAAAAAACAATGCTGATTGTACATAAGTATAACATACCCTGATTGAAAAATAGAAACTGTGCAAATTATTGTGAAAATCTGATTAAAAGGTAAATGTATAAACTAACAAACACATACAAATGCAAACTGTGCCAAATGTAAATTAGTCAGTAAGTGACTTATAGTCCAACAGCCTGATAACCCCAGCTGGCACTGGACATCAATATGACGTCAGAAAGACGTCGGACTCTTGCGTCAGACAGACATTTAATTTTGGTTGGAATGAAAATTGGGTGGACGATATTTTAAACGTCTAACAATGTTAGAATTTCACATTGTGTGGACATTCATAGTATGATGTTTTGCAGACATTGGGTGTTGTTCGTCGTACCTTACGACTAAATGCGTTAATATACACCAAGATGACATTGGCGTGAGACGTTTCAAGGACGATTTTGGTGACTACAGTTTTTGAATTTGGTTCAGTATTTAGCGAGAGGGCTGCTGACAGCTGCACATCATGCTGCAATTTAAGCATATGGGGCAACTGAACATGGTCACTGTATGTCCATTAAACATCAGGGTTTCTCACACATTCATTTATTTGTAGTGGACCACCACAATTTAAACCTCTGCCACCACATTATGATTTGCTCCACAGGCGGAGCATCAGAATGCCAGGCACAGTGAAACTGAAACTTTAGCATCCATTGTGATGGATTTAAAGTTTGCTCTCATTCACATACAGCTGCTCCTCTCATCCATTGATCGATCTGATAAGCTCTGATCAGATAGACTTATCAATTATCCACCCTGTGACTCAAAACTCCACAAACTGCTGCTAAAGGACAAAAAAGAAGAGTTATGTCTGTGCTGCATTCAGGGACCTGCAAAAACCTGAGAATTTAGAAACACGGGCAAGACAAAAAAAAGTTAGCCTCACCCCTTTTTCCTGTCTTCAACTACTGCCACACATAGATTGTAATTTTGTGGGAAACAATAAAAGTGGTTATTTTGGATACAGACAGACTCAGATTTTTTATTACAAGTGTCTGAAGTGTCTCTTTCAATGGCGATTTGAGGGGTGGCCTGGCCACCCCTGAAAACTCATTGGCCACCCCTGTGGCCACCCCAGATCTGATAGGTAGTTGGTCAAGTCCGTCAACAAAAGAAACAAGAGAAATGCTGCCAATCAATGATGACAGGTAATCAGCTGATTTAGGGCCAGTTTTACATTTTTAACTAACACAGTAATGGTCGTACTGAGGCTGTGACAGCTGATTTCTGCTCAGCTGACGTTTGGCCAATGGCCACGCAGGTCTGATAGGTGAGCCATCAGCCATAAGATGAGCACGCCGCATCTGCTGCTGCTGCTGCTAATGAAACAGGAGGATGGTCACAGTGACAACGTCAACTGCAGAACTGCTGGATAAAAACAGCACGCTGAATCAAAGCCAACGTTTCAATTTATGCCTTCATCAGGGCCCTGGACATGAATACTGTCTGGGTTGAAAACCACTTTTTGCACATTTTCATACGGTGCCGTAGCATTGTTTCGACCTCTCATTAGTCCGACGTCCCGTTGTTCCGATATGTGATTATTACTGTATTTGTGTACCATAGAGGATCAGCAACGCAACAAAAGTAGGCTACTCGAGATAGTCGAGATACAAGTGCCATAGAGAGTAGAGAGTGAAACACCATAACCTCCTGTTATTAACTCTGGGGTCCGGGTTGTGTGGGGAGCTTTCCGCGGTGCTGAACGGCTCCCAGCGGGCGTATTTCTACCTTGATGGTGCGCCGCGACCGGCTCTGGGTCAGCTGGGAAAGGCTTGAGGCGAAGCAGGGTCATGGCTTATGTGTTTGCCACTTTCTTTTTCATTTTAACCCACACCATGATCTTTTCCTAACCCTAACCAAGTGGTTTTTGTGCCTAAACCTAACCAGACCTTAACCACAGGACATCATGATGATTTCGGAACAACGGGACTTCGGAACAATGGGTTTAATATGGTCGGAACAATGGGCTGTCGGAAAAATGGGCAGACCCCTTTTCGTACATCATAAGGCATCCTATATAATGACATTATTCAGTCATCAGGCCTTCACCTGTGTCACCTGTATTGTTACCTATGTTTGCTTTACTAATTTAGGCCCCATCTTGTGGTTAAATAAAAACACACCTGGCAAAGAACAAACCATAAAAATCAAATTCCAGTATCTCCAACAAATTATATCTAAGCTAAATAATACCATGAACTAAGCATGTAAAGAACAACAAATATTCCTTTTTTCCTTACAAGCTTATTTTATCTTTTGCTTACAGATAAACTTTTTAATAAGGCCTATCTTTAAGTATTAAGCTTTGATTTGAATTTTTTGGTTTGTTCTGTTGCCTGGATTGCTGTGTTTTTATGTAACCACAAGATGGCGCCTCAATTAGTAGAGCAAACACAGGTAACAATACAGGTGACACAGATGATGAGCTGATGACTGATTTGTACCCTATCCTGAACATAATTACTGATTAGAAATTGACATGTTAAAATAACCAGAGATTCCTGAGGACTGTGATAGGTGGTAATGGAATAAAAAAAAAAAAAGACTCTTTTTTTAAAAATATTTTTTTACCTGCATAGACACCTTTATTTGACAGATGGAGACAGGAAATCACAGGAGAGAGAGGGGATGTGACATGCAGCAAAGGTCGTCCGGCCAGGATTCAAACCGGGGTTGGCTGCGTACGTGGCATTATACTTCGCTATGCCATGGCCACCCCACACTAGCTTTGTGTCCCATCTTGGCCACCCCAGTAAAAATGTCCTGGATACGCCACTGGTCTCTTTACCTTTAACTTGATCTGGTCTGTTATTGCCTCATCAAGCGGAGGTCTCATTCTGAAATATTGCGATATGTGACTTGTTGCAGGAAAACAACAGTGGAAACGTGAGTGAGATTTGGAGAGTATAGTAACTTGAGTAGTTTACAGAAAACATAGTCTAGTGTTTAGCAAATGATTTCAATGTCATGGATGATTATCTAACCGTTTTACAGTGTGAACAAGGCCTTTGAATTCGGTAGCCCCCTGTATTTACTTGCCCTGGGGGAGAAAAGACATTTTCAGTCTGTCTGTTGAGTGGGACTGAGACAGCAGTCTACCAAAAATGTGTATAACTTCTTTCATGAGAGGATCTGCTGCTTTTCTCAGTTTTATGTTAATATCAGCTGAATGTCTAAGGGCTCATTTATGCTCTACATAAGATATGGAGATGTTAATTTTGTCCCTATTTGTGCACGTTTCCTGAAAGCTTGTGGATACAGACAAAATGGAGCAGTACCACTGGAGATGGTGCAGTGTAGTTTAAGCGAGGTATGACCATAGGAGACCACAAATGAATTGGTAAAACAGTGAAAAGAATTCTCTGTTTAAATGTTGGAATATAACATTATATGGCCTCACAGACCACTGCCATCTACAACCTCCGCTTATTTTTTAAAGTACATTATTATGACCTCCTCCACTGTTGCCTCGTTTTTATTGTGTCAGACGTTTGACTCTGCCCTCTAGTGCCATCTATTGGCTGTATCTATGCCAACATAAAGGACACACGGAGGTATGAGGGCAGTGACGTTTCCGACGTTTGAAATGGATGTATATCTTTTTTCGTATGAAAAGGGCATTTAAATGAGCCCTTAGGATTACAGACTTCAGACATTATCTTGTGCTCTGGAAGTATTTTCTGACATTTATTGACTAAACACATGCAGCTCCAATGACAGTAAATCTATGGTTTGTGTGGTATTGGCCAGAACTCAGACACATTTAGTCACATGGCCATATAACATTTTTGTTATGGTATAAATGTTGAGAGTACAAACTCACTGGACGATGTGCAAATCTACGAGCTGTGAAAAACTGACTTTAAGGTGGCCACAAACACAGCACATGATTTATTCAGACAGAACTGGGTCTTTTCTATTGAAGTCAATACAAACAATGAAAAATCAGTGATGATGGCCACCATGGCAATACTGAGCTGCTAAGCAGCTTGTCAGTTGGTTAGCAAGGAAGGAGTCCTGCACCATCTTTCATTTTGGTTTGTACTGATTTTAGTGGAAAGGACTGTTTTGTATAAAAATATATAATGTTTATATTACTTTCCGTCTACCTGACATTGGCCGCATTTCCCAGATCGCTCTTAGCGCTAAGAGCTTCTTAAGAATGCTCTTAAGCCTCCCGTCAAAGAAAAACGCGTTTCCCAGATTGCTCTTAGCGCTAAGAAAATCTTTCACTAAGAAGGAGTTTTAAGATCAAGCTGACCCACTCTTAACAGTCTTCTTAGCGACCAAATGCTCACAGATCAAGCCGCGGCAGGCACATTAATATTACACTGAGCAAGGAGACATTAAAACAGTGCGCACTGTATATATTTTGATCTATTTCATACTTCATATTTATATTGTTTAGCATTAATTGGTGACAGAAAAGAACAAATTTCATTCTGCAGGGAAACGCATGTCCTTACTGTGCATATTGAATCTTGAATCTATATGTTTTATGAAGACACTGTGTGCGCTCAAAGCTGTGGCACAAGTTACGCACCGAAATCTGGCGGAAGAAAAATAATAAGAAAAATAAGTATGAGGAATAACAAGTGTGTTCCTGTATGTGCTGTGCACATCAGGCTGGAAGAGGCACGTGCGTCATGCTTGAGGCGCACATTACGCACACTTTACAATGTTACAATTTCATTTAGCAGACGCTTTTATCCAAAGCGACGTACATCTGAGTCTTAATACAACAAAAACAAGATCTAGTTAGAAGAAAATCAATCAATCAATCAATTTTATTTATAAAGCCCAATATCACAAATCACAATTTGCCTCACAGGGCTTTACAGCATACAACATCCTTCTGTCCTTAGGACCCTCACAGCGGATAAGGAAAAACTCCCCAAAAAAAACCCTTTAATGGGGGAAAAAAACGGTAGAAACCTCAGGAAGAGCAACTGAGGAGGGATCCCTCTTCCAGGATGGACAGACGTGCAATAGATGTTGTACAGAACAGATCAGCATAATAAATTAACAGTAATTCGTATGACACAATGAGACAGAAAGAGAGACAGAGAGAGAGAGAGAGAGAGAGATGCAGGACAGACGGTAATGACAGTAGCTTACAGCAACATTAATGAAAGTAATAATATTATAGTTATAATTCCGGCTACTGTGGTACAATATGTTGAAAGTATATATTAATATCTGGCAGTATACATGTGTGACAATAATCATATGTGTATAATAACAGTAGAAGTATGACTAATGACTAATGATGGCAGCAGCAGCAGGAGGCATCTGGCAGGACCACGGCAGCAGCACAACCACACACGTTACGCTGTCCAGGCACCGCTGCGATATGAGTTAATCTGAGAGACAGTGGAGCACAAAGGCTCCGGAGAAGAAGCCGAGTTAGTGACATCCAGAATGGCCGAGTTAGCAAGATGCAGTAATGGGATACGAGAGAGGGAGGGAGAGGGAGAGGGAGAGGGAGAGGGAGAGAGAGAGAGAGAGAGAGAGAGGGTGCCCGGTGTATTATAGGGGGGTCCTCCGGCAGACTAGGCCTAAGTCAGCCTAACTAGGGGCTGGTACAGGGCAAGCCTGAGCCAGCCCTAACTATAAGCTTTATCAAAGAGGAAAGTCTTAAGTCTAGTCTTAAATGTGGAGATGGTGTCTGCCTCCTGGACCGTAACAGGAAGATGATTCCACAGGAGAGGAGCCTGATAGCTGAAGGCTCTGGCTCCTGATCTACTTTTGGAGACTTTAGGGACCACGAGTAACCCTGCGTTCTCAGAGCGCAGTGTTCTGGTGGGATAATATGGCACTATGAGCTCTCTAAGATATGATGGAGCTTGACCATTTAGAGCTTATTAAGTTAACAGGATTTTAAATTCAATTCTGGATTTTACAGGGAGCCAGTGCAGAGAAGCTAAAACAGGAGAAATATGATCTCGTTTCTTAGTTCCTGTTAGTACATGTGCTGCTGCATTCTGAATTAGCTGGAGAGTTTTTAAGGACTTACTAGAGCTACCTGATAATAGAGAGTTACAGTAATCCAGCCTTGAGGTAACAAAAGCGTGGACCAATTTTTCTGCATCTTTTCGGGTCAGGATAGGCCTAATTTTCGCAATATTACACAGATGAAAAAATGCAGTCCGTGAGGTTTGCTTTAAATGAGAATTAAAAGACAAATCTTGATCAAATGTTACTCCGAGGTTTCTTACGGTAGTGCCCAAAAGCAAAGTTTGAGTCCGATAGGACATAGGTGCCAACAGGCAATGCACAGAGGCAATGAGGTTTATTTTTTATAACGTAAAACATCTGCAATCTGTTCAGTCAAGTGCAAAAGTGTTTGCTTTACATATGTCATGAGTAGTCTTTCGGAATAATCTCTCAAGACAGATTCTGCAATTTACATTGTAGAAAGGAAGAAAAAAAAAAGTTTTTTTTTTTTTTTTTAACCAATGGATTTCCAGACTGCTTTTGGAATAAATCATGAAACTATATCAATTCCCTGAGACCATCTGTGTGTAGATTTGTCACCCTTACTTTATAATGTGCAATGATTCACACAACACATGGTTGAAAAGGAAACTAAGTTTATTCAAACATAAGATAGCCTGAAGCGGTGGGACCCCTCCTGTCACATGGGTTCTGCATCACCTGCAATGAAGGGAAGTTGATTAGTAAATTGAACGAGATAGTTTGCACATTGTGGGTTAATAAATCACTGCAAAATCACCATGGCACATGGTCTCAATACACTTTACAGTTAATAAAACCAATTAGACTACATAAACAGATTAAACAAAATAATAAAAGCACAAAGGGACAAGGGAAAAAAACAAAGATAAAACAGTTACAAACTATAGACCAAACCGAAATATTGAGTAAAAAGACATGTCACCCACCTGAATCTTGGGGGAAGATGATTGGCATGGAGATGGAGGGTCGGTTGAACTGTGCCTCAGCAAGTGCCAGCTGTCCCCGCTGCAGCTCCAACTTCTCTTGCTTTAATTCTACCATCTCCTGCTGGAGGGCAGTGGATCTTTCCAGCTGGCCCTCGATCCGACGCAGCACGGCTAGCTTCTCCCTCTCGAGGCCCACGAGTGTCTCGCTGCAGGTGCAGGTGGTAATAGAGGGCTGCCAGGTGAGGCCACCCGCATGCGGACGCCGAGCCTTGCTGGTGCGGGTTGGTGCACGGGGACAGGCCTTGAGCTTGAGAGTGTGCAGCGGACGTCTTCGCTGGGCAGGCTGATGCTGAGGGGCAGGGAGGTTGGTTGAGCTGCTCTAGCCCCGCTCCCAGATGGCTCATCCTCACCCGAGTCACTGTGGGATGAGAGGCCCTTGTCCACCAGGACATCTATACCACCCTCGATGCCCTCAGAGGCAGTCTTGCCAATTATTGACATGACCTTCTCCTCGTCAGGGGTGAAGGTAGTGTTACCAGGTCCGCCACCACCTGTGCCCTGGCTCTCTCGCGTGGTACTTGCAGCCCTCTTTTTCGTTTGGCTCTGAAACTCCTGCCACTTCTTTCTCACAGCCACCCAGTCTTGCAGGCCGCAGGGGCTGGAGGCAGCCATTTTTTCAGCGATGGCTTGCCAAATGCGGTTCTTGGCCATTAAATTTTTTTTCCCTTTTGTTCCGCCGAAGAGTGTGTCCCGCTGTTGCCATACTTCGTCCACCAGGATGGTCATCTCCTCTGGGGTGAATGCAGGTGACCGCTTGGCCCGCTTGCGCCCTGCTTCTGCCATTCTGTCTTAATGTGTGCACCTATACCCACAGGTCATTTTATATTTGCATAAATGGATGTAATTGCTACTTGGATACACCTGTTACCTGTAATTACACACACGCACAACAGGGAATTAGTGCTTTGGGTAGCAGCTGTGTGTTTTCACACATCCGCACATATATTTCACATTAACTCTTTTACAACTGTCAGCATGCTGCCTGTGTGTTTTCATAGTGTTGATTTATATAGTCCATAAATCTGTCAGTTTTGTCCTTCTGTGAACTGGTCACGTTAGGATAATCATTAGCAGAGACACAGCGTTGATGAATGCAAGTAGGATACAATGTGGTCAGGATCATTTGTCCTTTCGTCCGTCTTTCATATTTTTGTATAAATATAATAGTCTTGTTTTCATCATGAAAATAGGTAATTAACAAATATTTATCGTCTTAGTTTTCCATTACAATTATTAGAACACACATACACATGAGCAGCAGGGAATTAGTGCGTTAGGTAGCAGCGCTGTGTGTGACTTATGCGCTGATGAAGTGGGTGATCGATGTCCCTGACATTGATTGCTTTAGTTTCAGCACCACAGTAATGGTCAGCTCCTGTTAAGAGTGTCTTTAAGAGCGATCGTAAGAGCGATCCTAAGAAAGGCATTAAGAAGGCATCTAAGAAACACTCCTATCTTAGCGACCCTTCTTACCAAAGACGTTCTTAACTGCACTCTTAAGTCCTAAGATCGCTCTTAACTGGGAAACGCGGCCATTGTTTGTCTACAACATCATTGAGTTCATTCAGCATTTTTCTCTCAACAAATTTTATGACTAGATGTGTGACTGAAATCTGAGAGTTTCACAAGATATTCATGCAGGAGGTATATGTTGACATTAGCCCTGCATCCAAGGATTTGTTTTATGAATTTGTTGTTTAAAATAAAAGCAGCAAAGGCAGAGATATCCTAACTTTTAGTCTATTGTATGGATCAGGCTTCTTTCACACCTTCTGTTTGTAATGCAGATTTTTTTTTTAAGTCTTAAGCCAAAGCCAAGATAAGCCTGATGACATAACTATAACATCATCAACTTAATTATTTCAAACTGTGGAAACCTCCCTTCAGAGCCAGTGAAGACATAAAACAGTTTTCAGAGACTTCATAATACAAAACTTCCAACTCATTCTATATCGCCACTTGTTCAGTAGACTTTTGACATCTGCATATGATTCGCTGGACATCCTGGGTGCGGCTGTTTTTGACACTCTGGTACACTGTGTAAGTTTACGCCTGTTACATGCACTGTGTCTTTTCAAAATACATTTCCGTTTTCACAGGAAATGTAGGCAACAAAAGCATGTGGTTAGGTTTAGAAAAAGACATCATGGTTTTGATAAAGATACATACGGGAAGCAAACAACAGGCCCCGGAGTGAAAGTCTGGTGTCTGTTGGACACATCCACCACCCCTCCTGCCCACTTTCCAGCTCCTTAAGTTACATTGTTTCTCTGTGGTGTTTCAAACTGACACGGTCCAGCTGCGTTATAAACTGATGCCACCTGCTGGTGCATCATACCACCACGAAACGATGGCTTTTCTTTTCTTTTTTTTTTTTTTTTTACTTTTATTACAAGGACAACAAAAAAACAAGAAGAAAAAACAACTCACAAAAAAGAGAACAAAACAAAACATAAGCTATATATACATGTATATATACACAGATAAGTAACATTACATACACTTAGTACATGCAGATGTAGTAATGTAATACTTATACCATTAGAGAAGATAACATCTTTGCTATGTGCAGTTGGGAAAAGCAAATCAAAACTAACACAATGACAAGTTAACAATAAAAACAAAGTAATGCGATAAGAATAAAGATAAAAATAATAACAAATAGCACACAACACCTGCACATTTCATAACCCTTAACCCAACCCTACCCTACCCCCTCCCACAGATCTTTCTCCAATCTTCGAGGTTCTGTTTCCAGAAAGTATATACTAATGTTAAATAATATTAAAGGGTTAAATTAGATTTCGTGCAACCTCAAGTGCCTCCTTTCTAGCTTCAAGGATCCGCTGGCCTGCTCCATTCATCCTGGCAACGGAGAGCTCTATGGACAACATCTCCACCAAAGAGCAGGTCCATTGTTGTATGGAGAGTGAGTGTGGTGGTTGCCACCTGACAGCCAACATCTTTTTAGCTACTGTACATGCAGACAACCATAACATCTTTTGCATATGGTTGAAGTTTTGCCCAGAATCATCATTTAAGAGCATAGATCTCGGAGTAAGATCAATCTCTTATCCAAATGCGTTAGAAAGATGTTTTACTATTTGTTGCCAAAGGCTTTGAACTAATGGGCACTCCCACATGACATGCAGGAAAGTCCCTACTTGATTCAAGTTACATAGATTACAATTTGGGGAAGAGGATATCTTAATCATGAAGCGCCGTTTTGGTGTCAGATACGTGCGATATAGAAAGTTGATATTAGTTACCTTATTGTTTAAATTTTGTGAGGAAAAAGCAATATTTCTCCAAACTCTAGACCAGTCTGTAGATGATTCAGGGCAATCCTTACTCCATACCTTTGTTATCGCTAAAGGGGTCTGAATATTTTCCAACAGCGTATTATAAATTACAGAAACATGCCCTTTAGGTAGGACAGATATTTTCTTAAACATTTGCATTATTGGATGATTAATAGGTTTCCTGTCAGTCATTATACCTGCTGCTCTTAGGGCAGACCGTAATTGCAAATATAAAAAGAATGAATTTGATGACAATTTAAATGTTTCCCTCAAGTCCTGGAAGCTTCTTAACCCATCGTCATTCAAAATGTCTCCTAAACTGTGGATTCCTGCTTCAACCCATTGAGGTGAGATAAAGTGGTCCCCACCAGTCTTCAGAAGGCTATTATGGAATAATGGAGTACTTGCATGCCATTTGGATGTCCAATTATATATTCTTTCAATTTTCCTGAAATTTTGAATTGCATTGGCTATCACTGAACCGTACTCCAGCTTACATTTATTAATAGAGAAACCTGTAAACAAACAATCCTTTAAAGAGGCAGGAGCCACCAAATTCTTCACAATGTTCAGCCATGGAGGTGAAGCTCTCTCACTGAACCAATTTAACAGAGGACGAAGAGTAAGGGCGTGGAAATAAAGCTTAAAGTTAGGAACCGATAACCCTCCCAGCTCTTTCTTTCTTTGTAAATTGATTAACTTTATTTTAGGTCGTCTGCCCCTCCATAAAAACCTGGTAATAATGCTGTGTATTTTCTCCCAATATCTTGGAGGAGGTGCCAAAGGTAACATGTAGCTACAGAAATTAACTCTAGGAAGCACATTCATTTTAATTATTGAAATTCTACCAGACAGGAATATAGGTAACTTTTGCCATCTTTCCAGGTCTTTTTTGACCATACTAAGAGAAATTCTATACATTCCTCCTTGCTCACAGAGTTCAATGGTAAAAGGGAAGACTTAGACCAGTTTATCTTATAGCTGGAGACATAACTAAATTGTTCAAATTTGCTAAGAATGTTTGGAAGAGAGTACTTAATATCAGAAAAAAATAAAAGGACGTCGTCAGCAAATAAGGAAATATGATGCAGAGTGGATTTAATTTTTATTGGGGTAATGTTTGTAGATAACCTAAGAGACTGTGCCAGAGGCTCCAATGATAATATAAACAACATAGATGAAATTGGATCTCCTTGCTGACTGCTCCTGCTTAATTTAAAAGGAGGGGAGTGTATATTACTTGTAACTACACTAGCTGATGGATTTGCATAAATAGTTTTGATCATATTAACAAAGTTGGACCCCAAACCCATGTGTCTCAATACAGACCATAGAAAAGACCACTCAAGGCGATCAAAAGCCTTTTCTGCATCAACAGACAAAATAGCTTTTGATGATAGACTATCAGAAGAATCAAGAATATGCAATAAGCGACGCAGATTATCTGCTGAAAGATGCTTTTTTACAAATCCACTTTGATCTGGATGAATCAACTTCGGCAGATACACCTCCAGCCGACCAGCAAGTGTCTTTGAAAATAATTTGATATCCGCATTCAATAACGATAAAGGTCGATAGTTACCGCAATTAGTTGGGTTCTTATCTTTTTTTTAAAATAAGAGTTATTAAAGCTGTGTTTACATCTCTTCCAAAACAACCTCTTTGAATGGCTGTATTAAACATCTCCAGTAATGGTGGTCCTAAGATACTCCAAAATTTTAAATAAACTTCAGGGTGTATGCCATCAATTCCAGGGGACCTACCTTTATTCATTTTTGCTAAAGACTGTTTAAGTTCATCAAGTGATAAAGGGGCCCCTAATATTGAAGCTTCTTCTTTTGATAATGAAGTTAGATTTAATTTCTGAAGATATCTGTCCTTCGCTGATACTGATGAAAAATTATCTGAGGTATACAGCTTTTTGTAGAAATTAGTGAATCTTTGATTGATCAAATCAGGATCAGATATCATAGAACCAGATTCTGATGCGATGACTGAAATATTTGTAAGCTGATCATTTGTTTTTAATTTATTAGCTAGAAGCCGACTGGGACGGTTTCCATGATAAAAATGATTCACTCTGTTTTTATGCATAATAAACTCCGCTCTCTGCGTTAGTAGTAAGTTAAGTTCTACTTTTATTTTGGTTAAAGACCTGGCTGTTTGCTCAGAGAAATGCGTTTGTTGAGATCGTTCCAAATCAGACATTGAAGCCTCTAATTCCCTGATTCTCTTAAGCTGGGCTTTATTAAATCTAGAAGAATATGAACTAGCATAGTTCCTTATGAAGCCTTTTATTGAGTCCCAGACACATCTAGCATCATCCACAGAGTGCCGATTTATCTCTAGAAATTCTGTGAGTTCCAGTTCAAATCTTGATTTTGTAACAAAGTTAGGTCAAACCGCCACCTAGTGGCTCTTTTAGCCAACCTGGAGATCGTCAATTGGCATACATACGCATGGTGATCTGTAAGTGTCATATGCTTTATTTCTATGTTTTGAATGAAGGAGATAAGGGGAGTAGACATAAATATAAAGTCTATCCTTGTAAAAGTTTTATGCCAATTTGAAAAGAAAGTATACTCCTTAGTAGTGGGGTGACGTAGACGCCAGACATCCATAAGACTGAAGTCAGAGAGTAAATGCTGTAGAGCTTTAGTTGCTTGTACATTAGAATGAGCTTTGCTTGATTTATCCAATTTGTGATCTAATATGGCATTCATGTCAGAGCCGATTATCAATTCATAATCAGAAAGTTCAGCAAATATACCATTCAACTGAGTGAAAAAAACATTATCATATGTATTAGGCGCATATATATTGATAAATGCCAGTTTCCTTTCATTATAAATGCATTTAACATAAGCAACTCTACCATCTTGATCACCTCCTTTATCTATAACAGTAATTGGTAGTGCTTTACGTATTAATATTATAACCCCTTTTGTTTTATTTAAAGCAGAGGATGAAGCACATACTTTATAATGGCGATTTTCCAGCCTGTTAACATCACCTCTTTGCAAATGTGTCTCCTGAAACATAGCTAAATCAATGTTATTTCTTGCTAGTAAATCTAAACAGGCTGCTCTTTTATTAGGAGAATTAAGACCCTTTAGGTTGCAACTAAAAATATTCAAGGTACCCATAAGTTTTTCAAAACCAAAACATTCAGGGGAAAGGAGTATGAAAACTGAATCACAGAGAAATTCTGATGAACTCTGTATTCATACCAGCACAGTTCTACACAAAAATGTAGAGAAGATCCCATTCTTCCCCCAACCCGACCCTCTGAAACACCCACCAATAGGACACGAGCACCATCAAAAATGAGGTTGTAGTATAAAGAATGTGTATTGTCCTATTGAACAGACTCCTCTTACTCCGCCCCAGCTACGGAGGTGTAACACACCTTAACAAGGAGAACGGAAACACAGAACCTCGCCGCTTCTTTAAGTGACTCCCAAATTCATTAATATAGTTAGACCTATTGCCAAAATTACTCAGATCTCCAGACCAAAGACTCTAGTGACTCATCGTATCCCCACCTCATAACTAATGACGGGAAACTTTCAGTCGGGATATTAAGAGAGGCAAACAAACGACACAAAACAATCAGACAAGGAGGAAACAACTAAGAAGAAAAAAAACTTTCATTGAGTCTGGATACTAAGAAAAAAATAAGTAAAGAAAAAAGAGACTAAAAAAAAAGATTGAGATGATTCAACCTAGTCCGCAGGTATTAAAGAAAAATAAATAAATAAATAAAGGTATCTCTCAAGTCCAACTATCATGAAACAGAAAGTACGTGTCCCACATCATCATAACTGATGACAGAAAAGTCTCAGTCAGTCGAAATATTAAGAGATGGTTTCACCTGTTGTTCGTAGAAATCCATTGCCTCCGTTGCTCTAGTGAAAGCATACGTTTTTTCCCTGAAGGTCACCAGTAGTTTGGCAGGATACGCGATGCCATGTCACAGGTTGGCTGTGCGTAAAAGTGCTCTAATGTCGTTAAACTGAGCCTGTTGTTTGCGTTGCTCTGTGGTCATGTCAGGGTAGATATGAATTCTTCGTCCTCTGTAGTTTAGATTACCCCCCATGGCTCCCACCAGGCGCTGGATAGTGCGTCTCACTTCGAAGCTGTGTAGCCGGGTGATCATACAGCGGCTCTCATTTTGGCCAACTGGTCCGGTGCGGTGCGCTACGCTCACAAGTGGTTGCGGGCCCAACTTTTCTTCCCCGAACAGTTCATACAGCAGCTTGGTAACAAAGGCAGTAGGGTTACCTGCCTCTATCCCCTGTTGCAAACCAATAATTCGGAGATTAAACTTCCTGCTGTGATTTTCCAATGCTTGTGTTTTTTCTTTCAATTCTTCGTTCTCTCCCAGCAGGCTTTTATAGTTCTTCTCCAGAGTTTGCATGCGTTCTTCCATTGCATTTGCCGCAATTTCCAAATCATCCACTTTAGATTTGCAGGCTGTTAATGTGAGATTCAACTTGCTTAGCTCCTCCTGCATCGGCTTCAGCTTCGTATCAAACGCCGCTGAGATTTCCTCCCGCACAATGTCTCTAATCATTTTCCCAAATGCATCGGGATCCATTGTTGCACTATGGAGTGTTGACGGCATAAGTTTGACGAGTAATATTAATCAAGGTCAAAAACTGACTTAGGGGAGATATAAAGCTCAATGTTTGAACTTAATTGCTTGAGGGAGCGGCGTGGTCGGCGTTTGGCATCCTCACAGCATGTCACCGGAAGTCCGTTAGCTAGCTACGATGGCTTTTCTCATTGGTGTCTGACATTAAAATCGCTGACCAAGCAGCAGTATTTGGAATCTTTGGAATGAGAACAGATTGCGGCATACTCACGATGAGTAAACTGAACCTCATGTGTAAAATCAACACAGTGCTTCTTAGAGAGAAGCTGCAGCTCGCACCCTCGACACACAGATGGTGCTTCTGCATGCCAGCCAAACGTGTGCGCAACTGTGAGAAATAAATATGTGAGGTGTACGCTGCTTTTCTATCTTTTTTCCTTTTCTTTCTTTCTTTCTGTCAGCGACATACACTCCTAACACAGGACGGGTTGTTTTTATTGACTGAGTTGATTATTAAGCCATAGTGATGCGCGGATCGGCTCTGATAACACGCGAATCAGCATGTACGCATCAACCATCCAGCCGTTACAACATGATTGAGTTAGCAAAGCAGTCTTGTGTTGCTATGTGTGGTATTTATTCAGTTTTGGGAAATCACAAAGTCTAGAAAGCATCAGTGGCTGCAGCTGATAGGGACAGCTAACACTAGCAGCAAAGCTAACATCAGGACGTCATTTGTTAAAAACCTCCTGTTGTCGGATATGACATGAAACTACTCCAGTTAGCTCAATCATGTAACTAAGACATCCGCTGGAAAAAATATTTTTTTCACGGACTGTTTATTGAGTTAATACAGACACCGCTATCGGCTAACGGCTAACAGCTAACGGTTAGCCCAGCTAATCTACAATAACCATGTTATTACAAAACGTGCACACAGAAATAGTAATGTTTGTTAATCATTGTGTTTATAGACTTTACAAACATCAGATTAGTCTAAACGGTGATATAGTGACGTGAAAAATGTGATACATATATATACATATATATATATATATATATATATATATATATATATATATATGTGTGTGTGTGTGTGTGTGTGTGTGTGTGTATATATATATATATATATATATATATATATATATATATATATATAAACTCAACAAGGTAAACAACAAGGTGATTCCCATTTACACAGTGGTCAAGAGTGCTGGACCGGAAGTGTCGCACAAAAAAACGGAAGCTGGCTGCGTTCTGTTTTGCCTCTGTGTTTCCGGAAAAATAAGGTGAATACCGTGAGTGCAGTCTCATGTGTTTTACAGAAACGTGGTTGAATCAAAACATCTCAGACTCCAATGTGAATCTACCTGGCTTCACTCTCATACGATCGGACAGAGACTCTAAAGCTAGTGGCAAGAAAAAAGGTGGGGGCCTGGCTTTATTTGTGTATCAGAGATGGTGCAGTTCTGCACATATTACTGTCAGCGACTGATTCTACGTCTACTGAGACTTGAGGTCAAAGACAAACTCGACCCCCTGCAGTTTGCATACAAACAACACATTGGAGTGAACGATGCTGTCCTCTACGTGCTTAACTGTGCCCTAGCTTATCTGGAGGAACCTGACGCTTATGTGAGAATCATGTTATTTTACAAGCGCATTTACAGTAACACTATCCAACCCAACATACTCAAAGACAAGCTCACAGAGATGGCAGTGGATCCTTCCTTTATCTCCTGGATCACAGATTACCTGACCGGAAGGCCACAGTATGTCAGGTTGGGGAACTGTGTTTCGGGGACATTAATGAGCAACACGGGGGCTCCACAAGGGACAGTCCTGGCTCTATTCCTGTTCACACTGTACACGGCAGACTTCAAATACAACTCTGAGTCCTGCCACATCCAGAAATACTCGGACAACACTGCTATTGTGGCGTGTATCAGGAATGGGCAGGAGTCTGAATATAGGGACCTGATAAAAGCCTTCAGTGACTGGAGTCACAAGTACTGTCTCCTCCTGAACACCTCAAAGACCAAAGAAATGATCATAGATTTCCGCAGGTCCAAGCCCCCTCTTCAGCAAGTGAATACCTGTGGGGTGGACTGGTCCCTAAACACAGACACTCTCTACAAAAAGGGACAGAGCCGCCTCTTTTTCTTGAGGAAGGTCAGATCTCTCAACATCTGTAATAAGATGCTGCAGATGTTTTATCAGTCTGTGGTGGCAAGTGTGTTGTTTTATGCTGCAGTCTGCTGGGGATGAGGACAAACAAGTCAAAAGAGCTGGCTCTGTGATTAGAGTCAGGTTGGACACACTGGAGGAGGTGGTGGAGAGATGCACACTGAAGATGTTCGAGGCCATCATGAACAACCCAGATCATCCACTCCACAACACCTTGATGGACCAAAAAAACTGTGGTGGACAGCTCCTCTCTCTTCGATGCAGGACAGAGAGATACAGAAAATCCTATATACCACTACCATCAGGCTTTATAATTCTTTGACATATAATAGATGAGCTGACAGATAATTGAATTTCCCCTTGGGGATGAATAAAGTTGTTCTTATTCTTATTCTTCTTATTAATTACCTTGTTAGGGCTATGGTTTGTTCACAGTTATCATTAGGAAAGGCCAGATGTTGTAAATTTCAAAGCTTTATAAATATTCTGACTCCTGTAACCTTGTTCCAACAATCAGCATCAATGGGCTGCCTCACAATCTGAAAACTAAAATAACTGATCCCTACAAAGCAGGAAAAGACTATAAGAAGCATGGCCGTAGCCAGCTATGAGGTCACCGACATCCGGATCTTGGTAAACATTTCAAAGAGAAAAAAATAGAACAAGCCCAAACAGCATGGTAAACATATTAGCACACTGGACAGCTTTTATTTTGAAATTACACGCGGGAAGTTATCTGATGTATTGGCGGAACGCAGAAAACTTGAATTCAGTTGACAGGAACACGAAGATACTGCTAGCTGACAGACGAGGTGAGTGAATGACTGTTTTTTTTATTATTATTTTAGGGACGACCAAGCAGCCCACTGTAAGTTAAAGTTGAAGAAAAAGTTAAGTAACTAGTAACTAGTAGCTAAGTAACATTAATGTTGGAAGCTTTAGCTGTGACACAATGGGTTAATAGCTACTGGCTAATCATGCATGATGTGAGCTCATTAAGTCAGTGCCATGCTCCTGAAGGTAACGTTATTTAACATTATTGGGTGGCTGTTTCATGACCCAATAAAGTTACAAGGGGTTAGGTGGTGTAGAAAATGTATGAGAGTAAGTGAGTATGTGAGTGTATATATATATATATATATGTGTGTGTGTGTGTATATATACAGTACAGGCCAAAAGTTTGGACACACCTTCTCATTCAATGCGTTTTCTTTATTTTCATGACTATTTACATTGTAGATTCTCACTGAAGGCATCAAAACTATGAATGAACACATGTGGAGTTATGTACTTAACGAAAAAAGGTGAAATAACTGAAAACATGTTTTATATTCTAGTTTCTTCAAAATAGTCACCCTTTGCTCTGATTAATGCTTTGCACACTCTTGGCATTCTCTCCATGAGCTTCAAGAGGTAGTCACCTGAAATGGTTTTCCAACAGTCTTGAAGGAGTTCCCAGAGGTGTTTAGCACTTGTTGGCCCCTTTGCCTTCACTCTGCGGTCCAGCTCACCCCAAACCATCTCGATTGGGTTCAGGTCCGGTGACTGTGGAGGCCAGGTCATCTGCCGCAGCACTCCATCACTCTCCTTCTTGGTCAAATAGCCCTTACACAGCCTGGAGGTGTGTTTGGGGTCATTGTCCTGTTGAAAAATAAATGATCGTCCAACTAAACGCAAACCGGATGGGATGGCATGTCGCTGCAGGATGCTGTGGTAGCCATGCTGGTTCAGTGTGCCTTCAATTTTGAATAAATCCCCAACAGTGTCACCAGCAAAACACCCCCACACCATCACACCTCCTCCTCCATGCTTCACAGTGGGAACCAGGCATGTGGAATCCATCCGTTCACCTTTTCTGCGTCTCACAAAGACACGGCAATTGGAACCAAAGATCTCAAATTTGGACTCATCAGACCAAAGCACAGATTTCCACTGGTCTAATGTCCATTCTTTGTGTTTCTTGGCCCAAACAAATCTCTTCTGCTTGTTGCCTCTCCTTAGCAGTGGTTTCCTAGCAGCTATTTGACCATGAAGGCCTGATTGGCGCAGTCTCCTCTTAACAGTTGTTCTAGAGATGGGTCTGCTGCTAGAACTCTGTGTGGCATTCATCTGGTCTCTGATCTGAGCTGCTGTTAACTTGCCATTTCTGAGGCTGGTGACTCGGATGAACTTATCCCCAGAAGCAGAGGTGACTCTTGGTCTTCCTTTCCTGGGTCGGTCCTCATGTGTGCCAGTTTCGTTGTAGCGCTTGATGGTTTTTGCGACTCCACTTGGGGACACATTTAAAGTTTTTGCAATTTTCCGGACTGACTGACCTTCATTTCTTAAAGTAATGATGGCCACTCGTTTTTCTTTAGTTAGCTGATTGGTTCTTGCCATAATATGAATTTTAACAGTTGTCCAATAGGGCTGTCGGCTGTGTATTAACCTGACTTCTGCACAACGCAACTGATGGTCCCAACCCCATTGATAAAGCAAGAAATTCCACTAATTAACCCTGATAAGGCACACCTGTGAAGTGGAAACCATTTCAGGTGACTACCTCTTGAAGCTCATGGAGAGAATGCCAAGAGTGTGCAAAGCAGTAATCAGAGCAAAGGGTGGCTATTTTGAAGAAACTAGAATAGAAAACATGTTTTCAGTTATTTCACCTTTTTTTGTTAAGTACATAACTCCACATGTGTTCATTCATAGTTTTGATGCCTTCAGTGAGAATCTACAATGTAAATAGTCATGAAAATAAAGAAAACGCATTGAATGAGAAGGTGTGTCCAAACTTTTGGCCTGTACTGTATATATATATATATATATATATATATATATATATACATATATACATATATATATGGGTACATATATATATGTATATATATGTGTGTATAAGTATATGTATGTATGCATATATATATATATATATATATATATATATATATATATATATATATATATATATATATATGTATATATATATATATGTATATATATATATATGTATATATATATATATATATGTATATGACAAAAAATATTGAACTTATTATGATATTCTAAATTATGGTGATGCACCTGAGGCTACACTAGATTTGATTGAGGTGGGTATTTGATCTCTATCTATCTGAACACTATTCAGTGGCTTGAAGCCTTAAACCACATTAAATAATGTTGTACATTATGCAACGCTTTATTCACTTATTTGAAGAGTACATGACCTCACATGTTTGTGTCATCTACTATTTATTTGTTGTTGTTGCTTTATACTTGCTAGCCTAGAATTTGATAATAATCACATGCAATAATTCAAACCCTTCATTCCAATTCTCTTCAATTTTGGATCATGGGCACCGTTAGGAGACCAGTGTCTGATGATCTGAGGGTTCTGGGGGGTATGAAGGCTGTGAGCAGGTCAGAGATGTATTGAGGAGCCAGACCATTAAGTGCTTTGTAAACTGTGAGGAGTATTTTGAAATCAATTCTGTATTTTATTGAAAGCCAGTGTAGTGTTTTGTGTATGGGAGTAATATGTTACGTTTTTCTCGTCCCAGTCAGTACTCTGGCTGCAGCATTTTGAATAAGTTGGAGCTGTCCCACAGTCTTTCTAGGGAGTCCGGCGAGAAGGGCGTTACAGTCATCTAGTCTGGAGGAGATGAAAGCATGAACCAGTTTTTCAGCATCTGACTGAGACAGCATTGATCTAACTTTGGGAATGTTTTTTAGGTGTTAAAATGCTGTCCTTGTGATACTAGTGATAAAGCTTGTAAAGAGTTCTGGATCCATGACAACACCTAGATTTCTGACTTGCTCACTTGGTTTAAGAGACTTTGAAATCAGTTTAGAAGTGATCTCTTTCCTCGGATGTTTGGCGCCCGCCACAAGAATCTCGGTTTGGTCTTTGTTTATTGTAAAAAAGTGGTCATCCAGCTGTAAGTGTCACTGATACAGTTAACCAGGTCATTTATGGGGCTGAGGTTATTATGAGAAAGTGAATTATATAATTGTGTATCATCTGCATATGAATGATAAGATACATTGTGTTTCTGTATGATGGAACTGAATGGCAGCATATAAATGTTAAACAGTAATGGACCCAGGACTGAGCCTTGTGGGACCCCCCAGCAGATATCAAAATTGCCAGATTTGTGGTTGCCAAGGGAGACAGAGAATGTCCTGCCAGTTAAGTTGGAGGAGAGCCAGGTAATGACATTTCCACACAGGCCGACTGAATTTGCTAGTCTATTTAGTAAAATGGTGTGATCAAAGCTGCGGTCAGGTCTAATAAGACTAGGATGGGGAGTTTATTAGCTGCTCTGTTAACCTTTAAATCATTGATTACTTTAGTAAGTGCTGTTTCAGTGCTGTGGTTGGTTCTAAAGCCAGATTGATACACATCATACAGATTATGGAGTAAGAGGTAGCTGTTTAATTGCTTGTAGGTGACCTTTTCAAGTATTTTGCTAAGAAAAGGGATACTGGAGATTGGTCTGTAATTGCTAATTATGGATGGGTCTAAATTGTTCTTTTTCAGTAATGGTGTAATGACAGCACTCATGAGAGAAGAGGGAAAGATTCAAGATTGTAAAGACCAGTTAACAATATTGAGTACATCTGATGAGAGGCAACTGAATACACTTTTGAAAAATTTTGTGGGAACTGGGTCCAAGGAGGTGGTGGAGGAGTTTAGTTGCTGTATCACCTCTTGTAGATCACTGAGGGTAATAAATTATGCATTGTACTGACAGGAGTATGATGATGTAGGGGCGGAGACGGGTCAGATTCATCAGTATGTGAAATTCTTAGGTTTTTTTCTATTATTGGAAACTTTGTCTCAAAAGAAGGTGGCAAATTCATGACATTTAACTGAGGAGAGAAGCTCGGCAGGAATGGTTGTTGGGTTAAGCAATTTGTCAGTGGTGGTGGATGCATTGTTTTGGTTGTCATGTATTAACTTGGAAATGTATAACTGTCTAGAGAGTTTCAGTTCTTCTGTAGTTTCTAAGTGTCGAGGTGAACCAGTAACTTGGACTTCCGCCACTAATGCTCAGCCTTCCGGCGGTCTCTCTTTAATAAAGATATTCTTTCCTCTTTTCTCCATGGAGCTTTTGGGGGTGCAGATATCATCTTTGTTTTTATGGGGGCTATGTTATCAATACTTTTGCTGAGGACACTGTTAAAATTTTCCAGCATGGCATCACATGAAGCCAGGGTAGGGAGCCCTATTTCAGTATACTGGTTGATAAACATAATTATTGCACTTTCTTGGATGAAGCATTTATTAATGATTCTGACTGCATTGGTATGTTTGGGGAGCCAGGTCATACTAAAAAATATTCATTAATGATCTTAGATGGATGTCATCTAGGATGGATGTGATGGTAATATTCAAACCTTTAGAGATGACCAAATCAAGTGTGAGGCCATGTTTGTGGGTGGGTCCTGTAACATGTTGTGAGAATTCAAATGCCTTAAGTAGTTCAGTTAACTGTTTTGTAACCGGATTATTGAGGTTGTCAGTATTAGACGTGAAGTCTCCAGAGATAACAATGCAGTCAAATTCAACAGAGATTTGTGATAGTAGTTCACTGAATTCTTCTAGGAAGCTAAGGTGAGGTGGATGGTACAATCTAATTAAGAGGGTAGGTGACGGAATTTAAGACGATAGCAACACACTCAAAAGATGTGAAATTGCCAAAAGAAATGTTACTTGAGGAAGTGATCAGCATAGAGTGTTGCAATTCCCCTGCCCTTTCTATTCAATCTAGGATAATGTACAAAATTGAAATGTTCAAGTGATGTTTCTATCAGTGCTTTGTTTCCAGTTTCATCCAACCAGGTCTCAGTTAGCACAATACAGTCACGTTTGTTTTTGCATATAATGTGATTAACAACAAAGTTTTTATTTGGTAAGGATCTGACCTTCAGCAGTCCTAGCTTTTGAGTGCAGGTGGGCGCAGCTGTGGGAGCGGCTCCAGCAGAGGCAGGACACAGTGGGCCCAGGTGACAGGTGTTTGCTTCCAAACAACACCTGTCTGTAAATGCAGAGCTGAAGTCCAAAAACAGCAGCCTCACAGATGTTCCAGGTTGTTCCAGATGAGACAGTGCAGTATGCAGGGCTGTGTTTATGGCATCCTCTGTTGACCTATTTGCCCTATAGGTGAACTGGTACTGGTCCAGCACCAGTTCGCCTATAGGGCAGCAGATGTTTGTTATCCCTAGTCATCCACGGTTTGCTGTTAGGGAAGCACCTGATGCGCTTGTCCACAGTGACACAGTTAATACAGTTCTTAAAAAATAGGACAGTGGTTGTCAAGTAGTTTATGTCCTGATGAGCAAATAAATCCCAGCGTGTGCACTCAAAACAGTCTTGGAGTTGTCTGGAAACTCCCTCAGGCCATGTCTTAAATCAGTCTCCCACAGGGCTTAAAGCCTCAGTATGTAAAAATGGTGAGTAACAGTGACATCAGCGGTCATATTCTAGATTGCAGCGCTCACTCGCGCTCACTCACTCACCCCTCCCGTCGGGTAAGTGACGGTGGCCTTGTAGGACAAAAAGCCTTGTGCAGACAGCAGAGTTTTTCGAGTTTTTCAGGAGTATCTAGAGACGAGGTGAATATTTATTTAGGAATCTAAACATATATCTAAATGATATGTTATAGCTTACCAGTGAGATACAGGTTATCTGTGAGATATATGTTAGGAGTGTTTTATTTCTAATTGTTTTGGTAACACGAGCATTAGCACAGTAATGCTAAAATAACACGTTTTATGTGATAGTCATGGCACAGTGCAGCAAATATAGGTTGGTACGATTATAATATATGCGTTTTCAGAGTGTTCCACAGGACACAGGAAGAGGGAAGAGGAGGAGGAGAGGGTGGCAGGCTTCGCAGCAGCGCGAGAGCAATCAACAGATTAGGCTGTAGGCTAGGCTAACCATTTAGCTGTAGCTCTGGGATAACGATAGCCAAGGCTAGGATAACGTTAGCACGTAAACGTAGCCGTCACTCAAACTTAGACGAGAGGGAAAAGTAGTTGCAAACATGAAGCCAAAATGATTTTAAAATATCAGATTTACCTGTCTAGCAGAAAGCAGGCAACCTCTGCACCCCTTGTGAAATCCTTCTCCTTCAGGAGTTCTTTCCACCTGGAATAAGCAACACCGATATTCACTCGCATTTTGTAGTCCAGCACTGTACAGGAAAGGCCAAAGCAGACTCTACCTGCTGAGGCGGCTCAGGTCTTTTGGAGTACGCTCCTGAAGACCTTCTTTGACACTGTGGTGGCATCAGCCATCTTTTACGGAGTAGTCTGCTGGGGCAGCAGTGTCTTGGCTGCAGATAGGAAGAGACTGGACAAGCTGATCAAGAAGGCCCGCTCTGTCCTGGGATGCTCTCTGGACTCTGTGCAGGTGGTGGGAGACAGGAGGATGACAGCCAAGCTGTCATCTCTGAGGACTAATGACTCCCATCCTCTGCAGGAGGAGATAAAAGCTCTGGAGAGCTCCTTCAGTGATAGACTGATTGACCCAAAGTGTGTAAAGGAACGCTATCGCAGGTCCTTCCTGCCTGCTGCTGTCAGGCTACATAACCAGCACTGCTCACAGTAGACTGCACCATGGACACTTTATTGACACTTTATTGACACTATGGACACTTTATGGACACTACAGCTGTCTGCTGTTTTGCACATACAATCACTTGCACTAGATGTGCTCCCTTTATCCACTGCTCATTCTCATTCACTGCTGCTCATTATTATCCACTTCCTATTATTTTCATTATTATTATTATTGTTATTGTTATTTATCGCCGACTCTTGGATTTTTGTACTTATTTGCATGCCTAGTTATTTAAGTTTTTTAAGTCTAATTTTGAAATCTTTAATCCGACTCTTTTTCCTTGACTGCTGTAACACTGGAATTTCTCAATTATGGGATCAATAAAGGTGTATCTTATCTTATCTTATCTTATCTTATCTTTGTCCCATCCTCGCTTATCTGATCTTTTTCTTTTATTTGGTGGCGTGGTTTCCCTCTTACGGGGCAAAACATATGATGTGGTCCTCCATTTACAGTGAGACAGAATCATAAAAGTACAAAGCAGGGTCAGGCAGAAGCGCCCCGGATTGATCTTCACCCTAACCGTCTCCAGTGATGGCAAGTTCTAGGTAAACGTCCCTTTCAGCCACTGTATTCAAATATGGCGACGCAAGGAGGCAGCCTCCAGCAGACCGCACCCTGCCTGTGTATATATATATAGAGAAATCATTCTAAGCCTATTAATGAGAAAGCTTCCATTTGTATGTGAATTGCATTACACTTTAGTAAATATATATTTATGAAAGCATTATTTGCTAATAAACAACCACGTAAATTACACATTGTAACTTTAAAGCAGGATGCTTTTTGGAAACAAGTCCTGTGGACTGGTGAAGTTAAAATAGAGCTTTTTGGACACAATGAGCAAAGGTATGTTTAGAGAAAAATGGTGCAGAATTTCATGAAAAGAACAAGACACAAGATTTCAAGGGTAGAGGGAAGAATGGATTCAGTTAAATTCCAGCAAATTCTGGAAGTAAACATTACACCACCTATGACAGAGCTGAAGATGAAGAGAGGATGGCTTCTACAACAGAACAATAATCCTAAATACACCTCCAAATCCACAATGGGCTACCTCAAGAGGAGCAAACTGAAGGTTTTGCCGTGGCTCTCTCAGTCCCTTGACCCAGACAAGGGGTCAAGGGACCGTGGCTCTCTCAGTCCCTTGACCCAGACATCATGAAAAATCTGTGGATAGACCTCAAAAGAGCAGTGCCTGCAAGACGGCCCAAGAATCTCACAGAGCTAGAAGCCTTTTGCAGGAAGAATGTGTGAAAATCCCCCCAACAAGAACTAATTGACTCTTAGCTGGTTACGAAACGTGTTAAAAAGCTGTGATACTTGCTAAAGGGGGCACTACTAAGTATTGACCATGCAGGGTGCCCAAAACTTTTGCTTCAGGCTCTTTCCTTTTATGGTATTTTGAAACTGGAAAAGATTGAAATTAATAATTGACTGAATGAATGTATGAATAACTTTATTTCAAACTAACCCCCCCCCCCCAAAAACAAAACAAAAAAAACAAAAGACAAAGAGTGTCCAAAAAGGAGTAGGTAGAAGAAAACTTAAACCCCTTTCTTACATTTCTTTTTTTAACACATATATTATTTCAACAGATTTCCAAATTTATGTACTAACTAACTAGCCCTGGTCTATTCACCACCCAATTAAATGAATTAATAAGGTATAACCCCAGTTTATTTACAGCCCAAGTATCACCCAGTGTTGCAAAATAAAATGCACTCCCCTAACATCTGCCAAAAAAAATATTTTTTGTATCATTTTTTGAAATTGATTTATATTTGTGCTTTGTTTCAACTCATTGCGCAGCCCATTCTACAAGTCCACCCCATAGGCTGAAATACAGACTCTTCTTGGTTGTATGAACACATTGTTTTTTTAGATTAAATTCTCCTCCTAAAATATAACCCCCCCTCCCTGTCACAAAACATTTTTTGAATGTTGCCTGGAGGTGAATTATTTCTCACTTGAAACATTATTATCGATTGATCTATTGGCTCTAAACCCATATTGACTGTCTTAAGTGCAACACACACCGTCGCCATACACCACGCATCAAAACGCCCGCCTCCATTATATTCTATGAACAAACCCACACTGGCGCCGGCCGATGTGCCGTGCCGCTCTGCTTCAGCCCACTGCTCTATTTCCAGTGCGGCTGGCATTGCCAGAAAAGCCTTTAATGTACGTCTCAGCTGCCGTAGCTAGTCAATTGTGGGTTTCATTTGCAGCTTTCAAAGAAACTCACCCGTGAAATCCAAGTTGCTGTTGCCTCAAAGTTTTTCCTCTTCTTCTTCCGTTACTAGCAGTTGGCAACTGTTGGCAACTAGTGTAGGTACAGCCACCTAGCGGACTGGGGTGGGAAATACACTTTAGAATATGTAACCTAGTCTTCACAGTATTACCTGGTCTAGCCACAACCCAAACAAATAAGGGTTCTCTGTCCTTTGAACCTAGATTTGGAACGCAAATGCATTTTCATTAAATGCATTCAAGGTTCACTGCTGTGATGGAAATGAATGGTGATTGGTGCCAAATTGTGTGCTCATCATAAGCGCGTAAAACTTTACGCTGCTCCTGCTGCTGAAAATACTGCCTTTACAAAATGTATTTTTGCTCAGCAAAGCTACATTTACAGTAATAACGTGATTCTGTTTATTTGTGCCAAGTGCAATACTGTAAGTCTTTTTTAACCTATGACATCATTGCCATATTTGCTCACTCATCGTTTGTCCTGGGCTATAAATAGTAATCAGTGCGGGGCAGAGGCTGAGAGCTGGCTCGTCTCGCCAACACCTGAGTGGCAAAGCAGACAGATTTGTGTTTGAATTTCCCTACCATGGTTCATCTCTCTGGTTAAAGATCAAGCTTTTTTTTAGCAAGATTTTAGTAAAAAAGCACTTTCTCTGCATACACACACACACACGCACACAGCTGAGAGGGAGTCCTGTCCCTTGTGTTCTGTCAACGGTTGGGCCACGTCAGCTGTTCTTTTGTGTTGACTGCAGTCAGCACACAGTCCTGGCCTTGAGTGGGGGGCCGGTGGGGGAGCTGTGTTCCTCTCAGGCCCGCTGACATACACATACTCACACATTATAATGTTAGTCCACGCAGCAAGACAGGTCACTGTGTCACTCCAGGTGATGAGTGAAGTGAGTGAGAGAAGGCTGCTAAGAGATTTGAGTAGATTTCAGAGTAGTGTTTGTGCTTTGATAGAGTGAGAACACGTTCCCACCACAGTGTACTTTATGAGCTGATCCACTGGTAGGGCTGCTATTCTTTGTTTACTCTGTGCTTTATTTGGCTGTTAAAGTTCACACCTCACACAAAGTGCAACAGCTCTTATCAAGGTCAAACTGCATGTGTGTGTTGGTAGATATATGGCATGTAACAGTGAAATGGAAAATATTCCTGTGGCAGTTTGGTTTAGAAACATTTGTATCATTGGTGTTCAGGAGTACTGAGTTGCATGCTGTAATGCAAAACAACCACCATGTTTTTAAGACTGGGGTCAGTGAGATCAAATCACATGTTTTTTGGCCTGACTGGATAAAAACTTTATGGCACCCAGGCCATGAGTTTGGAGTTGGGTCCCCCCCCCCCCCCCCACTTCCCACCCTTTGTGCATTGTGTATGTTTCTCCTGCCTCCACAATGTACATAGCACACTATAAGTGGCAGCTGTATTATAAGCCCAGACACCCAGAACCCAAACAGGACTCCTGTCCTGGAATAATGCAAACTCCAGGTTTTCTTTGTCATTTAGTCTCTGCTAATTTGACTTAACAATATCTAAAATATAATTTTAGTCAATATCATTACTTAATACAACACAAAATAAGATAAATCTTGCCCAGCTTGATATTGTACTTTAGTGGTACAAATTCCCATCCAATTAGCAATTAATCAAATCATAAAAAAAACAGTCGGTGCATGGTAAACATGAGTGATGGTCTAGGCAGGCATTTAAACAACTTGCTTTTCATCTCATTTTGGGTGACTTGTGTGAATCATCTACATCCAAAGACTTTGGGTGATGGACAAATCTTCTTAACAATTCCTACAATGTATTTCTGTCAAACTAATATGAGTGAACTGTATTGAGTAAAACAATTCAAGTTGACTGTCAGGACCTAGCCCTGTAAGCTCATAACAGAAGTTGCGTAGGGCCCCACAAATTACAACTCTGACGAGAGAATGAAGCAGAAATATCTTCCTGGTCAGGAAAAGAGAAAAAAAAACTGACAACATGAGAGTGAATTGTGGGAACAGCAATCAGGTAAACAATGTTCTCTCCAAGTTTGAAGTCAGCAAATTACAATAATATTTAATATGCTAATTTGCAGGACATGTCTTTCTAGGGGCTGTCCACATTCCGCACCTTTAAAGGACAACTTCGGTATTTTTCAACCTGGGCTCTATTTCCCCATGTGTATGTGTGCGTATGATTCATGGGTACCACTCGTTCTAAAATTGGTTCAGTATTGAGCCGCGAAACGAGCTAAAACGGTAATGGGGGCAAATGCGTCTTGTATAAAAGTGCTTTTTTTCACCACTGATCAGATCGCCAGTGCTATCTCTGTAAATAGCATATTGTAGCGGCCCTAGGGCAGTGGTGACTGTGAATGAGTGGAGTCAGCTGTCAGTCAGTGTTGGAGCAGAGAGGGGGAGGGCGGCCCCGCTTGGTACTTTAAGTCAGTATGTGTGCGTGAAGTGTGTTTTTTCGCCACTGACCAGTTCAGATCGCCAGTGTTATCTCTGTAAATAGCATACTAACTTAGCCTTTCCCTTACCTCTGGACTGTGTGATGTCACAAGCTTTGCTCCACTGTGTCTGTAGCTCTCTCTACTCGTGGGACAGCCGTTTTCTTGAGGAAGAGGTGTTTCAGGATTGGATGTCTTCTCTTCTTCGCCTGGCAGTAGTCATCTTGGGAGAAGTGAGCACTGCAGACCCGATGGTCTGCAAGGCGCAGTGTCTAGAGAGGAATGTTAGCATCCATTTGGACCACAACTAGCCACAACTTCAGCATCTCGCCGTCCGACAAAGGCAGCCTATGAAAGCTGTACAGGGTGTTGCGCGACATCCTGTTCTTGTGTTCGGGAAAAAGGCCCGTTTATTTGAGCACTCCAAAAACTCCGGTAACACTCCAGAGGGTAGCACGTAAAAGACTCGGTCCTCTGACTTTTCTAGCGTAACACACACTTCACACACACATACTTATTTACAGTACCAAGCAGGGCCGCCCTCCCCCTCTCTGCTCCAACACTGACTGACAGCTGACTCCACTCATTCACAGTCACCACTGCCCCAGGGCCGCTACAATATGCTATCTACAGAGATAACACTGGCGATCTGAACCGGTCAGTGGCAAAAAAAAGCACGTTTATACAAGACGCATTTGCCCCATTACCATTTTAGCTCTTTTCGCGGCTCAATACTGAACCAATTTTAGAACGAGTGGTACCCATGAATCATACGCACACATACACATGGGGAAATAGAGCCCAGGTTGAAAAATACCTTAGTTGTCCTTTAACCAACTGGAAAACATAAGGTTGGGCACTGGGTGCTGCACTTGTCTTGTGTCTAGTGCCAGCTTTTAAGAGTGTGGCAGCAAGTCACATCTGAGGTTGCTATGCAACCTTAACAAGCACTGTATCATAGCCTATTTACCTGAAATCCTGAGTGCAGATCTGATCTCCTAGGCGCTGTTTCTGTGTAGGCCTATTGTCCGTGGGACAGATATAAAGCTCTGGCAGCCCTATACTAAAATGATCAACTTCTTCATATTTATTACAGACTGATATTTACAGAAGAAGGGAAAGATATCTGTTGGATGTGTGTGTGCTGCTGTGTTCCAAAAATTAAACTGTATCTCACGGTGCAGCCATCGCGCCCTAAAATAAAAAAATACTATACATACCGGTGGCGCTGCTCTGCTGGCGACCCGGGCAGAGTGCCCCAGCTGCAGTCTTTGTTTTTTACGTCTTTTGTCGGTCTGCTGGGTTTTTTTTGTGTATCTTTGACATCGTGTTACAGTTTAAACGCAAGTTATGAACCTTGCTCGCTAACCTGAGGTTTAGGAGGAACACCAGCGTGCTGACAGGAGCGTATCCATGTTTCCAGGGTTCTATGGTTCCCGGGTTCTATGTTCCCCACTTAACCTTGCAAAAAAGGTTCTATGTTCCCCGCTTACACAAAAAAGGTTCTATGTTTCCCGGGTTCTATGTTGCCCGCTCAACCAAGCGGGAAACATAGAACCCTTTTTGTGTAAGCGGGGAACATAGAAGCTTTTTTGCAGGGTTAAGTGGGGAACATAGAACCCAGGAAACATAGAAACCTGGAAACATAGGGATGACCCCGTGCTGACTAGCTCTGCTAGCTATTAGCTGCTAACTTAGGGTGACCATATTTTGATTTCCAAAAAAGAGGACACTCGGCCGGCCACAACATAGCCTACTTAAATGATATTCGCAGTTTACTCAAAGATGCCTTATAATTTTTATATATATAAAATTTATATGTATGTATAGAAAATTCAGTTATATTACAAAATAATATCTCTCAAAGACAGAAATTCAGATAGGCCCCAATAGGGGACACATACACACACTAGAGTGTGGCGATCCGAGCCGATGGTACCCGACGGGTCGAGCCGGGTTTGGTCAAAAATGTAGCTATAAATTGTATTCGGGCTCGGGTCGGATTCAGTCAGCTTTCAGTGAAAATGTCGTGTAAAAATAAATAAAATCCTATTGTCTGTCCTGTTTATTGCTTGGGCACTGTTATTTACGTGACAACACCTGATGCCCTGGACGGGACGTGAAAAGTGGACATATCCAGGCAAAAGAGGACGTTTAATCAGCCTATGCTAACTTGCCAACTGCTGCTGCTATTAGCCGACTGCTATTAGCTGCCAACTTGCCAACTGCTGGCCCCACCGAGGTCTGTGGACTCAGTTTGTCATGGCATTGTTAGAAAGCTACTATGCTTGTGCTGTCACACACCACCATCTACAGACACAGCGATGCTCTGGTACTCCAGAGATGCCCTGATTGAGCTTCGGCACAGGGGAAATGCAGGTGAATCCAGGCGAACTGCCTGGACCGTCATAGAGGCAACAGACCACCGCTACCTTCCATCATCCTAAGCAATGTGAGGTCTCTTCGGAATAAAATGGAGGAGCTTCACGCCAACAGGAGGTACTGTTATGAGTACAGAAATTCTTCCATCCTGATGAAACTGAAACTTGGCTTCGTAAGGCTGTGCCTGATTCTCTAGTGGAGCTGGAGGGCTTCTCCTGTGTGCGGGCGGACAGGATGGACTCCTCCATGAAGAGTAGAGGAGGGGGCATATGTGTTTATGTCAATAACAACTGGTGTAATCAAGTCACTGTCAGAGGAACTATATGTGACCCCAACTTAGAAGTGTTCTGCCTCTCTATGAGACCGTTCTACCTCCCTCGTGAGTTCGGTAACATTATCCTCTGTGCTACCTACATACTGTACCTCCGGGTGGATGTGCAAAAACAGCTGCAATGAAAGTAGCTGAAGTTGTGCACACCCAGCTCCTGCGCACACACCCTAAGCTCCCACTCTCATTCTTTGTGATTTTAATCAATGCAAACTTGAATGGGCCTTACCTGGTTTTTACCAATATGTTAAGTGTGGCACTAGAAATGATAAAATTCTGGATAAATGTTATGGGAACATTAAAAGTGCATATAGAGCCAAGGCCCTGCCCCCCTCTCTAATTCTAACCATTCTACTGTTTTCCTTATGCCCACCTACAAAACTGCTCTCAAATCCAGTAAACCACAACATAAGACTGTGTTGCAGTGGACGGAGGACAGTGTGGAGACATTGAGAGGCTGTCTGCTATGTATGGATTGGAATATTTTCCATAACTTGGAACTGAATGAGGCAACTCTCACAATGACGGACTACATAAATTTTTGTATTGATAATGTGGTTCCCAAAAAGAACATTATGCACTTTCCCAACAATAAGCCATACATCAGTAAGGAGGTAAAAACCTGTATATTATTTACGAACAGGCCTCCTTGCGACAAGCAAATGAGATTATCCATGATTCGTCTCATGTCCTACACAGAGAGCAGGAGTTACTACCCTCTGGAAGAAGGTTGAGAGTTCCTAGCTGCAGACTTAATAGATTTAAAAATTCTTTTGTCCTGATATCTATCAAGCTCTTAAATAGTAGCATGTAAAGGCCATTGTTTTTGTTTTTGTTCTTTATTAGTGGCATTCAAGGCCAGGATGCTCTCAACTTTTGCATACTTCTGCACTTTAAAGGCTACTGTTTCTAAATTGTCTGTATATATTTATATATTTTTTCTATCTTATTCCTTTGTGATCTTTTGTGATCACACATGTGTGAGGCACTTTTTCTAGCTTCTGATTGTCTGTTGATGTCTGTTTGTGTGTTCTTATGGAATTGAATGCTTTTTGTGGCTGCAGCATGGGTGAACAAGCCCAGGACAAATTTCCCACTTGTGGGACAATAAAGCTCATCTTATTTTATAAACATTAAAAAAACAGCTTTTAAAAACAAGGACCGTGCGAGTGTGGCCTTAGCACAAAATGAGCTAAAATTCCTCTTGAAAAAACCCAGAGAGCATCATTGATCTGTCATTGAGCAGTGCTTCAGCTCAGGGGACAATAAAAGGTTATGGGACTGCATGAAGAACACAGAATAGAGAATAGCGAATAGAGAATAGCCTTGATTGTCATTATGCATTTCTGTACAACGAGATAGGAGAGCTACTCCTTTAAAGTGCCAACATGTACAAACAATACACAATACAAATGCAATAAATAATACCCTTCACTTCACACATCACATCATTCACACAGACATAATTCACAGACAGTTTAAAATATGCAGCAAGTTTAAAATATGGACAGTTATAAATATATTGCACACGTGTCTTGCTCAGTTGGTGAGTAGGAGGGAGTGCATTACCAACATGAGCTCTCAGAGAAAACAAGTCATCACATTGGATGACACAACTAAAGCTAATGAGCTGAATGACTTCTTCCACAGATTTGAGACACCTGATTTCTCTAAAGAGAGAGCTGAGGCCCTGGAAACAGTTCACACTAGCACCTCCAAACCGCTCAAAATTGAGCCCCACCAAGTACTGTATGTTTTCAGTCAATCAATCAATTTTATTTATAAAGCCCAATATCACAAATCACAGTTTGCCTCACAGGACTTTACAGCATACGACATCCCTCTGTCCTTATGACCCTCGCAGCGGATAAGGAAAAACTCCCCAAAAAACCCCTTTAACGGGGAAAAAAAACATTTTCAGCAAAGTGTGTAACAAAAAATCTAAAGGGCCTGATGGCTTGCCTGCCTTTGTGTTGAAGAAGTATTACTCTGAACTAAATGTCGCATGGTGCCCCATTTTCCAAAAATCCCTTGATAATTGCACTGTTCCTGCCCTCTGGAAAAGGTCAACAATCACTCCTGTACCCAGAACACATTGTCCATCTACTAACAATGATTTCAGACCCATAGCTTTGTCATCTGTTGTTATGAAATGTTTTTAGAAAATTATGGTCAACATGCTCAAAACCGGGGTTATTGATAGTATGGACCCCTGCCAGTTTGCCTACAGGCAAGGCAAGAGTACAGAGGATGCGCTCCTCAGTGTAACGCCGGATTTCCACTGGATGCGTGTCCGTTGCGGAACGGCAGCGCTGGTTGTCTACTGCGTGCTCCACCGTCCGTCAATACCCACCGGCTGCGTTTGCTGTGCGGAGTGGTGCAGCTCCGCCGGAAGACATCTCGGTGCACCGCCATGATAATATCTCCTCGTCCATGGTGTCAACTGGGTGAAATGACATCTGAAAACCTCTGACCTGTTGACTTCAGGCCTGCCTCTGCCCATTATGTAGTTTTCAAGGTGTAGTGCAGGGAAATATGATCCGCCGTGAACACTGTGTATTTTATTTTGAAAATTAACCGGATGTTTTATTTTGTTTCTGTGCACGACTTCCTGCCCCGCACGATCTGCTCTGTGCTAAATTGCTGTGTTGTGCCCCTGCGTCTGGCAAAAATAGAAGTCCTGCGTATCTGTTCCGGAGGGCTCCGGAGTGCCAGAGCTGAGACGGAGCCGGAACGCAGCACAGCCGCAGCCGGTGGAAACACACACATTGACTAGAATTGAATCCAATCAGCTCTGCTGCCATGCCGGAGCGGAGACGCAGCCAACACGCATCTGGTGGAAATAGGCCATAACTCACCTTATGAGCAAGCACCTTGAAGATACCAAATCGTATGCCCGTGTTTTATTTATTGATTTTAGTTTGGATTTTAATACTGTTCAACCGCATCTGCTTGTCCCGAAGTTAGTTGACATGGGAGTGAATCCCCAGATTATTAATTGGTTTTATTCATTTTTAACTAACAGATTACAGCAAGTAAGGATCAATAACTCTCTTTCGGAGTTCAAACTATGCAATGCAGGTATTCTCTAGGGTTGTGTGAGCTCACCTATTTTGTTTACACTCTATACTGATGAATGCAGAAGCAAGAATCCAAATAACCACATTATCAAATTTTCTGATGATACAGTTATTCTCAGCTTGCTGCGTACTGATGATTGTCCGTCTCAATACCATGAGGAAATTGCACTTTTCAAATCATGGTGTGGCAGTCACCACCTCATCTTGAATACAAACAAAACCAAAGAAATGATAATTGATCATCGTGGGCAAATTAATCACGACCCTGTCATAATTGAGTGTGTTTACAGGGTCTTTAGTATCCTGGTTTTGATTTGGTTTTTTAAGTATCCCATTTTTATGTTTGTGCATGTAAACACCATATCCCGAATTCAGAAACCGGGCTGTGCCCTTTTCCCGGTTTTAAGAAACCCGGTTTTGCCACCTGGAGTACTTCGATAGAAGCCGGGATACTGGAGCATGTATATGCCTTATCCCGGTCTCTGATGGCTGCCCGCTGTGTGCGCAGGCGTCAGAGTGACGCACCAGATATACAAGCAACATGGTGGCCTTGTATTGCGTGGTGGCAGGGACAGCCGAATACCTATTAAAGTTGGTGACGTATTCAATATTTGTTGTCGCTCTCTCCTCCCATTGCTGAAGATGAAGTGGATGAGCCATAGCTGTAATGCGACTTGAGTATTTACTAACGCTAAGCCCACTAGAAGCCACAGAGGTCTCATTTTTGTCTTACTTCTAAATATAATAAATATATCACATTTCCCGATCAATCTGTTGTAAACAAAAGACATACAAGACGAAACACACGCCTGCGCAGATAGGATGCAGTGATCAGAAAACGGGTTACTGGTATTTATCATGTATACAGGGATATGAATAACCGGGTTTCTCTGTGTTCCATGTAAACATCATATCCCGAATATGCTCAAAGCCGGGATAAGCCTCAAAACCGGGATACTTAAGACCTTGTAAACACAGTCAAGGATAACATAACATTACATAATTGAACAGGTGAGCTCCTACAAATACTTTGGAGTTTTTATGGATGACAAACTAAAATGGTGTGACCATGTGGAGTTTCTTTGTAGTAAGTTGGCTCAAATAATTCATTTTCTCAGGAGGCTGAGACTGTTTGGAGTTCAGAAGAAGAACATGCTTTTATTCTACTATGCAGTTCTGGAAAATATTATTAGAAATATTATAATAGCATGACATCCTGGTATGGTACCCTAACTAAAAAACAAAATCATAACTCAGGTGAAAACTGCAATGAAAATAATTGAACAGAAAGATCACATCTCCCTTCAACCCATGATGATAAAGTACTGAGACAGGCACACATGATTCTCCATGACCCAACACACATCCTCCGCCCAGAATATGAACTTCTTCCATCCGGTAAACGTTACAGAGCCAGCAGACACAAAACAAATCGCTTTAAACTCTCATTTGTCCCGTCATCCATAACTCTTCTAAACAATTCTAGACATTGCCCTAATTTGCATTCTTGATCTACATTTCACCTTTCTTCTAACCTTGAAGTAACTCTTTGGGCTCTAGTTTCCCGGCGCAGCGCAGGTGGCGCAGGGTGGCGAACCCCGTGCAGAGCTAGTTTCAAGCAGCGCAACCCGAGGCACGCTCAGTTTGGTAGTTTGGCAGACCGAGGCGTGCTGAGATGGGTGTGGCGGCGCAGCAGGGGGAGGTGGCGACAGATCCAGCTTGGCGCAGTGACAGTTTTGCGCTAAAAGCTCGCCATCTGAAACCAGGTCTACTGTCAGCGCAGGGGGAGCGCAGCCGGTGTAAGCCGAAGTTTGGCTGACCGGCGGACAGTGCGCACACGTCACCAAAACCTCACAGGCAGGTTTCCAGAATATCAGGCACATTAACAATGCAATAAATAGCCACAAAACCACTATTCAATGCAACTATCTGCAATCAGCACATAAATGTATCTCTGTATCGACTGTCCCGTCACATCTGATGTCAGATCAAAGGGGACTGGCACCGTTTGACACGCGTAATGGAAACCCAATCTGATTTGATTAACACAGCCTGCAAACTAATGAGTTCACATCCCTCTCAGCCAACCACAAACAGCCACAGCATCAGATAGGGAGTATATATTCAGCATCTGTCATCTTAGAAAAGTCAAAAGAAAAGAAACAGAGTGAGACTGCGAGAGAGAAAGAGAGAGCGCGCGCGAGAGAGAAACGCAACATTGATTTACAATTGTGGTGACCTCCTCCCAGGCTACCTTTGCATCATCAGCCCGTGGAGGTCTGCTCGCAGTTCCGTATAGTCGGACACTGCGAGCAGACCTCCCGGACCAAAACATAAGTTTCCTCCTGGGAGGAGTTTGGCTGCCTGACGCTGCTGCTCTTTTCTGCAATGGCGAATTGAGTAAACTCTTATTACGCCTTCGCGTGGCGCATTTAAGGGCGAGGAGAGGGGCTTATTTGATTGGTGTGATGTGTGTAAAACCCACTCCACGCCTTCTCTCCTCCCTCTTTCCAACTTGCGCCGGTAGGAGGGACGGAGGTGGGATAGAGGAGTAGCTGCACCAGGGCGCACAGTGTGCCAAACTTACAAAATCCGCCTGGCCACACCCAGTTGGCGAAGCGCAGGTGCGCTGCGCCCCCGCCGCACACGGTCTGCGAAACTAGTATCATTGATTCCTTGATTTTAGGTTTTATAGATTCTTTTATTTTTGGTTATTATTGTGTTTTCTATCCACTCTATCTTCTAATTGTGTATTTCTCTTTTTTTATCCAGTCTTTTATTAATTTATTTGTAATACTTATACCATGTGCAATACCTGATACTGTGCAATATGGGACACTGTGCAGTACATAACTACCTTACCTTCGCTGCCTGTAACTGATCACTGTGCACTTTTTCTGCCTTCTTGTTCTGTATATGTCTTGTATGTATTGTTGCAGCTGCACTTTTAGCCCAAAATAAATTTCCTTCGGGACAATAAAGTATATTAGACAGTGGGCCGAACGCGTTTTTCGTGTTGTTGATCGACCTCCATCGATAGAGTACACAGTTTTTTGTGTGTGATATTAAACAATTCTATAGAGTCCGGGAAAATTTGTTGGCAGCTCTGGTTTGATCATATATTTTCACAAACTTGTATTTTAATTGTCACTCTGCTCAGGCAACTTGCGGGATAACTCTAGCTGATGAACCAATCAGATTGTAGTTTAGAGAATATCAACCAATGGCAGACGGCCTTAGGACCCGAAAATCTAAACAGGGAAAACTGAAAGCTCCGTCTTTTTTTGACTTATTATTGTGTCAAAATGAACAATTTAATGTAAATATATGGTATATAATCACCATGATCATTAATATATATATGTAACATGATTGTATAATCTTAGGGTCTACACAAATCCCTTTGCAGGTGCTAAAAATGGCCAGTGTTGTGATTTATTTTTCTATGTATGCCCCCGTTAAGTTTCTTTTATATTGCTGATAATAGCGACAGCCTACAGTCTCTGCGTTGTGTTGTGATAATGATGGTGGACTAACGGCTAACAGTTAGTAACGTCAGTTGACTCCAACAAAGACACACAGATGCTCCGATGTCGATTCAATGATGACTGTTTATTGCTTACAAGCACTTCGGGGTCTGGGGGATACAAGCCCGGTCTCAGTAAAACTATTTAATATAAATAAAATAATAATCAAAGGAAACTTACAATACTAATAAATGATGTCAACATGACGAAGCTTAATAACCGTTAAATAACAAATTACATGGTCAACGGTCTAACCTTGACCAGGATCAAAGATCATACCTGTCAAGTTTTGGATCTGAAAATAAGGGAAATTTTCCGGCGCCCGCCACGAGCCGTCCCACCACCCCAACCAAGCTCCAGTATCCCTTACATTTTAAGACAGGTGTACAGGAAATCTAAAATAACCACTTGTCAACCACTTACTAACTACAATTAGGTGATCAGAATCTGATAGGCCTACCTTTGTTGACACTGAAATGCTGTGAACATTCCTACGTTATAATACAGGGTCAGGATTTACGGGAAAATACTAATACGGGAGGACGGCGGGAAAGAGGGGTAAAATACGGTAGTTTCCTGGCCAAAACGGGAGACTTGACAGCTATGTCAAAGACTTACTATATTACAAATTGCATAAAAGACACTATTGATACAGATGAACCAGTACACATTCATAATCACTCTGAATGTCAATATAGTTATAATTAGTAATAAAGTCTCTCTCAGATCAGCTATACATTATTATTTACAGGTTTCCATTTAACAGTCACACATTCACGTGGGGGATACAAGCCCGGTCTGACTTGTTCCCCCGGTGATGGGCTTTATAGCTGCATCGTTACCTTGGATACTGTGTAGCCAAGTATTAAATTTGAAATATAAGTTAACAGCATAAAAATATGAAAATAACACAAATATGTACACCTTACAACTATTAAATAAAGGTAAAATTACTGGCAAAATTATCTTCTATATTACAAGATTTTGCTATTCGACATAGTGACCATTTAAAGCTCAACTGATGTATTTAATGTAACATGCAAGAGGCATATGCTACATCTGCTTCTCATATTGTTCTAATACTATACAAGAGTAATTTTAATATATATGTACATATTTTTTAATAATAGACCCTAAACTGACTAGTTTATAAGCTTCTAGAGTCTAATGAATGACCTAATAAACTACAATATACAACAAGTGATGAGTCTGAGTCGTTTTCTCCACTTGATTTGATTTTTTTTTAAATGTCATCTCATTTGCATCAACCCAAACACATGTTTACCTTAGCTAGCACATCTGCAGCTAAGGATGCATCCTGGAAAATATGGAGTGCAGTATGCACGTAGCAGGCAGCACAACTCCTAATATCATACGGTTTTCAGCCGAAAGTTGGGCAGCATTTGTAAGAAGTTCTCTGGAGTGGGTCAGTTTTGATACTAAAGAAAGCCAAGTTGCAGCAATAGCTGTAGAAAAATATGAGTTAAAGGAAAATGTCTTTGTGTGCCAGCTAATGTTGGCTACCACCGAGAATGTTATATGCAATATGCCAACAGAAGAAACATTGAGAGAGCTCGCAAGAGTAAAGAGAGGGCAATACAGCAGATTGGTTTGTACAACATTGTGGTTTTGACTTTGGACAGTACATTCAATTTCAATTTTCATATCATAAATATTCATATATCATACAGTGGTGACGTATTCAGATCCTTTTGTTATTCATATACCATACAGTGGTGAAGTATTCAGATCCTTTTGTTCAGTAAAAGTACTAATACCATAGTCATCACATAGTTTGATAGATAGTTTGCGTCTGATTTTGATTTTCCAACTCCATGGTCTCTCGAACCAGCAGGCGAGGATCAAGATGTCACACGTGTCCAGACGATGCGTAACAGCCTTTCAGTCATTCATTCAGTCAGCGGCGAAGATGAAGACGGCCCGTCGATGTCGTCCATGACAGCGGGGCCCGAGCAGTGCAGTCAGGATACTCTGAGCGTTAGCTGGGTTACTCACAGCACAGTCCGTTTATTCCTCAGGTTCTCCTCATCGGAAACTATGAACTGCAGTCTCATTAGTAAGCTGAGTTAGCTGTACTTATAGAGGCTGTACTGCAGCTAAAAGTCCGTTCACTTTGCTAGTGATGAATGCTAACAACACATCGGTGGCTAATGGGCTAATACACAACGTGAATAACTGTTCAAAACACTTCAACTAAGTTAACGATAGAAACATCTTCAGCTTCTCATGGAAGATATGCAGAAAATGTCCAGGTGAATACTGTCGGTTAGATAGCATAAAGACCATAAATAAAGACACAGACTACATACTTTTTACGGTTAACTCCGGTCAATTCCGGTCAACTCCTCTGAGCCGTTTTTACTTCCTATTTGGGCAAATATCATTGGCACACTTCAAGTCAGGTGACGCTGGAACTTGTTGTTGATTGGTTTGCGGTATAGTACGCCATAGCGTTTGCCTGATTAGTTTATCAAACATAAGTTTAGTTTTCATAAAAATATGATTGAATTGAGACTGCCAACAAACGGAAACTTGTTCAGAAAAAATATATTAAGTTAATGTTAAAAAAGCAGCTACTCTATCGCTGAGGATCAGTCATTTCAAAAACAAAAGCAGACAGCGACCTTCGGCCCACCGCCTATATCTTATCTTATCTTAAAAATAGGCGAATATGTGCACTGGGATGGTGTCACGCTGGTGTTTTAGCTTGCCTGCCACGTGTCTACATTGAAAACAATGAATTTGAGGTCACAAAAAATGTAGCATGTGTACAGCCCTCCAGTCTGTCTGTCTAGCTAACCTTGCTCAGCAGTACATCTCCTAGTCTGTGTGTGGTTTTGCTTGCTTGCCAGACACTTCCAGGCTGTGTTTATTTGTATTCATTTTTAATTATCCATTGGCACCAAAAACTGCTCCAATGGATCCTCTCCATGGCCAGTAGGAGAAGGCAGCTTTACTTTCTAGAAATGTATGATTTTGTAGCCTTTTTACTTTTTTGTCAACCTTCGTACATCCATGTGAGTATTTCAGACCACTGTTTTCTCCGAGACCTTAGAGTGGGCCTATATAAAATGAGTAGTGAACTTAACAGATACAGTAGTTATGGAGCATTTAAGGTGTACTGAATAAGCTGAACTTCACACTTCTTGAACAGGCAGCTCCATCACATTAGACACATTTATACATAGTGACAGAGAATGAAGAAACCACCCTATGTCATACATCCATACCAAGAGTTGTTCTTCTGAAAACAGAATTTCAGACATGGACACAAAGTTTTATCAGTTCAGTGTGCTTACTAGTCCAGTTAAATCCATAGTGCCAAATCACAACAAAAGACTCCTCATATAGTGCGGTTCTGTGAAAGGTATCATGAAATAACTTTATCAACATTATCCAGATGACTTCCATGTGTATGTGCAACACTGCAGGAAAGACCAGCCTGTTGGTCAGCAGCTCAAAAGGTGCAGCAAGTCAGGAGTCGAAAAAGTCAACACTGCCAGAAGACATAAGAAAATTTGTTGGAATATCACAAAGTTAATTAAATGAGTAAGCACATATACCACAGTTGCTATTGGCAAGCTGTGAAATATGCACTGTTTATGATGCTTTTACACCCAAAACATTTACACACAGAGAAAACTGCAGGTTAGAAAACCTGAGGTTGCGATGTGCAAGGACCTGCATTTGTATAGCACCTTTCTAGTCATCTGACCATTCAATTGCACTTTTTACACAATGTCCTCTAGTTTCCCAGCGCAGGGTGGCAAACCCCGCGCAGAGCTAGTTTCGAACAGCGCAACCCGAGGCACGCTCAGTTTGGTAGTTTGGCAGACCAAGGTGCGCTGAGATGGGTGTGGCGGCGCAGCAGGGGGAGGTGTCGACAGATCCAGCTTGGCACAGTGACAGTTTCGTGCCAAAAGGCTTCGCTGAAGGTGCGCTAAAAGCTCGCCAGCTGAAACCAGGTCTACTGTCAGCACAGGCGGAGTGCAGCCGGTGTAAGTGGAAGTTTGGCTGACCGGCGGACAGTGCGCACACGTCACCAACACCTCACAGGCAGGTTTCCAGAATGTCAGGCACATTAACAATGCAATAAATAGCCACAAAAACCACTATTCAATGCAACTATCTGCAATCAGCACATAAATGTATCTCTACATCGACTGTCCCGTCACATCTGATGTCAGATCAAAGGGGATTGGCACTGTTTGGCACGCGTAATGGAAACCCAACCTGATTTGATTAACACAGCTGCAAACTAATGAGTTCACATCCCTCTCAGCCAACCACAAACAGCCACAGCATCAGATAGGGAGTATATATTCAGCATCTGTCATCTTAGAAAAGTCAAAAGAAAAACAGAGTGAGACTGTGAGAGAGAAAGAGAGAGCGCGCGCACGAGAAAAACGCAACATTGATTTACAATTGTGGTGACCTCCTCCCAGGCTACCTTTGCATCATCAGCCGGTGGAGGTCTGCTTGCAGTTCCGTATATTCAGACACTGCGAGTAGACCTCCCGGACCAAAACATCAGTTTCCTCTTGGGAGAGGGATAATTCGCCTAGGGCGTAAAACTAGTCAGGACCGCCTCTGTCTGATCTTCCGATTGGTGGACGACCTGCTCTACCCCTAAGCCACAGCCGCCCTGTGAATGTGAATACAGAATGAGAAGAAGAGGATGTAATATTTTAAAATACATTTCGAAATGAAATATTCAGTCTGTCAGTGTTTGTGCTCAACATGTAACATCCTGTGTAATGTATGTTGCTTGTAGTTCCGGTATTTTAAATACCTTATGTGGGTGAACTTGCAAGAGAACTTGCCAAATCCATAGTGACAACAACACAAACTTCATGATTGCATTAAATGAAAGATGAATAACTCAAATCCTGTTTATGCTTCTCCTTTAATTTTATCACTCTGTTTACACCAAATGTATCAAACTTTTCTCATGATATTGCTTTGAATTTGCCCCCTGGTGTGAGATCATGATGAGATTTAAAATGTAATTCATTTTTAAAAAGAAAATAATTTTGCGTCTCATAATGACTTCATTGTGGGGTTTAATGTCAATTTGATATGATTTCCAATTAAAAATGTATTTTCTTCTATAATGACAATGATCAAGCTGCGTCATGCCTTGTGTTTTTGCAGCGACTGCTGTACCTCCATATACTGTAAGGCTGCATTTACTCTTACCATTTGCCCACAGACATTTCTCTATCCAGTACATACTATATTTTTTACATTTTTGTATTTTATTGCTGTTTGTGTTACACCATGTGACATGCACAGGAGTTGTCAGCTGTGTTGCTTTTAAGTATAGCAGGTAGTTATAGTAAAGTTATTTATTGTGCCCAGCTACAGTGGTCCACATCTGTCAGAAATGAACACAACATAAAACCTGACACAAAAAAGTTCCTTTTCATCCAACCCTAAAAATTCTATAGTCCTTAAAATCATATAATCATCATATATCATATAATATGGTGCAAAACATGAAATGGACAACAATTTAACAAAAGATTTTTTTTTTCTTCAGAGGTACCAGTAAACCTGCTTATTTATATGGTAATAACAGTAGCAGTAATCTGAATGTTATTGTTCACACAGTGATCTATGACTTTGCTTCACATAAAGCTTTGCACTATTGTTATTTTCACGGGACAATATGTACATTTGAATTTGTACCAAACCTCAATAGCTCATCTTT